>NC_092379.1:142847498-143181873 GCF_030028105.1 Mobula birostris
AACAGTTGAGGCCAGTTCATTGGCTATATTTAAGAGGGAGTTAGATATGGCCCTTGTGGCTACGGGGATCAGGGTGTATGGAGGGAAGGCTGGGGCGGGTTTCTGAGTTGGATGATCAGCCATGATCATAATAAATGGCGGTGCAGGCTCGAAGGGCCGAATGGCCTACTCCTGCACCTATTTTCTATGTTTCTATGTTTCTATGATTCATTTTTCCTCTCAGCCCCAAACTCCTGTCTTCCACCCCCCCCCCATATCCTTTCTTGCCCTGACTAATCAAGTATCTACCAACTTCTGCCTTAAATACACATAAAGACTTGGCCTTAGCAGCTGCCTGTGGCAGCGAGGTCCACAGATTTAACATTCTCTGGCGAAAGAAATTCCTTCTCACCTCCATTCTAAAAGGACACCCTGTATTCTGAGGCTCTGTCCTTGGGTCTTAGACACTCCCACCATTGGAAATATCCTCTCCACAGACACTCTATCAAGGCCTTTCACCATTCAATATGTTTCAATTGGGTCACCCCTCATTTTTCCGAGTTCCAATGAACACAGTCCACAGCCATCAAACAGTCTTCATATGATAAGCCGTTCAATCCAGGAATCATTTCTGTGAACCCCTTTCGAATCCTCTTCAGTTTCAAAAGACAAGAAGCGCAAAATATTTCACAATACTCCAAGGGAGGCCTCACCAGTAGTTTAGAAAATCTCAACATTACAACCTTGCTTTTATACTCTAGTCCTCTTGAAATGAATGCTAACATCACATTTACCTTTCTGACCACAGGCTCAACCTGCAAATTAACCTTTAGGGAATCCTGCACAAGGACTCCCAAATTCCTTTGCATCTCAGATTTTTGTATTTTCTTTTCATTTAGAAATAGTCAGCCTTTTCATTTCTTCTACAAAAGTGCATGGTGAATCAGCATACAGAGAGGATGTACAGTGGCTAACGGACTGGTGCAGAGCCAACAACCTGTCTCTGAATATGAACAAAACAAAAGAGATGGTTGTTGACTTCAGGAGGACACGGAGCGGCCACTCTCCACTGTACATCGATGACTCCTCTGTAGAGATCGTTAAGAGCACCAAATTTCTTGGTGTTCACCTGGCGGAGAATCTCACCTGGTCCCTCAACACCAGCTCCATAGCAAAGAAAGCACATCAGCGTCTCTACTTTCTGCGAAGGCTGAGAAAAGTCCATCTCCCACCCCCCATCCTCACCACATTCTACAGAGGTTGTACTGAGAGCATCCTGAGCAGCTGCATCACTGCCTGGTTCGGAAATTGCACCGTCTCGGATTGCAAGACCCTGCAGTGGATAGTGAGGTCAGCTGAGAAGATCATCCGGGTCTCTCTTCCAGCCATTACAGACATTTACACCACACGCTGCATCTGTAAAGCAAACAGCATTATGAAGGACCCCACGCACCCCTCATACAAACTCTTCTCTCTCCTGCCATCTGGCAAAAGGCACCCAAGCATTCGGGCTGTCACGACCAGACTATGTAACAGTTTCTTCTCCCAGGCCATCAGACTCCTCCAATACCCAGAGTCTGGACTGACACCAACCTACTGCCTTCTACTGTGTCTATTGTCTTGTTTATTATTTATTGTAATGCCTGCACTGTTTTGTGCACTTTATGCAGTCCTGGGTAGATTTGCAGTCCAGTGTAGTTTTGTGTTGCTTTACATAGTTCAGTGTCGTTTTTGTATTGTTTTATGTAGCACCATGGTCCTGAAAAATGTTGTCTCATTTTTTTATCCCTTTCCCAAATCTTTCCCTTTACTTGTGTTAATTCTCTATTTTCCAAAAAAAACCCAAAAAAAACCCCAAACATTTAGACTAGGGGTGCTTACGTTAACAATATTACCGTGTTGATGAGAAGAGCAATATCTATTTAAATGTTTATTTTCCTTTTATATCATCTCAATGTGTACTTAAGAATGTATAAATAATTGTAGTTTTATACATATAAAAAAATGGAAAAGGTTATATGTGTGAAAAAAGTACATGATATTTGTGAATTCCTTATCCAAATAAAAAAAAAGAAAAATGTTGTCTCATTTTTACTGTGTACTGTACCAGCAGTTATGGTTGAAATGACAATAAAAGGTGACTTGACTTGACTTGACGACCATACCCTTTGCAACATTGTATTCAATCTGCCACTTCTTTGCCTAGTCTCCTAACCAGTCTAAGTCCTTCTGCAGCCTCTCTACTTCCTCAAAACTACCTGTGACTCTACCTATCTTCATCATGTCTGCAAACTTTGCACACAAAGCTATCAATTCCATTATCCAAATCATTGACATATAATGTAAAAAGAAGCAATCCCAACACAGACCCCTGTGGAATACCACTAGTCACCAGCAGCCAGCCAGAAAAGACTCCCTTTATTCCCACTCTTTGCCTTCTGCCAATCAGCCACTGCTTTATCCACGCTAGAATCTTTTCTGGAATACCATAGCTTGTTGAGCAGCCTCAAGTGTGGCACCTTGTCAAAGGCCTTCCGAAAATCCAAGTACACAACATCAACCAATTCTCCTTTGACTATCTTGTTTGTTATTTCTTCAAAGAATTTCAACCGATCTGTCAGAGAAGACTTTTCCCTTGAAGAAACCATGCTGACTACAGCCTATTTTATCATGTGCCTCCAAGTGCCCGGAGACCTCATCCTTAACAATTGACTCCAACATCTTCCCAACAACTGGGATCAGACCAACTGGCCTATAGTTTCCTTTCTTCTGCCTCTCTCCCATCTTGAAGAGTGGAGTGACATTTGCAATTTTCCAACCTCTCGGAAAAGACTGATAGGAAAGGGCATAATTTTAAGGTAATTGGAAGAAAGTTTGGGGTGGGGGAGATATTTGAGGTAGGTTATTTACACTTGTTTATAGTAATACAAGATCAATCTCATTTTTATTTGCTTCACATCTTCCATCAACTCACCCAGATTCTAACACTCTCGAGCTTACTGGGAGCAATTTACCGTGGCCAGTTAACCCACCAAACTACACCTTCATGATTCAAGTTTATTTGTCATGTGTACATTGAAACATATGGAGAAATGTGTCATTTGTGTAAACAATCAACAACACCAGAGGGTGTACTGTGGAGAGCCCGCAAGTGTCACCACACAGATTCTGGTGCCAACCATAACATGCCCACAACGCTCGGTAGAAAAACACAAAACGCAACATGAAACAAACTGCCTACGCACATTAGAGCGTAAGAAGTAGGAGCAGGAGTAGACCATCTGGCCTGTTGATCCTCCTCCATCATTCAATAAGATCAAGGCTGATCTGGCCATGGACTCAACTCACCTACCTGCCTTTTCCCCATAACCCTTAATTCCCCTACTATGCAAAAATCTATCCAACCTTGTCTTAAATATATTTACTAAGGTAGCCTCCACCACTTCATTGGGCAGAGAATTCCACAGATTCACCACTCTCTGGGAAAAGAAGTTCCTCTACATCTCTGTCTTAAATCTACTTACCTGAATCTTGAGGCTATGTCCCCTAGTTCTAGTCTTACCTACCAGTGGAAACAACTTTCCTGCCTCTACTTTCTCTATCCCTTTCATAATTGTATATGTTTCTGTAAGATCCTCTCTCATTCTTCTGAATTCCATCAAGTACAGTCCCAGGCAACTCAATCTCACCTCATAGTCTAACCCCCTCATCTCTGGAATCAACACATCTACAGTACTTGAACCCCAGGACAGACCTCCAGCAGAATCGGGTCTGCATGCACAGGCTTCACCTCCCAAGCAGACTTGCAGAGATCATCAAACTTGGCACCGGTCAACAGGCCTTAACTTCCAGACTTTCAAATCATCCTCTGGCCTCGATTCTCGGCATCAATCCCAGGACACACAAGTCACCAAACACCAAGCCTCAGGCTCCTGGACCAGTGTGGATAACTTCACTCACCTTAACTCTAAACCGAATACATAGTCAACAGACTCACTTACAAGGACTCTACAACTCATCTTCTCAGTATTATTTATTTATTTCTGCTTTTTTTTTTTTTTTGTACATTGGCCATTTGTCAGTCTTTGTATGTAGATTTTCACTGATTCCATCATATTTTTTACATTCCTCAGGATAATATGTGTTGTACACTGTACACATCCTTTGATAATAAATTTAAATTGAACTTTGATTTGGATTCATTGTGTGCATGTCATCCAACAATGAGTGGCTTAGGGTACTCCTGCTTTCCATCTCTTGGTCTTGTGGTGATCAGCTAATCAACCAGGTTACATACACAAAATGCTGGAGGAACCCTGCAGGCCAGGCAGCACCAGTTCCTCCAGCATTTTGTGTGTGTTGCTTTGATTTCCACATCTGCAGATTTTCTCTTGTTAGGTATCTGGCTTGGTGAAGGCATACCCCACAGTGAAAATCAATTAAAAGCTGCAATTGTCCGGACTGTTCCTGCACAGCCAGTCAGGTTTTATGTAAACTCAGTCCCTCCATCCTACTCCTGATACAGGGTCTGCATCTGAAATGACAATGACTTCAGAATCAGGAGTGGTTTAATATCAGTGGCACATATCATGAAATTTGTTGTTATGCGGCAGCAGCACATTGCGATACATAGTAATAAAAAACTGTGAATTACAGTTGGAAGTACAAGTTAAGTAGTTCAAAAAGAGAAAATAAAAGTAGTGAGTTCAATGTCCATTCAGAAATCTGATGGCAATAGGGAAGAAGCTGTTCCTGAATGTGTGTCTTCAGGCTCCTGTACCTCCTCCTTGATGGTATCAATGAAACGAGGGAATGTCCTGGGTGATGGAGCCCTCAATCATGGATGCCACCTTTTTGAGGCATCGCTCCTTGAAGGTGCCCTGGATGCTGCGGAGGCTGGTGCCCATGATGGAGCTGACTGAGTTTACAGCTTTCTGTAGTCTACTCTTTTCTCTGCACAGATGCTGCTTGACCTGCTGAATTCCTCCAGCAAATTTCTCTAGATCCCAGCATCTGTTGTCCCTGGTGTCTCCTTTTTACCCTTCTTTCCTTTTTTCCCTTTTCTTACTTTCATCTCCATCTTTTTTCCAATCATATTCCACTTCTTTATCTCTATCCCTATCATTCTCCTAATCTCCTTTCTGGCCTATCTGTTCAATGTTTTAAAATTGGTCCCTCCTGTTATTGTTATTTATTATTTATTTATTTGTTTATTTAGAGAGACAGTGCAGATCAGGCCCTTCTGGCCCAGCAAGATGCATTACCCAGCAACCTACCTATTGAGAACTTGCCTAATCACAGGACAATTTACAATAACCAATTCATTAACTAACCGCTTTGTCTATGGATTGTGGGGGGAAAACTGGAGCCCCGGAGGCAATCCATGTGCTTACAGGGCGGATATACAAACTCCTTGCAGACAGCACCGGAAGTGAACTCTGAACTTGATGCTCCAGAGTTGTAATAGCATCGTGCTAACCCCTACTCTACCTCCCTGCTTCTTAATCTTTATCTTACTTCCCTTCTTAATACGTCCCTCCATTCTGCACACTAAGCTGCTTTGTAAATAGCAGTTCTGGGTCTTTCAGCATCTCTCGTCTACACGGAGCCCATCAGAGTGTGTGGTATTAAAGCTGCTTTCATTGAGGTTTTTTTTTCTCAGAGAATTATCAGTCTCCTGGGCTCCAAGAGGATCTATCTGAAGAACTCTCCACAGAAATCAGTGTTAACTCATTGTAGAATGCACAGAGAGTGTGTTGCCATGGTAAATGTGACTAATGACATCTAATTTCTGACTGGGTTACTTAACTCAACTGCCAGCAGCAAGGACAATGATTTTTAGAAATTACAACCTTTATAATCATGTGGTTACCAGGACTATTACAGCAGGATTTATGACTAGCGGGTCTTCTCCCCTGCTGGCTGAATTGTTATTTCCTCACTGTTACCCAGTCCAAGACACCAGGTTACTGAGTATGCTTTTCAAATCCCCTGCAAAATAAATGACTTCATTCTGAACAAATATACACTTACCTTTTTCTAAACTCTTTGAACTCTCCCTCAAGAACATGAGAGACATAGATACAGGCAGTATCATTTTCCCAGGGTTGAAATGTCTAATACCACAGGGCCTGCACTTAAGGTGAGAGGGGGTAGTTTCAAAGGAGATGTGAGGAGCTAAGATGGTGGAAGAGGCAGAAACTTTAGAGACTTTTAAAGACATTTAACTAGGAAAATGAATGTAATGAAAATGGAAGGAAGTGGACATTGTGTAAGTAGAGGGGATTAATTTAGTTGTCCATTCGATTACCAATTCATAGAACATAGAATAGTACAGCACAGTACAGGCCCTTCGGCCCACAATGTTGTGCCAACCCTCAAGCCCTGCCTCCCATATAAGCCCCCACCTTAGTTTCCTCCATATACCTGTCTAGTAGTCTCTTAAACTTCACTAGTGTATCTGCCTCCACCACTGACTCAGGCAGTGCATTCCACGCACCAATCACTCTCTGAGTAAAAAACCTTCCTCTAATATCCCCCTTGAACTTCCCACCCCTTACCTTAAAGCCATGTCCTCTTGTACTGAGCAATGGTGCCCTGGGGAAGAGGCGCTGACTATCCACTCTATCTATTCCTCTTATTATCTTGTACACCTCTATCATGTCTCCTCTCATCCTCCTTCTCTCCAAAGAGTAAAGCCTCAGCTCCCTTAATCTCTGATCATAATGCATACTTTCTAAACCAGGCAGCATCCTGGTAAATCTCCTCTGTACCCTTTCCAATGCTTCCACATCCTTCCTATAGTGAGGTGACCAGAACTGGACACAGTACTCCAAGTATGGCCTAACCAGAGTTTTATAGAGCTGCATCATTACATTGTGACTCTTAAACTCTATCCCTCGACTTATGAAAGCTAACAGCCCATAAGCTTTCTTAACTACCCCAGCCACCTGTGAGGCAACTTGCAGGGATCTGTGGACATGCACCCAGAGATCCCTCTGCTCCTGCACACTACCAAGTATCCTGCCATTTACTTTGTACTCTGCCTTGGAGTTTGTCCTTCCAAAGTGTACCACCTCACACTTCTCCGGGTTGAACTCCATCTGTCACTTCTCAGCCCACTTCTGCATCTTATCAATGTCTCTCTGCAATCTTTGACAATCCTCTACACTATCTACAACACCACCAACCTTTGTGTCGTCTGCAAACTTGCCAACCCACCCTTCTACCCCCACATCCAGGTCATTAATAAAAATCACGAAAAGTAGAGGTCACAGAACAGATCCTTGTGGGACACCACTAGTCACAATCCTCCAATCTGAATGTACTTCCTCCACCACCACCCTCTGCCTTCTGCAGGCAAGCCAATTCTGAATCCACCTGGCCAAACTTCCCTGGATCCCATGCCTTCTAACTTTCTGAATAAACCTACCGTGTGGAACCTTGTCAAATGCCTTACTAAAATCCATATAGATCACATCCACTGCACTACCCTCATCTATCTGCCTGGTCACCTCCTCAAAGAACTCTATCAGGCTTGTTAGACACCATCTACCCTTTACAAAGCCATGCTGACTGTCCCTGATCAGACCATGATTCTCTAAATGCCTATAGATCCTATCTCTAAGAATCTTTTCCAACAGCTTTCCCACCACAGACGTAAGGCTCACTGGTCTATAATTACCCGGACTATCCCTACTATCTTTTTTGAACAAGGGAACAACATTCGCCTCCCTCCAGTCCTCCGGTACCATTCCCGTGGACGAGGACATAAAGATCCTAGCCAGAGGCTCAGCAATCTCTTCTCTCGCCTCGTGGAGCAGCCTGGGGAATATTCTGTCAGGCCCTGGGGACTTATCCGTCCTAATGTATTTTAACAACTCCAACACCTACTCTCCCTTAATATCAACATGCTCCAGAACATCAACCTCACTCATATTGTCCTCACCATCAAGTTCCCTCTCACTGGTGAATACCGAAGAGAAGTATTCATTGAGGACCTCACTCAATTCCACAGCCTCCAGGCACATCTTTCCACCTTTATCTCTAATCGATCCTATCTTCACTCCTGTCATCATTTTTTTCTTCATATAATTGAAGAATGTCTTGGGGTTTTCCTTTACCCTACTCGCCAAGGCCTTCTCATGCCCCCTTCTTGCTCTTCTCAGCCCCTTCTTAAGCTCCCTTCTTGCTTCCCTATATTCCTCAATAGACACATCTGATCCTTGCTTCCTAAACCTCATGTATGCTGCCTTCTTCCACCTGACTAGATTTTCCACCTCACTTGTCACCCATGGTTCCTTCACCCTACAATTCTTTATCTTCCTCACCGGGACAAATTTATCCTTAACATACTACAAGAGATCCCTAAACATCGACCACATGTCCATAGTACATTTCTCTGCAAAAACATCATCCCAATTCGCACCCGCAAGTTCTAGCCTTATAGCCTCATAATTTGCCTTTCCCCAATTAAAAATTTTCCTGTCCTCTTTGATTCTATCCTTTTCCTTTTCAATTAGTTTAACACAACATTATGGGCCCAAATGGCCTGTTCCGGTGCTGTACCATTCTATGTTCTAGATGGTAAATCTGTGATTGTAACCAGATTTGTCCTCATTTATCTGTGGCAGATTCTCAACCCCCTTTTTTTTTTCCCCTCAAAAATCAATTTGATTTTGTCTTGAAAATGTTGAAAGTCTGTTTCCATTGTGATTTGGGAGCTGAAAAATTCATCACTTTCTCAGAGAAAAAGAGGCAAAAAGAAAAAAAAAACACACCTCAGATTTATCTTAAATAAGTCACCCCTTCTGTTCTTGAAATTGGTTTATTATTGTCAGGGGAACAGAGGTACAGTGAAAAGCTGCTCTTATATTGGAGTGGACGAGATTAAACCAGCTGAATGTCAGATACACCAGGGTGCAATAAAATTTTTTATTCACATGAAGTTTGTAGAGTATACAGCAGATTTATTATTTATTTATTTGGAGATACCCTTCGACCCAATGAGTCACGCTGCCCAGTAACACACCTATGTTTAACGCGAGCCTAATCACAGGACAATTTACAATGACGAATTAACGTACTAAGCAGTACATCTTTAGACAGTGGAAGGAAACAAGAGCACCCAAAGGAAACCCTCAAGGTCACAGGGAGAGCTTACATATTCCTTACAGACAGTGCTGGAATTAAACTCTGAATCCTGAGGCCCCGAACTTTAATAGCTTTGCGCTAACCGCTATTTTATCATGGCTTGTTCTCATTATGTTCTTTCTTGTAAAATATGTGTATAATTTGTTTAATTTATGTATTTCTTGTGAACACTATTTATCTGCTGCAGCAAGTTAGAATATCATTGTACACACGTACAGCGTTTATAACAAGTATTCATCCCCTCCCTTGGAAGTTTTCATGTTTTATTGTTTTACAACATTGAATCAGTGGATTTAATTTGGCTTTTCTTGCCCATGATCAACAGTCATGAAATTTGTTGATTTGAGGCAGCAGTACAGCACGAGACAGGTCAGGTCACTCGTCTGAGTGCTACAGGTACCATGTAACCCAGTACTACCTGTCGCATGGTCGGGTGGTCGGCGACTAAAGCCGACTACCCCACCAGGCTAGCCTGGTGAGGAGGGTGGCTGGACACCCTGCAGGACGAAAAACAAGACCTGTCAAAGGGTGGATGAACCCTCTCGTAGGGTCAACGGCCATCTAGCAAACACACGCCGTGAAGCGCAGAAAGGGCATCCATTGCAACGAAGCTTGGTCTGGACATTCATTGCAACAGAACTTCCCCCAGCTGTCTTGGACCCCACCATGCTGTTAGATCCGGGAGGCGATGCCGAAAGGGTGGGTCTGGGCCTGTGCAACCCCCTACTTACCTAAAATCCACTCAAGCACATGCTGTTCCTTTCTGAGGATTGGGGTACCACCCCACTAACTGACTGAAAGGAACCATCATCATCCTAAGGGATGGATAGCCAGAGAGACAGTGTAATGCACAAAAAGATACTGTAAGTCACAATTTAAAAAAATTAGAAAATAACCAGTGTAAAAACAGAACAAAAGTGTGGTAGTGTTCAGAAATCTGATGTCTGAGGGAAAGAATCTGTTCCTAAAACCAGAATCCTAATCTGTCATCATTGGCAGATCCTAGGCTTGGCACTAAAGATCAAAGCCCAAAGGTCAATTGCAAGCTTGGAATTCAAAAGCACAATGGCTGGAGGCCTGGGTCCGCGAGACTCTCTGAAAATCCACTGGGGGAAGTCGAAGGCCTGATAGACAGAGGCCTAGGTCTGTGAGACTCTGTGAATCCATTGGCAGAAGTCAAAGGCCTGATAGCCAGAGGACTGGGTCTGAGACTCACTAAAAATCCACTGGGGGAAGTCAAAGGCCTGATAGACAGAGGCCTGGGTCTGTGACTCTCTGAGAATCCATTGGGGAAGTTGAAAGCACAATGGACAGATCCCTGTGAGTCCAGCTTCCAATGGAAGTTGAATGCTGAAGGCTGCCAGTCCTGAGGCTGGGGCCTGGAGTTGGAGAACAGCTTGTTGTTTTGTTGTGTTCTGTGTTGTTCCCCAGCATCAAGGATATCTTCAAAAAGCAATGCTTCAAAAAAAGTGTCCTCCATCAGTGAGGACCCACATCATCCAGGACATACATGTCTTCTTCTCATTACTACCAATGGGGAGGAGATATAGGAGCCTGAAGAAACATATTCAATATTTCAGGAACAGCTCTTCCTCTCTGTGATTAGATTTCAGATCTTGCGAACCCACATATACTACTTCAATATTTTTTGCAACACAGCCAAAATGCTGGTGGAACACAGCAGGCCAGGAAGCACCTATTGGAAGAGGTAGAGTCGACATTTCAGGCCGAGACCCTTCGGCAGGACTAAGTGAAAGAAGAGATCCTAAGAGATTTGAAAGTTGGAGGGGGAGGAGGAGATCTGAAATGATAGAAGACAGGAGGGGGAAGGATGGAGCTTAGAGCTGTAAAGTTGATTGGCAAAAGGGATGCAGAGTTGGAGAAGGGGGAAGATCATGGGACAGGAGGCCTAGGGAGAAAGAAAGGGGGAAGGGAGACCAGAGGAAGATGGAGAGCAGGCAAGGAGTTATTGTGAGGGACAGAGGGAGAAAAAGAGAGATTCTTTGCTCTCTTTTTGCACTACTTAATTTAATTTTTTGAAATTTATTTCCATTGTAATTTATAGTTTTTTTTATTACAGTGGATTCCAGTTAATTGGGATACATCAGGACCAGTACATTTTGGCCCAATTAAGCTGCTGCCACAATTAACCGAAGTTCCATGGAAATAGATAAAGTACAAAAAAGAAAAATAGAGTACCAAATTATGTATTTAAAAGCAATACAGAACAAATGAGGCCACTAGCAATACTACTACATACATGGTAAATGATAGGGCATTGAAGAATGCTGTAGAACAGAGGAATCTAGGAATAATGGTGCATAGTTCCCTGAAGGTGGAATCTCATGTGGATAGGGTGGTGAAGAAAGCTTTTAGTATGCTGGCCTTTATTAATCAAAGCATTGAGTATAGGAGTTGGGATGTAATGTTGAAATTGTATAAGGCATTGGTAAGGCCAGATTTGGAGTATTGTGTACAGTTCTGGTCACCGAATTATAGGAAAGATGTCAATAAAATTGAGAGTGTACAGAGGAGGTTTACTAAAATGTTGCCTGGGTTTCATCTCCTAAGTTACAGAGAAATGTTGAACAAGTTAGGTCTTTATTCTTTGGAGCATAGAAGGTTGAGAGGGGACTTGATAGAGGTGTTTAAAATTATGAGAGGGATAGATAGAGTTGACGTGGATAGGCTTTTTCCGTTGAGAGTGGGGGAGATTCAAACAAGAGGACATGAGTTGAGAGTTAAAGGGCAAAAGTTTAGGGGTAACATGAGGGGGAACTTCTTTACTCAGAGTGGTAGCTGTGTGGAACGAGCTTCCAGCAGAAGTGGTTGAGGTAGATTCGATGTTGTTGTTTAAAGTTAAATTGGATAGCTATACGGACAGGAAGGGAATGGAGGGCTATGGACCAAGTGCAGGTCGGTGGGACTTGGTGAGAGTAGGAGTTCGGCACGGACTAGAAGGGCTGAGATGGCCTGTTTCCGTGCTGTAATTGTTATATGGTTATAAAACTGTCTATTAATTCCTAATAGTTATCGACAGAGGAATTCATCCAGTGTATTCAATTAACAAAATCACCTCGTGGGGTTTTCAGGGGTTGGTGATTGGGATGCCATTCTTTTTTGTTCCGGACATTGGGTTTGATGTTTCTTTCCAAACAACTTCCATGTTTTTCTTTGTTTCTTGGTTATCTGGAGAATACAAATTTCAGAGTTGTATAGATAGATAGATATACTTTATTGATCCCGAGAGAAATTGGGTTTTGTTACAGCTACACCAAGAATTGAGCATAAATGTAGCAATACAAAAACCACAAACAATCAAACAACAATATGCACACTATGCCAGATGGAAATAAGTTCAGGACCAGCCTATTGGCTCAGGGTGTCTGACCTTCCACGGGCGGAGCTGCAAAGTTCGATGGCCACAGGCAGGAACAACCTTCCATTACGCCCAGTGTTGTATCTCTGTGGAATATGGCCGGAGTCCAACAGCAAAAAGTTCAATATCCAGTCTACAAACACGTTCCTCGATCGTAATATGACCAGGATTGCACCATCCATTGTTAACCAGAACAGCAAGCCCCCAAATCCTTTACGCGTACCGTTCTCAGTGCACTTCCGGTCAGCCCGAACGGTCTGGAAGCCCTCCATGGAAAAGTTTTGATCGGGTATGTCCTCGTGCAGCCCCGTTTCAGTAAAACACATAACACTGCTCTCCCGAAATGTTCTCTGACTCCTGGCTAGCGCTGTCAACTCATCCATTTTATTGCCCACCGAACTCCTCTTCTCCATAAGTCTCTGTTGTCTCAACCTGGTCCTCTTTCCTTGCCTTTGTGATCCCCCTCTGCATCCTGTGTGTGTTTTCCTCCAGATTTCAGCAGGGGTGTCCGCCGCTCTGCTCGCTAAACTGGCCAGCATAAGCACAATCAGCTGGTCCCTGGAATAAACAATGTGACCGTACTGCTGCCCCACTAATGAGACGTATCCGAATGTAATTATTTCCAGCGCTAAAAACCCAAATAAAACTCTCTCCACCAGCATGTTAGAGAGGGTGCGGCTTCAACGTGTTACCGTGAGGAAAAAAAACAACAAATAACGTAAGTTAAAAAGTAAGAAGAAAAAAGTAAGAGAACTAGTCAGAACGGCTGGTACAGGCTGAATGCATTGAATCCTTAATGGACTGCCTTCATACAATTCCATCATCCAAATCTTCATTTTCATTGTATTATTCAAGATGATTGTCGATACCTTCAAATTCTTCATAGTCAATTGTCAATACCTTCAAGTTCTTTATTTCACTATTTCAACCCAGTGAAGCAGTTTCATTTTCACTCTTGGCCATTTCTGGCACCTCCAAGCCCAAATGCTTGAAACTGCAGTGAGCAAAACATTTTAGAATTGTCTTCCTGCTTATTCCTTGCCAAGTATCAGTGACATAAATCATTGCTTTTTGAGCACAAATATACACAACTAGCAGGATTTAAAAACTGTTCACTCTAAGTATAGCGCAGCATCTAATGGCCACACAAGTGCGCACAACTGATTCTAGTTAGAAACTGTTCAGCAACAGTTTCCTGCCCCAGATGAGTAGCATAGTGTCTCAAATAAACAAAGGGATGCTGGCAAATTTTGTGATTAGTTTTTGTTCTTTAAGAGTTGTCCCAAATAAGTGGCTGCTCGATTAACCAATGGCGCAATGAACTGGAATCTGCTGTATTACACGTTGCAATGTTCTGCTGCCAGAACACTTCACATTTCACAGCATATGCCCAGTCATATTTAACTGATATAAATTCTGACTCTGAAGTATTATAGGGATGCTATGTTGATGCTGGAATGTGTGGTGACACTTCTGGGCTACCCCAGCCCACCCCAAAGTTGTGTTGGTTGTTAATGCAAATGATGTATTGCACTGTATTTTAAAATGTACATATCAAAAATTAAGAAATCTGAATCTGAAAACCGGAGATCAGGTTTCTAAAATGTTTGCAAAAGCATTATTTTTGCAATGGTCAGGCAATTACAAGTGATCTACAACCTGCTGATCGTGCAATCTGGGCCAATATTCACTGGAGTTTAGAAGAATGAGGGGTTATCTCAATGTAACCCTTCAAACACTAAAAGGCTGAGACAAAGCTGATTTGGGGAGAATGTTTCCCATAGTGGTGAGTCTAGAACCAAAGGGCATAGCCTCAGAATAGAGAGATGTTCCTTTAGATCAAGGAGAGGAGATATTTTTAACTAGAGGGCAATGAATTTGTAGAACTCATTGCCACAGATGGCTGTGGAGTGCAAGTCATTGAGTATAGTTAAAGCATAGATTGATCAGTTCTTGATTAGTCAAGGTGTCAAGAGCAGGAAAATGGGGTTAAGAGGGATAATAAACCCATAATAAAGCTATGATGGAGTGCAGAGCAGAGTCAATGGGCTGACTGGCCTAATTCTGCTCCTATGGCTTATGGTCTTATTATTTTTGCATTGGTTAGACAATTACTGCAATATTCTGCACCACCTGTAGATGCTAATTGTTAAGAGACTATTTCTCCAGCTGGAGAGTTGTAAACTGAGATTTTTGCTTTACAATAGAGGATTGGACTTTTAGTACTGAGAAAAAGGAAGCATCTTCTCAAAGTGCTGGAAATCTCTGGAATCCTTCACCCCAGAGGCCAGCACGTGTTCAATCAGTGAGTTGATCTGAGGTGAAGATTGATAGTTTCTTTGCTCGTGCAGTGCTTCGAGGGATTTGGCGATCAGTGATGGAAGTGGAGATGAGCAGACCGAGTATGCACTGACTGAACTGGGACGTGGTCTCCTGTGGCACAGTGCTCAATGCTAGTTCAGATAAAAATACTTCTTTAGAAATAATTACCAACAGCTGAATAAATAATCACCACAGCTGAAAAAAAGAATGATTTTGACTGAAATACATTACTCTGTTTTTTTAGTAACACACAAAATGCTGGAGAAGCTCAAAAGGTCAGGCACCGTTTATAGTAATGACTAACCTGTCTATAATTCAGGCTGAGACTCTTCAGGACGCCAGGCACGTGACTTTTTTGTGCATGGGTGGGGGCTGATGTTTTTCTTTGAGAGAGTGTTCCAGGTTTTTCTTTATTTCATGTCTGTCAATGGGAAAATGAATCTCAGGGTTGTATACTGCATACCTACTCTGATGATAGTTGTACTTTGAATCTTGAATATTTTCATAGATGCTGCCTGGTCTGTTGAGTTCTTCCAGCATTTTGTATGTATTGCTCTGGATTTCCAGCATCTGCAGAATCTCCGTGTTTATTTCTTATTTTCTTTGTGCAGTTCTCAGTGAGAAATTTTTCATCACAGTTCTTGACCCTGTGGAGACAGTTGGCTCCATTGTGCCTGAAAGCAATGATACATCATCAGAAATGCTGCCAATGTGTGGCAGGAGAGTGTTTTTTGCTATGTCACTGGGAAATTAGAATTAGGCTATTCCATCATGGCTAATTTACTATCCCTCTCAACCCCTCTCTCTTGCCTTCTATTCCCAATGACTTGGTCTCCACAGCTGTCCATGGCAATGATTTCTGTAGATTGACCAACCTCTGGCTAAGAAGCTCCTCCTTGAGTAAATAAATATTGAGAATATAAGATGAAGAGTCCTTGATGGTAATGGGAACATTTTGGTGCTGGAGTGAGTGAAGTTATCCCCTCTGCTTCAGGAATCTGATGGCAGAGGGGTAATATCTGTTCCTGAACCTGATGGTGTGGGTCCTGAGGCAGCGGCGAGAACACACCATGGCCTGGGTGGTGGAGTTCTTGATCATGGATGCTTCTTTCTTATGGCAGTGCTCCTTGTAGACTTAGAGATGTGCTCAGTGGTAGGAAGGGCTTTACCTGTAATAGACCAAGCTGTAACTACCACATTTGGTAGACTTTTCCATTCAAGGGCATTGATGTTTCCATACCAGGCGTGGCAAACTAGTCAATATTTGCTCCACCACACATCTATAGTAGTAATTTGTCAAAGTTTTAAATGTAATTCCAAATCTTCACAAGCCTCTAAGGAAGTAGAGGCACTGCCATGTTTTCTTCATAATGCCTCTTATGTACCGGGCCCAGGAAATATCCTCTGAAATGATAACACCGAGGAATTTAAAGTTGCTGACCCTCTCCACCACTGACCCCCAGGTGATGACTGGCTCACAGACCTCCAGTTTTCTCCTTCTGTAGTCAATAACTATTTCCACAGTCTTGCTGACTTTCAGAGAGAGTTTGTTGTTGTGGCATCATTCAAAAAGATTTCCAATCTCCCTCATATTTGGTGATTTATTGCTACCTTTGATTTGGTCAAAGATAGCGGTGTCGTCGGTAAACTTAAGTATGGTATTGGAGCTGTGCTTAGCCACATAGTCCGAAGTAGAAAGTGAGTAGAGCAGGGAGTGAAGCACACATCCTTGTGGTGCACCTGTGCTGGTGGAGATTGTGGAGATGCTGTTGCTAATCTGACAGACTGGGGTCTGTAAGTGAGGGTAGTCAATAACAGTCAAGGAGACAAAGAAATGATTGGATTCTTTTAAAGACCCTGTCTGATTCATTAGTGTCCTTCAGAGGAAGTTTTTTGACACCTTTAAGTTGCCTGGTGAAACAAGAGATTTTGCAGATGCCGGGAATCGTGAGCAACCCACACAGACTACTAGAGGACCTCAACAGGCCAGGCACAAAAACGTGAAGTCACATAGTCACATTTCCACAGCTGCTCTCCCCTACCCCACCCACCTGCTCTCACTGGCTTGTACTCCTTCTTCTCCTCCCATTTTCTTATTCTGGCTTCTTCCCCCTTCCTTTCCAGTCCTGACGAAGGGTCTCAACCTGAAACACCAACTGTTCAGACCTCGCTCTAGATTCTGCAGAGTTCCTCCATTTTGTCAGGGTTAGCATATAATGACTGAATCAGACATTGGGTGGTGTGCAGGGGTGGAGTTAATGAGCAGAGGTGTTGATCAGCCTCACTGCTTGGGGAAAGTAACTGTTTTTGAGACCGGTGGTCCTCATGGGAGTGGGACAAACAGTCCATGAGCAGGGTGGGTGGAATCCTTCACGATGCTCTGGCCCTCTTCTGCACCTTTCTGTATATACAGTATGTCCTTGACAGTGGTAAGCTGGTGCCAGTGATGTGTTGGGCAGTTTGAACTGCACTACTGACAAAATGAAAATATTGACCTGAGACGTTCCTTTATTAGGGAAGATACTTCAAAGCATTATTAACAATTCATGAACAACCTTTAGCGAAAACCCATGTGGTGTAGTGAAGGCCCTCCAATGGCCGGTCATGACCATGGATGTTATGTGTTAGCTTTCTACTTGATAAACAAGCCAGCGTAGTCCAATACAGAGAGGAAGCTGTTGCCCATGCAGCTGATGAATCCAAAGTAACATCAGAGACCCATACAGTTTGGCACCAGCAGCATCACAGGAGTTGCAAGCTCACATTGAACTCAATGTTGGACCACCTTAGGGACTTCGGCTCTCGATTTTCCTTTGGGGTTTACTCCCGAAGTCTTCCCCATGAGTGGTTATAGCCACAAGGCAGCAGAAGTTTGAGATCAGAGTTTTACTTCTCCTAGATCAGCTGCCAACCACAGCTGACAAGCCCAATCTGCCTGAAGTGACTGGCTGTAAGGTGTCAGTAATCTGCCTTTGATTCTTTCCCTTTCTAACTGATCAATTCAACAAAATAATTACAATTGACCATGCATAGTAATCTGCTCACTAACAGCCTGTGGAGCACAATCTATTTTAAGCATGCTATCCAACGTTCAATGAAAGCCAGGACTAGTGAAGATCTCTAGGCTCTTCCCCGAGCAGTTTCATTGTTAAAAAGTAGCATTAATGGCTCATTTGCATTGCAGGAGAACCAGGAGAAAGGGGGTTCTCAAGCTCATTCAAGACTCTGAATAGCTTCCGATTCCCTATTCAAACAGTACATTTGATTCATAACCACCCACTACAATAAACACAATCATGACAATCTGAAAATTGAAAATTTCTACTTGATAAACAAGCCAGCATTATTCTAAATCAACATTATTCTAAATACCAAGTTATATTCATAGGAGTTTGCTCATTCGTTTTGTACCATGTCATACGATGTAGGCGATCATGATCTTTCCATGACCAAGATTGTTAACACAAATGACGCACTTCACTGTGTTTTGACGTACTGTACATACGCGTGATAAATAAATGAATCTCTGCATGAGGTCGGGACCATCTATGGAGAGGAATAAAGTGTTAATCTTTCCAGACCCTTCAACAGGACTGGAAAAGGAGGAGGAAGAACCCAGAATAATCATTGTGATTAGAGGACCGCAGATTGGCCCTCCTCCCTCCTGCTCCCATGATCCCCTCCAATCAGATTACTTCATCTGCTACTCTTCACCTCATCAACCTATCACCTCCCAGCTTCTCACTTCATTTCCCCCCACCAACCACCTCACCTGGTTTCACCTATCATCTGCTAGTTTGCCCCACCTCCCCCTCATACCCCATCCATTATTTATTTATATACACACATTCTTTCTCTCCCTCCCATTTTTCTCCCTGTCCCTCTGACTATACCCATCGCCCATCTTCTGGGTTTCCCCCCCCCGTCCCCCTTTTCCTTCTCCCTGGGCCTCCTGTCCCATGATCCTCTCATATCCCCTTTGCCGATCACCTGTCCAGCTCTTGGCTCCATCCCTCCCCCTCCTGTCTTCTCCTATCATTTTGGATCTCCCCCTCCCCTTTCAACTCTCTTACTAGCTCTTCCTTCAGTTAGTCCTGATGAAGGGTCTCAGCCCGAAACGTCGACTGTACCTCTTCCTAGAGATGCTGCCTGGCCTGCTGCGTTCACCAGCAAATTTGATGTGTGTTGCTTGAATTTCCAGCATCTGCAGAATTCCTCGTGTATCTGCTAGTTTGTACTCCTTCCCCTCCCTCCCTAACTTATTCCGGCTTCTTCACCACTTTTTTTCCAGTCCTGATGAAGGGCCTTGGTCCAAATCTTTGACTCTCTGTTCTTCTCCATAGACGCTGGCTGACCTGCTTAGATCCTCCAGCATGTTGTGTGTTTTGCTCTGGATTTCCAGTGTGGGATGCTCTGGAGTTCCAGTGTAACACATGTAACCCTCACACTGTGGCTCGTAACAAATTAGGCTTGTTAGCTATCTTTGATTAACAGGCACGTAACTCAGCAATGCATGCCTAACAGTAAGACAGCCATTCTCGATAAGCAACGCACATCTAGCACCAGCACAAATAGGAGAGTTGGAATGTTCCATTAAGGGAACATAAGTTATGGTGAATGCTGTATCAATACTGCCCATTCAAAAGTGATCGTCTGCCAGGAAATAACAGACCTTAAGTCAGCATACTCTTAAAAGTGGAAATATACTTTGCAGATATTTTTAACTTTAACAAACAACAGAAAAGGGCCCACTGTGGTTAAACCAGTCTATAATGTGATGTAAACTTTGGAGCTCATGCTAGGTAGTCAGGTGCTTTACACTAAAGCTGCCCCTCTCTCTTGAATGCTCTATGACATCCCATCAGACAGAAGGTTAGCAAGACAAACCCGATTTGCTGATGCACATTTCTAAGCTAATCAAATGACAGATCTTAACAGAAAATGAAATACCAGACTGTAAAATTTGATTAACGAAACATACCGTGTTTTACAGAAAAAGCTGCAGAAGTAAAATACCCAACGGCATTAATGTAGTAATATAATAAAACATGCTCTTAACCAGGATATTACACACACACACACACATAAGTAAAATAGAGAGAAACAGACAGATTCAACAGATTCCCTTGTTTTATAAATGAATTTGTTCTGAATCTGAATATGACATCAACATATAAAAGCTGAGAGGACTTCAGAAGACAGTGAAAGGACCTCTCTTGTCCTTGACTATATACTGACCTCAGGCAGAAATAAGGATCACGGATCTCCTAATGAAATGACTTTCAGAGAAGACAGTGGGTAGCCGTGTGGAAGGAGCTCATCGGGTTGCTTTGGGATATGATTTACAGACTGCAGTCAGCAGTCAGCGCAGGAGACAGGCACAATTACTTTCATGTCCAGTGAAAACAACATTGAAAAGGACAAGACAAGCCACGCTTATAGAATCTGAGAATGTTGTATCTTCAGAACATATCGCTGCTCAGCCATCTCAGCGTTTGAGGAGATTTGGTATGTCAGCAAGGACTTTCTTCGAATTGCTACGGATGTACCACAGAGAGCATTCTAACTGATTGCATTGCCATCTGATATGGAGGGGCCACTGCACAGGATCGGTAAAAGGTGCAGAAAGTTATAAACTCAGCCAGTTCCATCATAGGCACTAGCCTTCCCAGCATCGAGGACACCTTCAAAAGGTGATGCTTCGGAACGGTGGCACCCATCATCAATGACCCCATCACCATGGCTACCAACAAGGGGAAGTAGGGGAGCCTGAAGACACACACTCAACATTTCCAGAACAGCATTTTCCCCTCTGCTATCAGATTTCTGAATGGGCAATGAACTCATGGACACTACCTATAATTTTTTTTGCTTTCTCTATACACAACATATTACATAGTATTATATTATATATAGTACTGTGACCACTTTAGTTATATACAGTAATACATGTGCCTAAGATTTGCACTGTACTGCTGCCACAAAAAAAAGTTCATGACATATGTGAGTGATGGTGAACCTGATTCTGATCTGGGTCTACTGTGGACTGAGAGTGGGAAGGGGGCAGGGAGAGGGAAATCATGGTTGGGAAAAGGGAGAAGGGAGCAGGAAGCACCAAGGAGACAATCTTTGGATGTTGCCAGGATTAGAGAGCTTTTTACGAGAATAGGTTGAGTGAACTAGGGCCTTTCTCTTTGGAGTGAAGGAGGATGAGAGGTGACTTGATAGAGATGTACAAGACGATAACAGGCATAGATCGAGTGAGTAGCCACAGACTTTTTTCCCCAGGGCAGAAATGGCTAATACGAGAGGGTATAATTTTAAGGTGATTGGAGGAAAGTATAGTGGGATGAAAGAGTTAAGTTTTTACACAGTGTGGTGAGTGTGTGGAACATCCTGCCAGGGATGGTGGCACAGGCAGATACATTAGGGGCTATTGAGAGACTTTTAGATTGGCACATGGATGATAGAATAATAGAGGGCTATGTAGGAGAGAAGGGTGAGATTGATTTTGGAGCAGGTGAAAAGGTCAGCACAACACTGTGGGGGAAGTGCCTACACCGTGCTGTACTGTTCTATATTCTATGTTCAACTATAACCTTAGCTTGCAGAAGAATAGTCACCTTTGATTTTATACAGATCCATAATTCCTTGAAAGCGGCATCACAGGTAGACAGGTGCATGAAGAGAGCTTTTGAACATGGGTCTTCATAAGTCAGGGTATTAAGTACAGAGAACTGAAGAAGGGTCTTGGCCTGAAATGTCGACTTTTATACATTTCCATAGATGCTTGACCTGCTGAGTTCCTCCAGCATTTTGAGTGTGTTGCATTTAGTACGGGAGTTGGGCTGTTATGTTGAAGTTGTACAAGACATTGGTGAGGCTTAATTTGAAGTATTATGTGGAGTTGTAGTCACTTACCCCCAAGAAAGAGATCAATAAGATTGAAAGCATGTATAGAAGGTTTACAAGGACATTGCTGGAACTTGAGGACCGAAGTTACAGGGAAAAGTTGAATAAGCTAGGACTTTACTCCCTGGAGTACAGGAGAATGAGGGAGATTTGAAAGTAATATACAAAATTATGAGGGGTATAGATAGGATAAATGCAAGCGGGCATTTGTCATTGAGGTTGGGTGAGATGAGAAATATAGGTTACAAGTTAAGAAGTGTGAAAGGTGAAACTGAAGAAATTCTTCACTGGTGAGAGTGTGGAATGAGCTGCCAGTAGAAGTAGGGAATGCAAGTCTGATTTCAACATTTAAGTTCAAAGTACATTCATTATCAAAATGTGTATACATTATACAATCTTGAGATTCATCTCCAAACAGTGAGTATAGGAACAGAGTGAGGTGGAGGATAACTGTGTGGCTGAGGGATTGGAGCAGGGGGCAGGGATTCAGATTTCTGGATCATTGGGACCTCGTCTGGGGCAGGTGTGACCTGTACAAAAAGGACTGGTTGCATTTGAATCCGAGGGGGACCAATATCCTGGCAGGGAAGTTTGCAAAGGCTATTGGTGAGAGTTTAAACTTGGATTGCTGGGGGGTGGGAACCAAACTGAAGAGATGGAGGAAGGGGCTGTTGGCTCACAAATAGAGAAAGCTTGTAGGCAGTGTGAGAGGGAGGATAGACAAGTGATAGAGAAGGGATGTGCTCAGACCGATGATTTGAGATGTGTCTATTTTCATGCAAGAAGCATTATGAAAAAAGTAGATGAGTTTAAAGTGTGGATCTGTACTTCGAGCTATGAGGTTGTGGCCATTAAAGAGACTTGGATGGTTCAGGGACAGGAATGGTTACTTAGAGTGCCAGAGTATAGATGTTTCAGAAAGGACAGGGAGGAAGGCAAAAGAGGTGGGGGTGTGGCACTGCTAATCAGAGATAGTGTCATGGCTGCAGAAAAGGAGGAAGTCAGGGAGGGATTGTCTACTGACTCCCTGTGGGCGAAAATAAGAAACAAGGAGGGGTCAAAAACTCTACTGGGTGTTTTTTATAGACCACCCAATAGTAACAGGGACATAGAGGAGCAGATGGGGAGACAGATTCTGAAAAGGTGTAATAGTAACAAGATTGTCATGGTGGGAGATTTTAATTTCCCCAAATATTGATTGGCATCTCCCTTGAGCAAGGAATTTAGATGGGGTGAAGCTTGTTAGGTGTGTTCAGGAAGGTTTCTTGACACAATAGGTGGATAAGCCTACAAGAGGAGAGACTGTACTTGACCTGGTATTGGGAAATGAACCTAGTCAGGTGTCAGGTCTGTCAGTGGGAGAGCATTTTGGAGATAGTGATCACAATTTTATCTCCTTTACCATAAATTTGGAGAGGGATAGGAACAGACAGGATAGAAAGGTATTTAATTGAAGTAAGGGGAAATATGAAATAATCAGGCAGGGACTTGGAAGTGTAAATTGGTAACAGATGTTGTCAGGGAAATGTACGGCAGAAATGTGGCAAATGATCAGGGGATATTTGCCGGGTGTTCTGCAGAGGTACGTTCCAATGAGACAGGAAAAGGATGGTAGGGTACAGGAACCGTGATGTACAAAAGCAGTTGGAAATCTAGTCAAGAAAAAAAGAAAAGCTTACAATAGGTTCAAAAAACTAGGTCATGATAGAGATCTAGACAAATATAAGGCTAGCAGGATGGAGCTTAAGAATGAGTTTAGGAGAGCCAGCAGGGGCCATGAGATGGCCTTGGCGGGCAGGATTAAGGAAAACCCCAAGGCATTCTACAAGTATGCAAAGGGTAAGAGGATAAGACATGAGAGAGTAGGACCAGTTTAATGTGACATTGTGTATGAAAGAGGATGTGCTGGAGCTTTTGGAAAGCATCAAGTTGGATAAGTCTCTGGGACCAGTTGAGATGTACCCCAGGCTACTGTACAAGGTGAGAGGAGATAGCTGAGCCTCTGGCAATTATCTTTGCATCATCAATGGGGACGGAAGAGGTTCTGGAAGATTAGAGGGATGCAGATGTTGTTTCCTTATTCAAGAAAGGGAGTAGAGATGTTCTGGACCAGTGAGTCTTATTTCAGAGGTTGGTAAGTTGATGGAACAGGTCCTGAGAGGCAGGATTTATGAACATTTGGAGAGGTGCAAGGCTTATTGAGAAAGTAAGGAGGAATGGGATCCAAGGGGACCTTGCTTTGTGGATCCAGAACTGGTTTGCTCACTGAAGGCAAACAGTAGTTATAGATGGGTCATATTCTACATGGAGGCCGGTGACCAGTGTTGTGCCTCAGGGATTTGTTCTGGGACCCCTTCTCTTTGTGATTTTTCTAAATGGCCTGGAGGATGAGGAAGTGGAGGGATGGGCTAGTAAATTTGTTGATGATACAAAAGGATGGGGATGTTGTGGATAGTGTGGAGGGCTGTCAAAGGTTACAACAGGACTTCGATTGAATCAAAACTGGTGTGGGAAGTGGCAGATGGAGTTCAACCCAGATAAGTGTGAGGTGGTTTACTTTGGTAGGTCAAATATGATGGCAGAATATCAAGTCGTCACTTTTTATTGTCATTTCGACCGTAACTGCTGGTACAGTACACAGTAGAAATGAGTCACCTTTTTTCAGGACTATGGTGCTACATGAAACAATACAAAAACTACACTGAACTAGGTAAAACACAAAAACTACACTAGACTACAGACCTACCCAGGACTGCATAAAGTACATGGAACAGTGCAGGCATTACAATAAATAATAAACAAGACAATAGGCACAGCGGAGGGCAGTAGGTTGGTAGTCCGATGGCTTGAGGGAAAAACTGTTCCATAAATAAACAGCTGAATGGCGGCGTCCGGGATTCCGTCCGTTTCTGTGCTCCGGCCGAGTATTTCATTGGAGTCGGATGCAGTCCAATTTAATGTCCATTGGAGAGCAGAATGGACGGGAGAGCCGGGCGGCTAGGGCTTGCTTTCTTCCTGGCACGGACTCCTGCCCGCTCGCCTCACTTCCACTTCCTCGCACTCCGCTTATCTCATCCCCACCTCCGGCCATTAATATTGTATTAATGGTAAGACACTTGCCAGAGGGATCAGGGTCCAAGTCCATAGGACACTCAAAGCTGCTGTGCGGGTTGACTGTTGTTAAGGCGGCATACGGTGCATTGTCCTTCATCAACCGTGAGATTGAGTTTAAGAGTCTGGAGGTAATGTTACAGGACCCTGGTCAGGCCCCACTTGGAGTACTGTGCTCAGGTCTGGTCGCCTCACTGCAGGAAGGATGTGGAAACTATAGAAAGAGTGCAGAGGAGACATACAAGGATGTTGCCTGGATTGGGGAGCTTGCCTTATGAAAATAGGTTGAGTGAACTCGGCCTTTTCTCCTTGGAACAGTGGAGGATGAAAGGTGACCTAATAGAGGTGCATAAGGTGATGAGAGGCATTGATCGTGTGGATAGTCAGCGGCTTTTTCCCAGGGCTGAAATGGCTCACATGAGAGGGCACAGGTTTAAGATGCCTGGAAGTAGGTACAGAAGAGATGTCAGGGGTAAGATTTTTATGCAGAGAGTGGTGAGTGCATAGAATGGGCTGCCGGCAACAGTGGTGGAAGCGGATATGATTGGGTCTTTTAAGAGACTCCTGGAAAGGTACATGGAGCTCAGAAAAATAGAGGGCTATGGGTAACCCTAGGTAACTTAAAAGTAAGTACATGTTCGGCACAGCTTTGTGGGCCGAAGGGCCTGTATTGTGCTGCAGGTTTTCTATGTTTTCTGGTGTCTGGACCTCACCACCCTGAATCGGCCTGTACCCAACCTTTCTGATATGGCCCTGTGTTTAAATCTCTGTCCAACCATCAAGTTCAGTTGAATTGGCATGCTCTGATGCCCAGACCCTGCCGTCTTGATTCAGCTGGTAACATAGCACTTAAAGCAATCAAACATTGGGTCTTCCTCACTCTCAGCGACAGAACCGCCACTTCGCCTTGACACGGTTCGGCCACATTGAATTGCCCTTAAGTCAAAAGGCAAGTTACAGAATATTACTTGTGATGATTTAATGGAAGCCTGTGCAAGTACATGGATGGGAGGGATATGGAGGGCTATGGTCTTGGTGTCAGTCAATGGGACTTGGCAGAATAATAACTTGGCATGGACTAAATGGGACAAAAACCTTCTTTCTTTCTGTGTTGTAGTGTTCTATGACTCAAAGGTGTTGTTTATTTATTCTAAATACTAAAGAGAACTTTTAAATCTTTATGAAACCAACTTGGCATTTTGTGGTTAACGTGTCAGTCAACACAAGACACATACAACGATGTGGCGTTCACTTTGGCTGCAGTTGAGTTGCGATCAACTAACTCACACCCAATGCAGCAATCAGACTGTTGAGAGGGAATCTCAGTGTATTGCCAAGTCAGAAGCAAGATATGTGTAGAATTTTATGAAGTGTTTCCATTACCAGGAGAGTTAGTAACCAGATGGAAGATAATTCACACAAAAGCTAGGGGCAATATATTAAGTGGCAGGTTATGTTCTGAACTGTTCTGACTGAGCACATTGTGGAATTAGACTGAATAGCAGCTTTTAAAAGGGGAGTAATTGGAAAAATAAATGAAATAAAAGCTCTGCAAGACTCTAGGGAAGGGGTTGAAGGTTGGAAGGAAATATGGGAAACGTTTGTGTTAATTTCAAAAAGCCTGAACCAGCGAGGTTCAAAGTTCAAGTAAATTTATTACTAAAGTACATACATGTCACCATATACAACCTTGAGATTCACCTTCTGGTGTGCTCACAAGATAATAAAGAAATTAAGAAGAATTTATGCTAAAACTTTAGCATAAGGGGACAGCTGGCCTTTTCTGTGCTCTGCGATTCTCTAGTCAGAGAGTCAAAGAGCACATCACAGAAACAGGCCCTTTGGCCCATCCAGTCCATGCCAGA
Source organism: Mobula birostris (assembly GCF_030028105.1). Lineage (NCBI taxonomy): Eukaryota > Metazoa > Chordata > Chondrichthyes > Myliobatiformes > Myliobatidae > Mobula > Mobula birostris. Next base: position 142,874,220 of record NC_092379.1, read on the forward strand.
CTGTTATTCTGCCTAGTCCCAATGACTTGTACCTGGACCATAGCATTCCATACCCCCACCATCCATGTACCTATCCAGATTTCTCTTAAACTTTGAAATTGAAACCACCTCCACCATTTCTGCTGGCAGCTTGTTTCACAGTCTCACCAGTCTGAGTGAAGAAGTTCGCCTCATGCTCCCCTTAAGCATTTTACCTTTAACCAGTGACCTCTAGTTCTTGGAATACGTCAATGAGAATTCATCATTCTCTGTACTGGCATTAGAGTCACCGAGTCATACAGCAGACTGATCCTGAGAATGAAAGGGTTAACATAAGAAAAAGCATTTAATCGCTCTGGGCCTCTGTGCCTGCACTTTGTAGAATGATGAGGGATCTCATTAAAACCTACTGGAAACTGCAACACCTGGACAGAGTAGAAGTTTCCATTTGTGTGGGAGTCTAGGACATGAGGTAATGGGCTCAGAATAGAGGGACGTCCTTTCAGAACAGAGCTGAGGAGGAATTTCTCTAGCCAGAGGTGGTGAATCTGTGGTATTCATTGCCCAAGGTGTAAGTGGAGGTCAAGTCATTGAGTATATTTAAAGAGGTGTATAGGTTCTTGATTAGTCAGGGTGTCAAAGGTTACAGGGAGAAGGCAAGTGAATAGGGTTGAGAAGCAAAATACACTCAGTGGCCACTGATTTGCAGTGTGGTCTTTCACTGAGTTTCCGGTATTTACCGTGAATACCTGCAAGAAAATGAATCTCAGTGCTGTAGATGGTGAAATATGTATTCTGATAATAAATGTACTATGAACTTTGATAGTCAGAGCTCAGAATAACCCATGTAAGATGTTCGAGGAATTCAGCAGCTCAGGCAGCATCTATGGAAAGAAAGAAATTTTCAATGGAGCCACTTCATCAGGACTGATAAGGTCTTGACACTAAATATTCCACAGATGCTCCCTGATGTTTTGAGTTCAAGCATTATATTTATTTATTTTGAGATTCTGCTCATAACGGGCCCTTCCGGCCCAATGATCCACACCACCCAGTGACCCCCGATTTAACCCTAAACTAATCACAAGATAATTTACTATAACCAGTTCACCCACTAACTGGTACGTCTTTGGACTGAAGGAGGAAACCAGAGGACCCAGAGAAAACCCTTGCATTCCATAGGGAGGACATACAGGTTCCTACAGAGGATGCCAGGATAGAACTCCAAACTTTTTTTTGTGTTACTCTGGATTTCCAGCATCTGCAGAATCCCTTGTGTGTATTTTCTGAGCTCATTAGTCCCTCTTGCTTGAACATTTCATGCACTCCATTGAATTTCATAAGTCCGCAATGTCTGCATTAAGACAGGCAAAGTCCCATGGTCCGTTGCCTTCAAAAAGATCTGCAAACTGAGGGTCAATCACCTGAGGATGTGAACACAAGAGATGATTTTCTGAACCTTGGCCAATTCTATCTGCACACAGTATTCTTTCTTGAGATCTGTCAGCATAAATTCGCTATCAGTAAAAATCACCTCCAAACAGATAATAGGACAGAGGATGTGTGATCAGTAAATTAATAAACATGCACTGGGCCCAAGCAAACAGACACGTGCAGTGGATGCAAATGTCAAGCCAATGGAATGTGACATTTTAATGCTGTGTTGTGCGAGCTTTGCAGTGAATAAATAAAGGCTGAGTGATCTGCAAGTGGCAGAGAACAGGAGCTTAGAGGTGATACTCTGGAAGTAGTCAATTTTGCAGATTTATCTCATGACAAACCCAATTAAGACCTATGAATGTTTTATGGAAGTTTCCTGGCCTTCCATTATTGTTAATGCGGTTGCAACAATCCCACCTCAACATTGAATTGATTCCACAACCTATAGATGCACTTTCATAAAGACACAAGAATGGCTGGCTGGCATCCGACTGTCTCAAAGGACAATGGGTGATGATAATCCGTCTGTCTCAATAGGCAATGGACTATGAAGCCATACGTTTGGCAGCAGCTTGGCGGCAGGAGATGTTCGATGACGTCCAGCCACCTTAGGGATTCCACTCTGGATTTGCTGTCTGAGTTTATTCCCATAGCCTTCCCAAGGTTGCCTGCAATGCAGTGGGAGTATTTACCCATAGCTGGAGATGCAGTTTGAGCAGTAGGGGGTGTCTGCATGCTGGTGGGCTTGTGTGCTACATGTGCAGGGGCCGGACCTCCTCCCCATTCTCTGTAGTTCAGCCCGAGTCTGAAAGGAGTTCAGTTTCCATGTGTCACCAGCGAAGAGGCACTACATGAGGCTTGCAATTGGGGTGGCTATGTACAGGCAAGGAAAGATTTACACATTCAGTTCTCTTTTTCACAAGACAGCTAGCCACTGGTGGAAGCTGACAGTGAGAACGACAAGCACTACCCACTACACTACCACATTACACACATCACAACCACTTTGACGCTAGGCCATAAGATACAGGAGCAAAATTAGGCCATTTGTCCCATCGAGTCTACTGCACCATTTCAGCATGGTTGATCGATTTCTATCTCAGCCCCAGTCTCCAGATTTCTCCCCGTATCCCTTCATGCCTCAACTAAACAACTATCTATTAATCTCTACCCTACATATGCCCAATGACTTGACTTCCACAGCCACCTTTGGCAACAAATTCCACAGATTCACCAGCCTCTGGTTAATGAAAATCCTCATCGCCATTCTAGAAGGATGGCCCTCTATTCCGAGGTTGTGTCCTCTGGTCTTAGACTGCCAGCATAGGAAATATCCTCTCCACATCCACTCTATCAAGGCCATTCACCATTTGATAGGTCTCAATGAGGTCAGCTCTTAATCTTCTGAATTGCATTAAGTGAAGGCCGAGAGCCTTCAAATGCTCCCCGTATGACATTCTTTTCAATCTCAGAATCATTTTCGTGAACCTCCTTTGAACCCACTCCAATTTCAGCACATCCTTTCATAAATAAGGAACCCAAAACTGCTCACTATACTCCAAGTGACGCCTCACTAGCGCTTTCTGAAGCCTCAACATTACATCCTTGCTTTCAAGGACTCTACAACTTAAGTACTCAAACTCAATGGGCTGAGTGGCCTAATTCTCCTCCAATGTCTTATGTAATAAATAATAGAACACAGACCATATTTAGTATTATTTTGTTCTTTTGTATTTGCACAATTTGTCATCTTTTGCACACTGGTTGTTCGTCCATCTTTGTGCAGTTTTTCATTGCCTGTACTGGACAGCTTTGTATCTACTGTGAATGCCCACAAGAAAAGGAATCTCAGGGTAGTATACAAGACCGCAAAACTGAAAAACATTGGAGCAGAATTAAGACACTCAGTGCATTGAGTCTGCTCCACTATTCCATTATGGCCAATTATCCCTCTCAATCCCATTCTCCTGCCTTCTCCCTGTAACATTCAACACCCTGACGAATCAAGAATCCATCAAGCTCTGTTTTAAATATACTCAATAATTTGGGCTCCATAGCCACCCGTGGCGATGAATCACTATCCTCTAGCTAAAGAAATTCCTCCTCATCTCTGTTCCAAAGGGACATCCTTCTATTCTGAGGCTGAGACCTTTGGTACTAGACTTTCCCACGATAGAAAACATCCTCGTGTCCACTGTATCCAAGCCTTTCAATTTTCAATAGCTTTCAATGAGATCCCCCTTCCATTCTTCTAAACCCCAGTGAGTACAGACCCAGAGGCATCAAATGTTCATACCCTATCATATCCAGAGTCATTCTCATGATCTTCTAATGGACCCTTTCCAATACCAACATATCTTTTTTTAGATAAGGGGCCCAAAACTGGTCACAATACTCCAAGTACAGTTAGACCAATGCCTTGTAAAGCCTCAGCATTACATCCTTTGCCTTATATCCTAGTCCTCTTGAAATGAACGGTAACACTGCCTTCCTTACCACAGACTCAACCTGCAATTTAACCGTTAGGGAATCCTGCAACCATTAGGGAACTCCCAATTCCCTCTGTGCCTATGATTTTTAATTTTCTCCTCATTCAGAAAATAGTCTATGCTTCTAATTCCACTGTCAAAGTGTATAACCATACACTTCCCTAGACTATACTGCATCTGTCACTTTTTTGCCCATTCCCCTAATCTGTCCAAAACCTTCTGCAGACTCCCTGCTTCCCCAACACGATCTGTCCCTCTGCTTATCTTTGTATTGTCTGAAAGCCTGGCGACAAAGCATTAATTCAGTCATTCAAATCACTGACGAATAATGCCAAAAAAAAAAGTGGTTTCAACACCAGCCCATGCAGAACATCACTTATCACCTGCAGCCAACCAGAATAGGCCTCCTTCATTCCAATTCTTTGCATCCTGCCAATCAGCCAATCTTCTGCCTGTGCTAGTATCTTTCTTGTAATACAATGAGTTCTCACCTTGCAAAGGGACATGGGAGACCTCATGCAGAATTCTTTAAAGGTTAACTTACAGGTTGAGTTGGTAGTAAGTCTTGATGAAGGATCTCAGCCCAAAACATCGACTATACTCATTTCCATACATACAACCTGGCCTGCTGAGTTCCTCCAACAGTTTGTGTGTGTGTTGCAAGAAATGCAAGGTTAGCATTCATTTTGAGAGGAATAGAGAATAGAAGAATAGAAGAACAAGAATGTAAAGCTCAGGCTTTATATAGCATTGGTCAAACTGCAGGAGAATGGGGTTGAGAGGCATAACAAATCAGTCAAGATCGAATGGCAGAGCACTAAATGGGGTGAATGGGCTAATTCTGTCCTGATGCTTTAAGACCGTAAGATATACAGAGCCTATAAAAAGAACCCCCCTTGGCAGTTTTCATAATTTATTGTTTCACAACATTAAATCACAGTGGATTTAATTTGGCTTTTCTGAGTCTGATCAACAGAAAACATACTTTGGCATCAAAGTGAAAACAAATTTCTATAAATTGGTTTAAATATATTATTAAACACAAAATAATTGATTGCATAATTACTCACAGCCTTTGGGTCAGTATTTAGTAGATGCACCTTTGGCAGCAATTACAGCCTTGAGTCTGTAGGATAGGTCTTTATCAGCTTTGCACATCTGAACAGTACAATTTTTCCTCCATCCTTCTTTACAAATCTGAAGCTCTGTCATAGTGAAAGAACAGCTCTTTCCAAGTCCAGCCACAAATTTTCAATTGAATTGAGGTCTGCACTCTGACTTGGCCATCTAGGACATTAACTTTGTTGTTAAACCATGAATAGCTTTGTCTCTATGCTTGGGGTCATTGTCTTGTTGGAAAACAAATCTCCAAAGTTGCAGTTCTCTTGTAGACTGTCAGGATTTCCTCTAGGATTTGCCTGTATTTTGCTGCATTTACTTTACCCTCTACCCTCACAGGCCTTCCAGGGCCTGCTGCAGAGAAGCATCCCCACAGCAGGATGCAGCCACTACCATGCTTCATGGTAGGGATGGGGTGTTTTTGATGATGTTCAGTGTTTAACTTATGCCAAACAGAGCATTTAGTCTGATGGCCAAAAAGCTCAATTTTGGTTTCATTAGACCATACCTTCAGAATCTCCCACATGCCTTCTGGCAAACTCTAGCTGAGATTGCATAGGAGTTTTTTTTTCCAACAGTGGTTTTCTCTTTGTCACTATCCCATAAAGCTACAACTGGTGAAGCACTCGAGCAAGAGTTGTTATATGTGCAGTATCTCCCATCTCAGCTACTGAAGCTTGTAACTCCTCCAGATTTGTCATAGGTTCCTTCATGGCCTCCCTCACTCATCCCCTTCTTACACAGTCACTTAGATTTTGAGGATGGCCTGCTCTAGACAGAAATACAGCTGTGCCATATTCTTTCCATTTCTTGATGATTGACAGAACTATACTCCAAGAGATATTCAGTTACTTGGAAATTTTCTTGTATTCTTCTCCTGACTTGTACTTTTCAATAAACTTTTTTGCAGAGTTACTTGGAGTGTTCTTCTGACTTCAAGCTGTTGTTTTTTCACTGGATACTGACTCACCAGCAGTTAGACCTTCCACATATAGGGGTGTATCTTTAATATACTCAATTGAAACACCTTGATGCACACAGGTGATCTCCATTTAACTAATTAAGTGACTTCTAAAACAAATTGGCTGCACCAGTGATGAATTGGTGTGTCATATTAAAGGGGGTGATTAATAGAATTATTTCGTGTTTTATATTTGTAATTAATTTAGATCACTTTGTAGACCTGTTTTTGCTTTGACATGGAAAAATCTTTCTGTTGATCAGTGTCAAAAAACAGTCGGATTAACTCCATTGTGATTCAGTGTTGTAAAACAATGAAACATTAAAAATTCCAAGGAGGCTGAATACCTTTTATAGTAGTGTGGGTGCAGAATTAGGCCATTTAGTCCACTGAGTCTGCTCTACTACTTCATCATGGCTGATCCCATTTCCCTCTCAGTCCCAATCTCCACCTTTCTCTCTCTATGCCTTCATGCCCTGACCAATCAAGAACCTAGCAACCTCTGCCTTCAAAATACATGAAGTCTTGGCCTCCACCGCTGCCTGTGGTAAAGAATTCCACATATTCACCACTCTCTGACTAAAGAAATTCCTCCTCACGTCCATTCTAAAAGGATACTCCCTCCATTCTGAGGCTGCATCCCCTTGCCTTTGACTCCCTTACCATAGGAAACATCTTTCGGAGATCGGGAATCTTTCGGAGGGAAGGCCTCAAAATCCTCGGCCTTGCCTGCTTTTGGCGATGGAGAAGGAGGTCAAATTGTTCAAACAGAGATGGCGCTCAGTACTCGGTGTCAGAGAGCTGATCAGAGCTCAAAGTTTTCGGATGACTCAGAGTCGGGCTGTGGTCGGCATGGCAGGGAGAGTTTTTCTTCCTTCTCCCGTCTGCGTGAGATGTTGGACATTTGAGAGACTTTGGACCTTACTGTGCTCATGGACTTCATCATCAAGTTATGGTATTGTTACACTGTTATAACTATATGTTATAATTATGTGGTTTTGTCAGTTTTTTTTTAGTCTTGGTCTGTCCTGTGTTCTGTGATATCACACCGGAGAAAATATTGTATCATTTCTTAATACATGCATTACTAAATGACAATAAAAGAGGACTGTGTGTCCTCATAATCTAACATCCTCTCCGCAGCCACTCTATCAAGGCCTTTCACCATTCAATAGATTTCAATTAGGACACCCTTCATTCTTCTGAATTCCAGTGAATACAAGCCCAGAACCATCAAACACTCTTCATATGACAAACTATTTAATCCTAGAATCATTTTTGTGAACATCCTTTGAACCTTCTCCAGTTTCAGCACATCTTTTCCTAGATAAGGGGCCCAAAACTGCTCACAATGCTCCAAGTGAGGCCTCAGTAGTGCTTTATAAAGTCTCAACATTACATTCTTGTGTTTATATTCTAGTCCTCTTGAAATGAATGCTAATATTGCATTTGCCTTCCTCACCACAGAATCAACCTGGATATTAACCTTTAGGGAATCCTACACAAGAGCTTCCAAGTCCCTTTGCACCTCAGTTGTTTGTATTTTCTCTTCATTTAGAAAATAGTCAACCCTTTTGTTTCATCTACCAAAGTGCAAGACAATACACTTCCCAACACTATATTCCATCTGCCACTTCTTTGCCCATTTTCCTAATTTAAGCCCTTCTGTAGCCTCTCTACTTCCTCAGAATTATCTGCCCCTCCATCTATCTTAATGTTATCTGCAACCTTTACAACAAAGCCATCAATTCCATCATGTAAATTGTTGGCATATAATGTAAAAAGAATCAGTCCCAACACAGACCTTTGTGGAACACCACTAGTCACAGGCAGCCAGCCGGAAAAGTTTCCCTTTATTCTCACTCTTTGCCTCCTACCAATCAGCCACTGCTTTATCCATGCAAGAACCTTTCCTGTATTACTATGTGCTCTCAGCTTGTTAAGCAGCCTCATGTCAAAGGCCTTCTGAAAATCCAGGTACACGACATCAACCAATTCACCTTTGTCTATCCTGCTTGTGATTTCTTCAAAGATTTCCAACAGTTTTGTCAGGCAAGATCTTTCCCTTGAGGAAATCACGTTGATTACAGCATATATGATCAAGTGCCTCCGAGTAGCCTGTGACCATCTCCTTAACAATTGGCTCCAGTGTCTTCTCAATCACTGAGATCAGGCTAGCTGGCCTGTAGTTTCCTTTCTTCTGCCTCTCTCCCTTGTTGAAGAGTGCAATTTTCCAGTCTTCCAGAACCATACCAGAATCTAGTAATTCCTGAAATATCTTTTTTAATGCCTCCACTGTCTCTTTACCACCTCCTTCAGAAGCCTGGACTGTACACCAGCTGGTCCAGGTGACTTATCTCCTTTCATACCTTTCAATTTCCCAGATCCTTCTGTCTAGTTATGCTAACTTCAAACACTTCATGGTCCCGACATCTGGAACTTCCACCATCCAGCTATTGTCTTTCACAGTGAAGGCTGTTGCAAAATACTTATTCAGTTCATCTGTCATTTTGCTTTCCCCCATTCCTACTTCTTCATCATTTTCCAATGGTCCGATATCCACTCTCACCACTCTTTTACACTTAATGCATCTGAAGAAACTCCTGGTATCCTCTTTAATATTATTGGCTAGCTTTCTTCCATATTCCATCTTCACCTTCCTTCTTAATGACTATTGTAGTTGCCTTCTGTTTGTTTTTAAAAGCTTCCCAACTCTCTAATTTCCCACTAATTTTTGCTCTATTATATTCCCTCTCTTTGGCTTTTATGTTGGCTTTGATTTCTCTTGTTGGCCAGTGTGTGTCATCTTTCTGTTAGAATATAGTTCCTCTTTGGGATGTATTTATCCTATGCTTTCTGAATTATTCCACAAATTCCAGCCATTGGTTTCTGCCGTCATCCCTGCCAGTGTTCTTTTCCAATCAATTCTGGCCAACCCCTCTCTAGAAATTCCCCCTCCTGGAATCCAGCACCAGATTGATTCCCCAGTCTACCTGCGTATTTAAGTCTCCCATGACTATTGTAAAATTGCCTTTTTGGCATGCATTTTCTATCTCAGGTTGTAATATGTAGGCCACATGGTTACTATTGTTTGGTGGTCTGTATACAACTCCTATCAGGTTCCTTTTACCCTTGCAGTTCCTTAGCTCTATAAACTATGAGTCAACACCATCCATCCCTCTATCACCTCTTCGTAATGATTTGATTTCATTTTTACCATCAGAGCAACACCATCCCTCTGCCTTCCTGTCTCTTCTTTTGATACAATGTGTATCCTTGGGCATTCATCTCCCAGCTATAATCTTCTTTCAGCCATGATTCAGTGAAGCCTACAACATCATACATGCCAATCTGCAACTGTCCTGCAAGTTCATCTGCCTTATTCCATGTACTGTGTGCTTTCAAATACAACACCTTCAGTCCTGTGTTCGCCCTTTTCGATTTTGTCCAACTTTTATGTTGCGACTCATCCTGTTGACTGCAATTCTGCCCCATCAACGGCCTCTCTCACTACACATGTTTGCAAACCAGCTACCTCATCTTCCGCACTATTATCCACCTATCCTGCGATACTTCTTGCATTGAAATATATGAATATATGCAGCTCAGGGCACTTATCACACAATGCTCAGCCTTTTGGTTCCTAACTTTGAGGTCTTATCAACATCTGCCTCCACAACCTCTCCTCTAACTCTTCTGGCACTCTGGTTCCCATCCCACTGCAACTCTAGTTTAAACCCCACTATGCAGCATTAACAAACCTTCCCATTAGGATATTAGTCCCCCTCCAGTTCAGGTGCAAACGGTCCCTTCTGTACAGGTTCCAACTTCCCTGGAAGAGAAAAAATCTTATGCCCTCCCTCCTACACCAAATGCTTAGCCATGTATTAATCTGTATAATCTTCCTAGTTCAGGCCTCATTAGCATGTAGCACAGGTAGTACCCCTGAGATCACAACCCTAGAGCTCCTGCCCTTTAACTTAGCACCTAAGTCCCTGAACTAACTCCCTATGCAGAACCTCATCACTCATCCCACTCATGTCATTGGTACCTACACGGACCATGGCTTCTGGCTAGTCACTGTCCCATTTCAGAATGCTGAGTACTTGATCTGAGGTATCCCGGACCCTTGCTCCCGGGAAGCATCTGACCACCTGGGAATCTCATTCTCATCCACAGAACCTCCTGTCCATTCCTCTAATTAATGAATCCCCTATCACCACATCGTGCCTCTTTTCCCTCCCTCACAAAGCCAGACTTGCTGCCAGAAACTGTGACTTTCCTCTGTTAGGTCAGCCAAAGTGGTATATCTGTTGTTGAGGGGGATGGTCACAGGGATACTCTGCAGTGGTCCTTGACCCCTTTCCCTTTCCCGACTGTCACCCGGTTTCCTGTGTCCTGCACCTTGGGTGTAACTACTGCTCTATATGTCCTACCTATCAAACCCTCATGATCCGGAGTTCATCCAGTTTCATCTTCAACTCCTGAGTGCAGTTTGTTAGAAGCTACAGCCGGATGCTCTTCTCACAGTTGTAGTGGTCAGGGATACTGGAGGTCTCCCTGCCTTCCCACATCCCACAAGAGGATCATTCCACTATCCCGTCTGGCATCTCTACTGTCTTGGCTGAGCAGATATAAAGAAGGGAAGGAAAAAAAAACTTAACCTGGAGCTTTTCTTTTGTGTTCTCTGACTGAAGCCCCAAAGACCTAAAGCCTCGAGATCACCACTCTCATTCTGTCCACTCAGACGACAGCCACTGCAATGATGGCCACCGCTCTTGCCTTTGCTAATCAATCCCAAACGCCAAATGGTCATTGGCCAAAGCTCTTTCTTGCTGTAGCGACCCACAGCTGCCTTCTGTACTCGGGCAGTGGAGTGTGATCTTATGTGCCCAGCTAAGAGTTTCTTAAACGCCCCCAGTGTATCAACCTCCACCACCAGCCCTGGTCATGTGCTCCAGGCACTTAACACTCCCTGTGTGAAAAAACCTACGACATCTCTTTGAGATGTTCATGCACTGACCTTAAAGGGATGTTCTGTGGTGTTGGCCATTGTAGCCATTAGAAAAAGATGGAGGCAATCACTGTCTTTTATAATCTTATGCACCTCTATCAAGCTGTCTTGCCTCCAAAGAGAAATGTCCTAGCTCACAGAACCTTTCCTCTTAAACAATGTTCTCTAATTTGGAACATTGTGGTCAGTTCTGTTCACCTTGTTATAGAAAGGATGGGAAGGCTTTAGAGAGGGTGCAGAGGAGATCTACAATGATGCTGTCTGCTTTGGAGAGCACGTGTTGTGATAGTAGTTGTGTGAGCTCAGGCCTTTCTCTTTGGAGAGACGGAAGATTCCATTCAATTAAGTTTAATTATCATTCAACCATACATGAATACCCACGAATACAGCCAAACAAGACAGCGTTAATCCGGGGCCAAGGTACAAAATACAGTACCAACAGTCACACACAGCACAAAGCACATATAGCCCATATAAGATCGCAAGCACATGTAAGATAACAGTAAAATACAGCCATGCAAAGAAAAAGTTCAGACCCTGTGTCCATGAATGCTGCAGAAATCTGCAGTCAACCACTATATAGCTTGAGTGTTGCCGAGCGGTGATGAGAGGTGATTTGATGGAGGTGTACGAGACAAGATCGGCATAGGTCTAGTGGACATAGTCACCTGGACCCTCTCCAAACAGCTAATACAAGGAAGCATGATTTTAAGGTGATTGGACTAAAGTATTGGGGGGATGTCAGAGATAAGTTTTTACACAGAGAGCAGTGGGTGAGTGGAACATCCTGTCAAGGGTGATGGTAGAAGCAGACACATTAGGGACGTTTAAGAGACTCTTGGATAGGCACAAGATTGATTTAAAAAAATGGAGGGCTATGTGGGAGGGTAGGGTTAGATTCATCTTACAGTATGTTAAAAGGTCGACACAACATCGTGGGTCAAAGAGCCTGTACTGTGCTGTAATGTTTTATGTTTTTTAATCTAGACATGATGGCTGCTTTACTGAGGTAGAGAGGAGTGTAGGCAGAATCCATAGATGAGAGGCTTGTTTCCATGATGTGCTGAGCTGTGAAGATATTCTGGTATCCAGGTGTAGCATTTAGACAGAACTGTTCTCTTCTGCCCCTTTGGTACGCATCACTGCCCAATAGAAGGATCCCAGAATCTGGTACACACCGCCCTCTGCTGGTCAACAGTCTGTCCCATGTTTCCGAAAGGGGATTTGCAGTGGTACTCATGATATTCATTTATTTAGAATACAGCATGGAACAGACCCTTTTGGCCCAACCAGCTGCACCCCCCAGCAACCCCCCCTATTTAACCCTAGCTTAATCACATGACAATTTACAATAACCAATTGACCTACTAACTGGTACGTCCTTGGACTGCGGAAGGGATGTACAAACTTAACACCAGTGGCACTCAAATGGAATTCTGAATTCCGAGTTCCAATATCCCGAGCTGTAATGATGTCGTGCTAACCGCTGTGACACCGTAGTGCCCACGAATACCTAAGGAAATTCTGGACCCATCCACTTGAGGATCCAGGGGTTGTCACCGAGCGCAAAGTATTCTCAATGTACAGATCGGGTTGCTTAGGTCTGAGGGTTTTGCCCTTATTCAGGCAGGCCGCTGTAAAGCTAACAGGCAGAGAGTAGATTTTCAAAATTAATTACAGATCAGATCTGTGACTGAGGAATTGCTTTACAATTAAGCTGTAAATTGGGTTTTTAATTACAAATTGGTTCAGTGACTGGGACGTGCAGCTTTGGTTATTCGCAGGGAATGGCACAGAATGTTGGAAGTTTCAGACAGAATGACCTTTTATCTCTTCTCACCTGCTGATCACTTCCCCCTGGATCCCCTCCTCCTTCCCTTTCTCCTATAGTCCACTCTTCTCTCCTATTGGTTTCTTTCTTCTCCAGCCCTTGATCTTTCCAACCAATTTGGCTTCACCTAACACCTTCCAACTAGCCTCTTTCACATCCCCCCATCTTTTTATTCTGGCGCCTTCCCCCTCCCTTCTCAGCCCTGAAGAAGTGTCTTGGCCTGAAACGTTAACTGTTTACTCTTTTCCACAGAAGCTACCTGACCTGCTGAGTTCGTTTAGCATTCTATGTGAGTTTCTTTGAATTTTCAGCACCTGCAGACCTTCTCATGTTAATGACAGTGTTTATGACACTTCACACAATCAGCACTGGCTAATGTATACTAATTATTGCTCCACAACACTTGGAGGGCTGGGGTATCTCTTAAAGATGGGGAAGCTGGAATGGCGTGGGACAGAGACACCACGCCTGTTGGCAGAATCTCAGATAATGATGAGGAGACATGTGGGGTCAAGGTGGAACATCTAGTTGATTGGTGACACAACAATATTCTTGCACTCAAAGTCAGCAAGACCAAGAAATTGATTGTGGACTTTGGGAAGGGGAAGTTGGAAGAACTCATATCCGTTCTCATTGAATGGTCGGTGGTGGAAAGGGCGAGAGGTTTCAGGTTCCTGGACATTAACATCTCTCAGGATCTATCTTGAGCCCAACATATTAATGCGATTATTAATTTGTTTATTTATTTATTGAGATACAGCGCAGAGTAGGCTCTTCTGGCCCTTTGAGTTGCGTGGCGCAGCAAACCCAGAGTTAAACCCAGCCTATTCTGGGGACAATTTACAATGATCAACTAATCTACCAACCAGTATGTCTTTAGATTGTGGGAGGAAACTGGAGCCCCCAGAGAAAGCAGGGGGAATGTACAAACTCCTTACAGACAGCCGTGGGAATTGAACCTGGGTCACCGGTACTGTAAAGTGTTGCTAACCACGACACTACCCTGCCAGTTACAAAGAAGGCACATCAGCATCTCTATTTCATTATGAAATTGGATATGTCACTACAGACTTTTCCAAGTTTCTACAATTGTGTCCTGGAGAGCTCTACAGCCTGCTATGGAGGCTCCAATACACAGGAGCACAAGAGGTTGTAGAGGGTTATAGACTCAGGCAGCTCCATCAAAGACAGAACTTTCCTCATCATTGATGAGGTCTTCAAGAGGCAGTAACTCAAGAAGGTAGCATCCATCCTGAAGGACCTTCACCATCTGGGACATGCCATCTTCTCATTACTACCACTAAAGAGGAGTACAAGAGCCTGAATGTTCTGGAAACAGTATCTTTCCCTCTGCCATCAGATTTCTGAATGGACAATGAACCCATGAACACTACCTCACTATTCCTCTTTTGCATTATTGATTTATTTACTAACGTGCAGTAAATTTATGTCTTACACTGGAGTGTTGCTGCAAAATAACACAGTTCATGACATACATCAGTGATACTGAACCTGATTCTGAAATGGTTCTCTGGAATATTAACAGAACTGAAAGATTATGCTAGAACACAGTCACATTTGTTCTGGAATGATTTGGAAAAAAAGATTTAATGTTTTAATGACAAGAATAAGGAACTATAGATAAGAACATAAGACCATAAGATATAGGAGCAGCATTAGGCCATTTGGCCCATCGACTCTGCTCACCATTTCATTATGATCACCATAAGGCCATAAGACATAGGCGCAGAATTAGGTCATCTGGTCCATTGAGTCTGCTCCGCCATTCAATCATGGCTGATTTTTTTTAGTCTCCTCCTCAACCCCAGTTCTCGGCCCTCTCCTCATAACCATTGATGCCATGTCCAATCAAAAGCCTATCAATCTCTGCCTTAAATACACCCAATGACTTGGCCTCCACAGCTGCATGTGGCAACAAATTCCACAGATTTCTTTGGCTAAAGAGAACCACATTTTGGCTGATCCATTTCCCTCTATACCACAATCTCCTGCTTTCTCCCTGTATCCCTTCATGCCCTGACTAATCAAGAATCTAATATCTCTGTCTTAAATATACATTAAGGCTTGCTCTCCATAGCTGCCAGTAGCAAAGAATTCCACACATTCACTACTCTCTAACTAAAGAAGTTCTTCCTCATCTCTGTTCCAAAATACTCTCTGCTATTCTGAGGCTATTCCCACTGCTCTTAGACTCTCCCACCACAGGAAGCATCATCTCTACATCCACTCTATCAGAGCCTTTCACCATTCACAAGGTTTTAATGAGGTTGCCACTCATTCTTCAGAATTAGACCATAAGTCCACAAGATGTAGGAGCAGAATTAAGCTATTCAGCCCATTGAGTCTGCTCCACCATTTCATCATGGCTGATCCTGGATCCAACTCAACCCCATACACCTGCCCTCTTGCCATATCCTTTGATGCCCTGATTGATCAGGAAAATATCAACTTCTGCCTTAAATATATCCACCGACATGGCCTCCACCGCAGTCTGAGGCAGAACACATCCACACTATCTAGTCCTTTCAACAATCAAAAGGTTTCAATCAGATCCCTCCACTTTCTTCTAAATTCCAGTGATTACAGACCGAAAGCTGACAAACACTCCTCATATGTTAACCACTTCATTCCCAGAATCATCCTTGTGAACTTCCTCTGGACTCTCTCCAATGATAACACATCCTTTCTGAGATACTGGACCCAAAACTGTTGACAATACTTCAAGTGTGGCCTGACTAGTGTCTTATAAAGACCCAGTATTATCTCCTTGCTTTTATATTTTATTACCCTTGGAATAAATGCCAACATTGCATTTACCTTCTTTACCACAGTCTCAACCTATAAATTAACATTTTGGGAGTCTTGCATGAGGACTCATAAATCCCCCTGCACCTCTGATAATTGAACCTTCTCCCCATTTACATAATAGTCCACACTATTACTTTTACCAAAATGCATTATCATACATTTCCCAACACTGTATTCCATCTGCCGCTTTTTTTGCTCATTCTTCCAATTTGTCTAAGCCCTGTTGTAATCACTTTGCTTCCTCAGCACTACCTACCCCTCCACCTATCTTCATATCATACACAAATGTTGCCAGAAATCTGTCAATTCCATTATTTAAATCATTGACAAACGATGTGAAAAGTAGTGATCCCAATACTGTGGTCCCTGAGGAACACCACTGCTGAGGCATCCAACCAAAAAAGTCCCCTTTATTCCCAGTCACTGCCTCCTGCCTGTCAGCCATTCCTCTATCCAGGCCAGTATCTTTCCTGTAATGCCATAGGATTTTATCTTGTTAAGCAGCCTCATGTGTGGCACCTTATCAATTGCCTTCTGAAAATCAAAGTAAATGACATCCACTGCCTCTCCTTTGTCCACCCTGCTTGTTACTTCCTCAAAGAATTCTAACAGGTTTGTCAGGCAAGATTTCCCTTCACAGAAACCATGCTGACTTTGACTTATTTTATCATTAGTCTATATAGCCTGAAACTTCATCCTTAACAATAGACTCCAATACATTCCCAACCATTAACTGGTCTATAATTAACTTTCTTTTGCCTTCCTCCCTTCTTAAAGAGTGGAATGACATTTGCAATCTTTCAGACCTCCGATACCATGCTAGGATCAAGTGATTATTGAAAGATCATGACCAATGCATCTGTTATCTCTTCCGTAACCTTGCTCAGGACTCTGGGATGTAGTTCATCTGATCCAGGTGACTTATCCACCTGAAGACCTTTGAGTTGGCCTCGCACTTTTTTCTTTTTTAATAGCAATGGCACTCACTCCTGCTCCCTGACACTCACAGATTTCTAGCACTCTGTTAGTGTCTTCCACAGTGAAGACAGATGCAAAGTACCCATTAAGTTTATCTGCCATTTCTTTGTCCCTTATTACTATCTCACTAGCATCATTTTCCAATGTGACTATTCCCTTCCGTTATACAGTCAAAGTGACCACCTACAAATGGAAACCCCGTAATGGACTGGACATCAGATTTAAGCAGCATTTTTCTGTCACAACTGCAGACACTGCCCTGGAGTTTGGGTGCTTTTACAGGAGGGCAGCTGAAAGAGAATGTCAATTATGCACGTGAGAATAAACACTCTCCAGCCAATTTGGGTTTCTGCTAATCTATTTAACTTTCCTTCTTGTTGTCAGTTTTGTCAAGTCATGAAACAGAGTGAGAAAATGTTCCCTGCTTATCTTGCCCACATTCTAGGAAATCTGAGTGAACTGTTTGTTCCATGTCGGCATCTCTCCTTCTTCCGTTTGGCCATCACAGGGCTCTTGTTATCTTCTCTTAGTAACACACACAAAATGCTGGAGGAGCTCAGCAGTTCTGGCATTATCTATTGCGAGGAATAAACAGTGGATATTTGGGGTCACGAACCTTCTCTGTCATCCCAAATTGCATGGTTAATTGTTCTTGTGGACTCAGTGGAAAAAGGGGACTAATTCAGTGTTGTATCTCGACCTCACCCTGTCTCTGTGTATGCCTGTCAGAATCAGAATCAGAATTAGGTTTAACATCACTGGAACTTGAGAAAGAATTTCAGGATGTATATCGTATACATCTCTCTGACATTAAATGTCCTTATTGAAACCTTATTGACATGTCGTGAAGTTTGCTGTTTTGCTGCAGCAGTACAGTGCAATATGTAATAATAAAAATATATATAATTTACAATAAGATATAAATTTGTAGCACAAAATGAAACAAAAAAAATCAAAAATAGAGAGGGCTCATTGTCCATTCAGAAATCTGATGGTAATGGGCAAAAAGGGGCCCCTAATATCTTGAGTGTGTGTCATCAGGCTCCTGTTCCTGCTCCCTGATGGTAGCAATGAGATGAGAACACGTCCTGGGTGATGGAGGTCGTTAATGACAGGTGCCACCTTTTACAGGCATTCTCTTTTGAAGATACCCTCAATACTGGGCTGTCTAGTGTCCATGATGGAGCTGGCTGGTTTGCAATGTTATGCAGCTTTTTCTGACCCAGTGCAGTGGCCCTTCCATACTAGATGGTCATGGAACCACCAAGGATGCAAGGTGCATGTTCTGCAAGGTACACCTGTAGGAAATAGCAAGAGTCTTTGGTGACATACCAAGTCTCCTCAAACTCCTGATGAATATAGCCACTGTCGTGCCTTCCTTGTAATTGTAACAATATGTTGGGTCCAGGATAGATCTTCAGAGATGTTGACACCCAGGAAGTTAAAACTGCTCACCCTTTCCACTGCTGATCTCAATGAGGAGTGGTGTGTGTCCCCTCGACTCCCCCTTCTTGAAGTCCACAATTAATCCTGTTGTCTTTCTGAGTTGTTGTTTCAACTCTCCCTTGATTAGATTCAGTACAATCAAAGATTCAGAGGTTCATTTTATTGTCAAAGTATGCATATATACCAATTGTCTTCTCCGGATAGCTATTAAATACAGAAAGACCATGGGTGTTGATGAAAGAAAAGGAATCAACTCTCCCCCAACCAGCACAAAAAAAGAAAAACAAAACTTGCAGACCCCCAAATCCCCCTCGCCCACAGCAAAAAGCAACCATGATAACAATTAACAACCTCTACACACAGCAAATCCTGACCACTTCACTCACAGGAAAAAGTGGCTGCAGCACCAAATCCCCAAACCTCACCTTACTCACAAAAAAATTAACAGATCACCCAATCGACAATCGTCCAGAAGAAAAAAAACAAAAGACTGAAAGAACCCAGAATAAAGTACACTCCAATAATCACATAAGTTTCAGAATATGGGAAATATCTTTTCACTGCATACAGGGAGAGCAGCCGCTTGAACTCAGTCCTAATGTAAAGAGTGACCGCCAATCCTGACAGGGTCTGAATGCTGCCGATCTCGGGCGGAACACACTGATCCAGCCATTAACCGTCTCACTGCCAACCATCGCTGACCCCCTCTCCATTCACCCCATTGTTCAGTCTTCCTCACCACTTTGAGATGGACTCATTCATGATGCTGTGCCTTGTCTCTGGTCAGCTTGTGTTCTTGGACCTTTTCGGTCCCTCATCTCTGATCTTCAGGAGGCAGCTCTCTGAAAACAACACACCACTGGATCCCTCGATTGAATGGCACAAGATCCAATAGATTCCGTAACACAAACAAAGCAAACAGAACAAGCAGAAGATGTAGAAAGAGTGAAATTATTGCAAAGATTTGCTAGCTGGAAGATGTCGCCTGTGGAATCGTTGTTCACTGGTACCATTTTTTCCAGAAGTTTCCTTGCAATCCTACTCTAGAGCCCATTTTAACCTAGAAATAGACTTATGGAATGCTGACAGAAAGCAGAGTAGCTCCCAGGTGATGTTCACAAAATAGTGGGGAGAACGTGCCAGCTCCACTCAGGCAGCCCAGGGGAGTTAAGATCAAACCATGGAGCTATGAGGCAGCAGGATTGACAATTCTATTGTAATGCCATCCAAGCCCAACAAAAGAGGGAGCACTGACCTCCTTACTGTTTCGGAGAAATGACTGCATATCAAAGCAGCTGAGACAAGAGACTGCAGATGCTGGAATCTGGAGTAACAAGCAAAATGTTGGAGGAAGTTAGCAGTTCGAGGTACAGCTTCAGTGTTTATCATGGATATGAGAAGAACATGAAGAAGGCAATAGCAAACCACTTCTGAAGACAAACTTGCAAATTTCCAAGGTTATGGGACCTTGATCACCCACATGATACGACATGGCACATGATCATGATAAGCATAATTGGTAAGACGTTAAAAATGAAGAAATATACAAAGCTGTTCAGTTATAAACTAGAGAGAATTAAACTACTGACAAATTGAAAATTTGCAACTTAAAGCAGATTTGTTTCATAATGGACAGTTTGTTAAACTGGCAAAAGATAAGTGTTGGAGCACGTCTACACAGAGTGCTGTCACAGGAAAGCAGCATCCACCATTACAGACCCCCACGAATCAGGCTATGCCTTCTTTTTGCTGCTGCCATCAGGAAGGAGGTATAGGGGCCTCAGGACCCACACCACCAGGTTCCGGTATAGTTACTGCCCCTCAGCAATCAGGCTCTTAAACCAGAGGGGATAATTTCACTCAACTTCATTCACCCCATCACTGAATTGTTCCCACAACTTATGGACTCACTTTCAAGGACTCTTCATCTCATGCTCTTGATATTTTTCCTAATTAATTTATTTTATTTTTTTCTTTTTATACTTGCACAGTTTGTTGTGCTTTGCATATTTGTCTTTGTTGGTCTTGTTGGGTGTGGTATAAGGAAAAGCTGGACAATCTCAGGTTTGCTGTGATCTTTTGGCCCAAGCCCATAGCTCCTTGAAAACTGAAAGGCTGCTGAAGAAGGCAAATGGCATTTCTACATTTATTAGTCGAGGAAGTAAGTTCAATTGTCAGGAAGTCAGCAAGAGTTTGCGGAGGAACAGAACAGGTCCTTCAACCCATGATGTTGTGCTGACCTTTTAACTTACTCTAAGATCATTCTAACCCTTTCACAATACACAGGCCTCCAGTTTTCTATCATCCATGTGCTTATATAAAAGTCTCTTAAATGTTCGTAATATATCTGCCTCAACCACCACCCCGGCAGTGCATTTTATGCACCCACCACTGTGTAGAGAACTTATATGTGACATCCCCTCTATACTTACCTCCCTTCATGTTAAAATTATTCCCCTTCATATTAGCCATTTCTGCCCTGGGGAATAAAGTCTCTGGCTTCCCGCTCAATCTATGCTCCTGTGATTGGTTGTCATGCATCTGTCTCGAAGGATAATGGGTGATGATGATCATCATCACAAGCCTGATGGAAGGTACGGAGATCCTGAGACATCCAGTCGCCAAGATCCCCCTCTCAGCCTCACCAGTGTAGCCCAAAGGAAAGCTTATGAAGCAATACATTTGGCACCAGCTTGGCTGCAGGAGCTGCTGGAAGGATGTTCAATGACGTCCAGCCACCTTAGGGCTTCCACTCCGGATTTGCTGTCTGGGTTTGCTCCTGTAGCCTTCATCTCTCCCATAACTGGGGATCTGTTTCACGAGTACTGGGGCATGTCCACACACTGGTAGGCCTGCGTGCTACGTACGCCAGGGTCAGACCTCATCGTCATCCTCTGTAGTTCAGCCTGAGTCTGAAAGTTCAGTTCCCATGTGTCGCCAGTGAGCGGGCACTACATGAGGCTTGCTGTTGGAGAGGCTATGTACTGTCAGGGAGAGACTTACACATTCAGCTCTCCTTTTCGCAAGACTGCTAGCCAGCTTTGTAAATTTAAAGTGAGAGCGGCCAGCACTACCCATTCCACTTCCACATTAGATGCGTCAGGACAATCATTTTGACATCATGTGCATAGCGTATATATTTCTTATTGTAATTTATCATTTTATTATTATGTTTGCACTCTACTGCTCCCGCAAAACAACACATTTTATGAAATATGCCAGTGACATTACAGCTGATTCTGAATCCTGAGATGACGGTTCTCAACCAAAAAACACTGACAGTCCATTTCCCTCCATAATTGTTGCCTGTCCTGCCGAGATCCTCCAGCATCTGCGCTCTCTTGTGTCCCACTCTTTTCATTAAAATGGAGTTAAGAGAATTGTGCATTCATGCATTGTAATAAGTGTGACTTTGAGATTGTTCCTCTTCATCATGCACGGATGCACAGTTTAACAATTAAATGAGATCAGCAAAGTTAGATTAACAGATAACTTCCAAATGTCCAATGAGATTTTAAAATTCACTCTTTCAGTCTGTATTCAGGGTTGTAATGTTATTAAATGTTGACAGGTCACAGCATATAATGAATACCCCACAAGCAATTTGTAGTCTTGTGATTCATCTGTGTCATCAATATTTTGTGAACATTCATATTCTTGGTGGTTCAATGGCATAGCAGGCTTAATGCACTCTTAATTAACTGATCAAAGTTCCTTATTGATTTCATTTGAAAAAAATGATTTGGATTAAATAATTATCTGTAAGTTATTTTAGCATTAATTGATCATATAAATGATAACTTAAACATAACTCTGAGCTATGCTTAATTCATATTTTAAAGACAGAACTGAAGAGACAGGGTGGGGTTGAAGTGCTGGCTAAAGTAATTAAAAGTTTGTTGTATGGGGGTAAATAGGGATTTTTCCCAACATTTTGAACATGCCAGTCCTGATGAAGTGTCTCGGCCTGAAACGTTGACTGTTTATTCCTGTCCATAGATGCTGTCTGACCTGCTGAGTTGCTTTAGCATTTTGCGTGTGTGTTGCTCCAGATTTCCAGTATCTGCAGAATCTCGTGTTTACGACTTTTGAACATAACCTATGTAAATTCACACAGTCATAGAGATATACAGCATGAAAACAGACCCTTCAGCCCAACTGGCCCATGCTGACCAAGATACCCATCTAAGCTGGTCCCAATTGCCTGCATCAGGCCCATAACTTCCTAAACCTTTCCAATCTATGAAACTGTCCAATGTCTTTTAAAAGTTGTTAATTGATTGTACCTGCCTCAAACACGTTCTTCTGGCATATAATTTCACATCCATACTACCCTTTATGTAAATCTCTTCCCCTCACCTTAGACCAGGGGTTCCCAATTTGGGGTCCACGTACCCTTCGGTTAACAGTAAGGCTCCATGGCATAAAAAAAGGTTTGGGAACCCCGTCTTAAACCTACGCGATCTAGGTATGTATCGCCAACCCAAGACTGGAGAGATTTACCCTACCTATGCCCGCCATCATGTTTACACCTCCATAAGATCAGCCCTCAATATCCCACACTCCAGTGAAAACAGTCCCTATCTGTTCAGCCTCTCTCTATAACTCAGTACCTCATATCCCAGCAATATGGCTGTAAATCACCTCTGCTTGCATTCCAGCTTGATGCCACTGAAAGTGGTGCAGGAACGTTTGATTGCACTGTTTAAGAGAGTTTCAGTAAATACATGGATGGGAGAGATATAGAAGGCTCTGGTCCGGGTGCAGCCAATGGGTCTGGCCCAGGAGTTCCCAAACTAGGGTCCATAGACCTCTTGGTTAATGGTAAGGCTCCATAGCATAAAAATGTTTGGGAACCCCTGGTCGAGGCAGAATAACAGTTTGGCATGACTAGATGGGCAGAAAGGCCTGTGTTTGTACTGTAGTGCCCTATGATGGATACTCTATACAACTCTCTGTGTAAAAAGGCCCTCAATGTTCTTATTAAATGTCTCGCCTCTCAAATTATTCCTACAGTATGCCCTCTAGTTCTGATTCTCCAAACCAAGACTGTATGTATTCACCCTATCTATGTCCCTCACCATTTATACACCTCTTTATCATCTTCCTTCATTCTCCTAAACTCCAATGAAAACAATCCCTGCCTGCTCTAACTCCCTCTCTAACTCAGTCCCTCAAGTCTCAGCAGCATGGTTGTAAATCACCTCCATCCTCTTTCCAGCTTAATGCCAGTGAAAGTGATGGATCAACACCCAGGCCAGACCCCCTTCTTATTGTTACCGTCAGGAAGTAGATACAGAAACCTGAAAGCACACACTCAGTGATTCAGGACCGGCTTCTTCCCCTCTGTCATCAGATTAGAAACACAGAAACATAGAAAACCTACAGCACAACACAGGCCCTTCGGCCCACAAAGCTGTACCCAGTATGTACTTAGTTTAGAAATTACCTAGGGTTACCCATAGCCCTCTATTTTTCTAAGCTTCCTGTACCTGTCCAGGAGTCTCTTAAAAGACCCTATTGTATCCACCTCCTCCACCGTCGCTGGCAGCCCATTCCACATACTCACCACTCTCTGTGTAAAAAAACTTACCCCTGACATCTCCTCTGTACCTACTTCCAAGCACCTTAAAACTGTGTCCTCTCGTGTTAGCCATTTCAGCCATTAGATTTTCCATTCCATTCCATTAGATTTCTGAATGGACATTGAACCCATGAACACCAGCTAACTTTTTAAAAATATACATTATTTCTGTTTTTTGCACTATTTTAAATTTATTATATACATACATATATACTTGCTGTAATTGATTTACTTATTTATTGATTGATTTATTTCCCCTTTCTATATTATGATGTATTGTATCGTACTGCTACTGCCAAGTTAACAAATTTCATAAGACATGCCGGTAATAATAAACCTGATTCCGATTCAGATCCTGGATGAAGGTTGGACTGCTCCATTTAAGAGAGTCTGGGTAACTACATGGATGGGAGGGATACAGTAAGCTATGGTCCAGGTGCAGGTCAATGGGAATGGTAGAATAATAACTCAGCATGGTAGACAGGCTGAAGGAATGGCTTCCGTACTGTAGTGTTCTACGACTCCAAAAGCAAGGCAACCAAAACGGAACACAAAGTTCCAAATCACAAACAAGAGATAATCTTCACATGCCGGAAATCTAGACAGCACACACAGAATACTGGAGGAACTTCAAAGGCCAGGCAGCATCTGTGGAAAAAAGTTCAGTCGACCTTTCAGGCTGAGACTCTTCCATAGATGCTGCCTGGCACCTGATGACCCTGTGATCTCCGTCTCAGAGGCTGACGTTAGGCTGTCTTTAAAGAGAGGGAACCCTTGCAAGGCGGAAGGTCCCGATGGGAGTACCTGGTCAGGCTCTGAAAACCTGTGCCAACCAACTGGCAGGAGTATTCAAGGACATTTTCAACCTCTCACTGCTACAGGCAGAGGCTCCCACTTGCTTCAAAAAGGCAATAATTAGACCAGTGCCTAAGAAGAATAATGTGGGCTGCCTTAATGGCTATCACCCGGTAGCACTCACATCGACAGTGATGAAATGCTTTGAGAGGTTGGTCGTGACTAGACTGAACTCCTGCCTCAGCAAGGACCTGGACCCATCGCAATTTGCCTATCGCCACAATAGGTCAATGGCAGATGCAATTTCAATGGTACTTCACACGGCTTTAGACCACCTGGACAACACAAACACTTATGTCAGGATGCTGTTCATTGAATATAGCTCAGCATTTAATACCATCATTCCCACAATCCCAATTGAGAAGTTGCAGAGCCTAGGTCTCTGTACCTCCTTCTGCAATTGGATCCTTGACTTCCTAACCAGAAGACCACAATCTGTGCCAATTGGTGATATGATTCGTGACATATCCTCGTCACTGACGATCAACACCTGCACACCTCAGGGGTGTGTGCTTAGCCCACTGCTCTACTTTCTGTATACACATGACTGTGTGGCTAGGCATAGCTCAAATACCATCTATAAATTTGCTGACAATACAATCTCAGGTGGTGACAAGAGGACGTACAGGAGTGAGATATGCCAACTAGTGGAGTGGTGCCGCAGCAACAACCTGGCATTCAACGTCAGTAAGATGAAAGAGCTGATTGTGGACTTCAGGAAGGGTAAGATGAAGGAACACATACCAATCCTCATAGAGGTATCAGAAATGGAGAAAGTGAGCAGCTTCACATTCCTGGGTGTCAAGATCTCTGAGGATCTAACCTGGTCCCAACATATTGATGTAGCTATAAAGAATGCAAGACAGCGGCTATACTTTATTCGGACTTTGAAGAGATTTGGCATGTCAACAAATACACTCAAGAACTTCTATAGTTGTACAGTGGAGAGCATTCTGACAGGCTGCATCACTGTCTGGTAGGGAGGGGCTACCGCACAGGACTGAAAGAAGCTGCAGAGGGTTGTAAATCTAGTCAGCTCCATCTTGGATACTAGCCTACAAAGTACCCAGGACATCTTTAGGAAGTGGTGTCTCAGAAAGGCAGCGTCCATTATGAAGGACCTCCAGCACCCAGGGCATGCCCTTTTCTCACTGTTACCATCAAGCTGGAGGTATAGAAGCCTGAAGGGACGTACTCAATGATTCAGGGACATCTTCTTCCCCTCTGCCATCCAATTCCTAAATGGACATTAGACACTACCTCACTTTTTTTTAATATACAGTATTTCTGTTTTTGCATTTTTTTCAATCTATTCAATATTTATGTTAGATTTTCTTGTTTATTTATTATTATTTTTTATTTTATTTATTATTTTCTCTCTGCTAGATTATGTATTGCATTGAACTGCTGCTGCTAAGTTAACAAATTTCACATCAGGTGCCTGATTATGATTCTGATATTTTGTGTGCGTTGCAAAATTCCAAATGCAGCTTCAACAACAACTAATACAACTGCAATATAACATCCCAACTTCTCTACTCAGTGTCCTGACTGATGACAACCAGTGTAGCTAAATCCTTATTCACCACCCTGTCTACCTGCAATGCTGCTTTCAGTGAACTTTTTACTTGTACTCTGTCAGCTTCCCTATTCTATAAAATTCCCCAACCATTGACCCCAATAGGTCAACAAAATTATAATTATATATTTAATGAGATTAGCTTTAGTAACTCTATTTGTCAATAGACAGTACTGTGCAAAAGTCTTAAGCACATATATATGCAGCTAGTGTTTGTCAATGTGGAGGAGAGAGCAAGTTTGTAAATCTGATGGAAACAATTGTTGTTGGGACTGGCGAGGGTGGAGAGCCACAGGAAGGGTGTGGGACAGGAGGCAGAGAAGAAGTGGCAGGGGTGGGTGGGGGGTGGTGCAGGTACAGTCACAAAGAGCCCTGAGACACCAGGGAAGGACATTTGATTCCAAAGAATTGGTTTATTGATCATTACAGAACGTCTCTCTAGTACTTCCCACTCTTCCCCCTCTCCCTTTCCCTTTTCCCAAACATAATTCCCCTCTCCCTGCCCCCTTCCCACTCTCAGTCCACAATAGAGACCCATATCAGAAACAGGTTTATCATCACTCCCATATGTCATGAAATTGGTTGGTTTGTTTTGTGGCAGCAGTACAGTGTAATAGAATCAGAAATGGAATCAGATTTATTAGCACCGGCATTGCTCAGATCATCTAAAGCCTGATTGACCTTAGATAATCACTATAGAACTGTGCAAAAGTTTTAAGCACCCTAGCTATTTATATGTGCCTAAGTCCGTTGCACTGTACAGTACATGGAAACATACAGTGAGATGTGTTGTTTTGCAACAAATCAAATCAAATTGGTGAGGATTGTGCTGGGCAGCCTACAAGTGCTGGCATGTTTCTGGCATCCGCGACTCACGAACCTTAGCCTGTACGTCCTTGGACTGTGAGAAGGAACTGGAGCACCCAGAGGAAACCAGTGTGGCCAGGAAGAACATGCAAACTTCTTACAGGGAGTCGCAGCGTTTGAACCTCCATCTCACAGCTGGCACTGTAAATCATTGTAATAACCACTACACTACTGTGCCATCCCAAGAGACAGTAAATATTTTTCATTTGTTAGCGCTCTTGCCTCTGAATATATTGAGCAGAATTGAAACTGTGCTGATTCTCTAGAGCAGGACTCAGGGAGTGCTGGATTGCCTGGGGGTATTGATCAGAGCAGGACTCACGGAGAGCTGAACTGCCTGGGGTACTGACCTGCCTGGGATATTGACCAGAGCAGGACTTAGCGAGTGCCAAACTGCCTGGGGTACTGACCTGTGCATGAATGATTAATTGAAAATGCGTTGCTTCATCTGAAAGTCAAAGATCTCACTACTGCTTTTAAACAAGAGTGGTCTTCTGAATGTCCTGGCTAATTGTGTACAAAATTCTGAGGGGTAGATATAGGGTAAATGCAAGCAGGCTTTTCCCACTGACATTGAGTGAGACTAGAGCTAGAGGCCACGGGTTAAGAATAAAAGGTGGAATATTTAAAGGGAACTGGAAGGCAAACTTCTTCACTCAGAGAGTGGTGAGAGTATGGAATGAGCTGCTGGCGGAAGTGGTGGATGTGGATTTGATTTCAACAGTTAAGAGAAATTTGGATAAGTACCTGGATGGGAGGGTTTTGGAGGGCTATGGTCAATGAGATTCGGCAGAATAATAGTTCATTATGGACTAGATGGGTTGAAGGGCCTATTTCTGTGCTGTAGTACTATATGACTGTATAATATTCCACCCTTATTCCACTAAATCAGATTATCTGGCCATTAGCACATTCTGTTCATCAGGACGAGCTGAATACAGATTGACTGTTGTGCCCCTGCATCACGTAAAATGGTTGTAAGTCTCTTTGGGCAACATGAGACTGCACAAGGTGCTATATAAATGCAAGAGAGTGGGAAGTTTCCCCATACTGTAAATTTCTTGGTCTCTCACTTAAAATGTCTGGTAAAGTGTAGAGAGGAACAGAGAGATTTAATTTTAAAGAGTAGAATTTAATTGTGCTGCGTCAAGAGATGGTGTTCCTACACTTTGGTACCTGTGTTTTATTGCTTTGACTTCGTAAGATGCCAATCCACAGTTAACTTCACAAACCAATAACTTAATTGTCCTGTTGTAAAGAAATCAATATGCCAGCACCTTCATTGAAGGTAAACTAAACTGACTGCAATTGGTAAAAGAAAACTGGATTAAAATTCTATTGAAGCCAAGAGAAGTATTTTAAATGTTGATAGAATTAGTTCTGAATACTGCTGCAATTAATATATTAACAGAGTAACACAAAAAAAATGCTGGATGAAATCAGCAGGTCAGGTAGCATCTACAGAAAGGAATAAGCAGTCGATGTTTCAGGATGAGGCATTTCATCAGGACACTCTGAGTTGATCCAATAGTTTGTGTCTGTTGCTGTGGATTTCCAGCATCTGAGGAATCTCTTGTGTTTACAATACATTATTAATCCAGAATCTAGGTTTTTAGAGGAATGTATTTATTTTTTTGTGAGAACATGTGCCAGATGGTCTGCTGAAAGAAAGTGATGGTTCTTTCACAGGACCACAGCAACATGACTTCAATATAGTAAAGGACCCTGTGTCTCTGTAGACAAGGAGACAAGACAAAGTCATGCAATGTGGTATTATTAAGAGGAGTGATGAAACCCATGGTCTACACTTTTCTGTACTGTGTCTACACTTCTCACTGCCTTGGTAAAGTGGCCAGCATAAAGTTCAAAGTTCAAAGTACAATGTACATTTATTATCAAAGTATCTACTGTGCAGTACTGTGTAAAAGTCTTAGGCACACACACACACACACACACACACACACACACACACACACACACACACATATATATATGGTGCTTCTCAGCATGATTCCCCTGTCCCTGTACTCTTCCCACTCTCACTGCGCTTCACTAGCACTATCTTAAACTGGATTACTAACATTCGTTTCAAGAGGACTAGAATACAAACAAAAATGTAATGCTGAGGCTTTATAAGGCATTAGCAGACAACACTTGGAGTATTGTGAACAGTTTTGAGCCCCTTATCTAGGAAAAGATATGCTGGCATTGGAGATGATCCAGAGGACATTCATGAGAATGATTCTAGGAATGAAATGGTTAACTTATGAGGAGCATTTGATTACTTTGGGGCTGTATTCGCTGGAGTTTAAAGCAACGAAGGGTGATCTCATTGAAACTTATCAAATATTGAAAGTTCTGGATAGAGTGAATGTGGAGAGGATGTTTCCTATGCCAGGGAGTCTAAGAATAGAGGGTACTGCATCAGAATAGAGGGACGTCTGTTTAGAATGGAGATGAGGAGGAATTTCTATAGAGAGAGTGCAGTGACTCTATGGAATTCATTGCCACAGGTGTCTGTTGAGGCCCAGTCTTTGGGTATATTCAAGGCAGAGGCTGACAGGTTCTTGATTAATCAGGGTGTCAAGTGTTACGGGGAGAAGGCAGGAGAATGGGGTTGAGAGGGATTATGGATCAGCAAGATGGAATGCTAAAGCAGACTCAATGGGTTGAATGGCCTAATTTTGCACAAAAAACTCTGCAGATGCCAGAAATCCAGAGCAACACACACAGACAAAAAGCTAGAGAAAGGAGTGGGTCAGGCAGTGCCTTTGGAAGTGAATAAATAGTCAATGTTTCAGGCTGAGTCCCTTCACCTGGACTGATGCTGACCTCCTGAAATGGAGCTGGAGCGGTTGAGGAAGAGAAGGAAGTGTGACAACTATTGTTGTAAATAAGGGGAGATGAGAGGTTGAGGAGAAAATTCTAAATCCTTTACATTAAAGGTTTGAGATCAAAGATCTAAATTCAAGTTCAAAGTAAATTTATTATCAAGATACATATATGTCACCATATTACTACCCGAAGATACATTTTCTTGTGGGCAGTCGCAGGGAAGGTAAAAAAACACAAAATAATCTACAAAAAAACCATAAATGCTGTAAACAAAGACCAGCAAACAATTAGTGTGCAAATGAAGATAAACTGTGTAAATGAAAGAAGAATATCGAGCACAAGTTGTAAAGAGTCCTTGAAAGTGAGCCTGTAGATTGTAGGATCAGTTTGGATTTGAGGTGAGTGATGTCATCCCCTCTGGTTCAAGATCCTGATGATTGTAGGGTAATGGCTGCTCCTGACCTGGTGGTGTGGGACCAAAGGCTCCTGTACTTTCTTCCTAATGGTAGTAGCGAGAAGGATATGACCTGGATAGTGGGATTCTTGATAATGAACTTGACGAAGGGTCTCAGACTGAAACGTCGACTGTACCTCTTCCTAGAGATTCTGCCTGGCCTGCTGCGTTCACCAGCAACTTTGATGTGTGTTTCTTGATAATGGAAGTTGCCTCCTTGTAGCAGTGTTTCATGCAAATGTACTTTATGGTGAGGAGGCCTTTACCTGGACTGTGTCAACTATTTTCTGTAGTCCTTTCCATCCCTGGGCATTGATATTTCAATACCAGGCTTTGGTAGTCTGAATAAATGTTACACTTAGAACTTATCGATAATTTTGACTGCATTTTACTGAATTCTCTTCCCAATCACATGTTCTCATCTGAGCTTCGAGAGTTGCCTGAGTTGGCATAATCTTGGTACAACACTGCCAGTTGTTCCAGGCTGCAAATTGTCCTTCTGAGTGAGGTAACACTTCACCGATGCTTCGAAGCAGCCTCCCCTACACTGGTAAGATCCCAAGTAAATTGGGGGACCACTTTGTTGAACACACTGATCTATCCACGAAAAGCAGAATTTCCCAGTGGCCAATTATTTTAATCCCTATCCCCATTCCCATTCTGAAATGTCGCTCCATGGGCTCTGCTTCTGCCAGGATAAAGCCTCTCTCAGGTTGGAGGTGCAACAACTTATATTCCATCTAGGTAGCCTCCATCCTGATGGCATGAATATCAATTTCTCTTCTGGTAACCTCCTTTATTTTTATTTCTTTCTTGTTTTCTTTTCCCCTCCCCCTTTCAACTTCTATTTCCCACTCTGGTCTCTCACCTCACCTGCCCATCATCTTCCTGGTTCCTCTCCTTCCCTTTCTCCCATGGTCCACTCCCTTCTCCTATCAGATTCCTTCTTCTCCAGCCCTTTAATTTTCCCACTTACCGGGCTTCACCTATCACATTCTAGCTTTCTCCTCTGTCCCCTACCCTCACCTTTTTATTCTAGCATCTTCACCCTTCCTTTCCATTACAGAAGAAGTGTCTCAGCCCAAAACGTTGACTCTTTACTCTTTTCCATAGATGCTCCCTAATCTGCTGAGTTCCTCCAGCATTTCGTGTGCACTGCTCTGAGTTTCCAGCATCTGCAGAATCTCCTGTGTTTATTATTAGCTGAGACTGCCGGGAAGGTTCTCGAAGGACAACTGCCTCTCCTTCAGCCTGAAGCTAATCAAGAATCAAACCAGGCCTGTCATATTGCATTTGTCAGTAGTCAGCTCCAGCAGCGAATGAACTTCCCATGGGGCAGACTGTGGAGTTGCCATGTTCCACAGGGAAGTCCACACTGTTTATGCATGGGCTATTGTTCCTAGGATATCAGCAGGAAGGCCACCAGCATATCCAAATGAAGTACCGTAATCTGTCGAGCACTTGGGAAATTGTAGGTAACTCGTTGCTACAGCACGGGGACGAGAGCTATTGGCAAACAGGAGTCACAGGAGGTGAACCATTTCAGTAACTCACTAAAGCTCAGTTTTAATTAACAAGAAAATGAAAATACTCCAGCAATACATAAACACAAGAGATTTTACAGACGCTAAAAATCAAAAGTCATACACAGAAAAGGCTGGAGGAACAGCAGTCCAGCAGTATCTTTGGAGAGGAACAAAGTAAACATTCAACAGGATTGTGGAAGGGTCTTAGCCTAAAACTTTGACTGCTTGCTCCTCTCCAGAGATGCTTCCTGACCTGCTGAGTTCTTCCGGCTTTTTGTGTGTGTTAGTTTAACAATACGGCCTTTTTGTTGGATACCCCAGTTGACTGTACAGCAACCTTATTTATTTTCTATCTATCTATTTATTTATTTAGCAGTACAGCATGGAACAGTATTGAGCCATGCCACTCAGCCAATCCACCCATAGAACCCTAGCCTATTCACAGGAAAATTTACAATGGCCAATTATCCTACTAACTGGTAGGTCTTTGGACTGCGGGTGGAAACCAGAGCAACCAGAGGAAACCCATGCACTCATGAGAAGGAACGTGCAAACTTGCTTATGGAGGACACAGGAATTGAACTCCAAACTCTGACACACTGATCTATAATGGCATCGCACTAGCTGCTACACTACTGTAGTGCCCTACTATTAAAAGTTACGTGAAGGTCACATAACCTGGCTTGTAAAATAATTGCCAGAAGCAGCGTTAAAGAATAGAGCTCCCAGAAATTACAACTGGCTTATTAGAACTGGATTTGGTTTATCATTGTCGGTACAATTATCATTGTACCAAGAGACAGTGAAAAGCTTGCCTTACATCGGTGGCATCCGTTAGTCTCATGAGAGCATGGATCTGCGCCTGGAAAGTCTTGTTTCTCCTTTCCAGGGCACAGGTTGTATGGAAGACCAGCAATTGCCCATGCAGCAAGTCTCCCCTCTCCACGACACTGAGGTTGTCCAAGAGAAGGGCAAGGGCCGATACAGCTTGGCACCAGTGTCATCGCAGGAGTTGCCAGAACGAGGTTGAAGGCAACGTCGGACTGCCTTAGGGACTCCAGCTCTGGATTTGTCCTCAGGGTTTACTCCCGAAGCCTTTCCCCTGAGTGGGTATGGCCGCAAGGCAGCGGAGGTTTGAAATCAGTTTTCCCTCTCTTAGATGGACTGCCATCCCAGGCTGATGAGCTCCATCTACCCGAAACACTGGTTTTAAGGCGCAAGGACTCGCCTTCGCCCCTTCTCCTGTCAGTAGAAATAGTTCTGCCAGGCTTAGAGGCTAAGCCACATGAGAAGGCCAGGAGTTGGACTTGGTTGTCAGAGGCTATTTGAGGCGCATGCTGTGAGGAGCACTTTTAGGTTGTGGGAGCTTGTCCCCACTACCACCCCTCGGCTTGACAACCTTAAGTTCTTACATACCATTCACAAATCAGTAAAACAATAGCAGAATACAAAATAAAGTGTTACAGTTACGGAGATAGTGCAGTGCAGGTAGACAATAAGGTGAAATGTCATAATAAAACAATCTGTGAAATTAACAGTCCATTTTATTATGTAGGCCATAAAACATTAGAGAATTAAAGCATTAGACCCATCGAGTCTCCTCCTCCATTCCTTCATGGATCATTTATTATCCCACTGAATCCCATTCTCCTGCCTTCTCCCCATTACTGTTGACACCCTGTCTAATCAAAAACCTGTCAATCCCTGCTTTAAATCTACTCAATGACTTGGCCTCCACAGCCATCTGTGGCAATGAATTTCACAGATTCATGACCATCTGGCTAAAGAAATTCCTCCTCATTTCTGTTCAAAACGGACATCCCTTTATCTCGAAGTGGTGTCCTCTGGTCCAAGATTCCCCACTAATGAATCAATCAATAGTTCATAAAGATGGAATTGATTCTATCCTTGAGCTTGGTGGGTAGGGTAGTTAAGAAAGTTTATGGGGTGTTAGCTTTCATAAGTCGAGGGATAGAGTTTAACAGTCGCGATGTAATGATGCAGCTCTATAAAACTCTGGTTAGGCCACACTTGGAGTACTGTGTCCAGTTCTGGTCACCTCACTATAGGAAGGATGTGGAAGCATTGGAAAGGGTACAGAGGAGATTTACCAGGATGCTGCCTGGTTTAGAAAGTATGCATTATAATCAGAGATTAAGGGAGCTAGGGCTTTACTCTTTGGAGAGAAGGAGGATGAGAGGAGACATGATAGAGGTGTACAAGATAATAAGAGGAATAGATAGAGTGGATAGCCAGCACCTCTTCCCCAGGGTACCACTGCTCAATACAAGAGGACATGGCTTTAAGGTAAGGGGTGGGAAGTTCAAGGGGGATATTAGAGGAAGGTTTTTTACTCAGAAAGTGGTTGGTGCGTGGAATGCACTGCCTGAGTCAGTGGTGGAGGCAGATACACTAGTGAAGTTTAAGAGACTACTAGACAGGTATATGGAGGAATTTAAGGTGGGGGCTTATATGGGAGGCAGGGCTTGAGGGTCAGCACAACATTGTGGGCTGAAGGGCCTGTACTGTGCTGTACTATTCTATGTTCTATGTTCTATGTTGGTGATACGTGCTTTTAGGCTTTAGTATCTTCTGACCAAAGGGAGGAAGAAGAAGAGAAGATGTTCATGGTGGATTGCGTCTTTCCTTATGTTGGCTCCTATACTGAGGCTCCAAGAAGTGTAAACGGAATCAGTGGTGGGGAGGCCAGTTTCCGTGATCTATTGAGTTGCGTCCACAACTCTCTGCAGTTCCTTATTGAAACTGGTTAAAACTAGTGTATGATGGGATACTTGACCATTCTGGAACAGCTGGGCTTAAGACTGCTGACGTGTGTCGAGAATAACCTTAGATAATAAGCGCAGTTCCAGGAACTCCAATTAATAAGATCCTAGGCCGCTGGAACAAGGAGGGAGGATGCATTTGGGAGCAAATTATGAGTCCTGATAACAGGAAGCTGGAAGAGCTGTTAGACTCGCGCTGAAAGGTAATTGACATGTCTTTTAAATGATTGATCATATACTGACCATCGGATGCTAAACAAAGCTATGTGAAATTGTTTGTCTTGATGTATAAATATGAGTATAACTTAAAAATGGGAGTTCTGGTGGCGCTGGAGACAGCTGCAGACTCCCCACGATATCATGTTAATAAACTCTTAAAATGAAACTCAAAGTCACTCTGGTGTTTTCAGTTAGTGTTTCTACGACACTTATATTCTTGGGTAGTGCAGTTGCAGTACCAAGTCATGGTGCATCCAGATGGGATGCTTTCGAAGTTGCATCAATTAAAATTGATGAGAATCGATAGGGACTTGTCACATTTCATTAGCCTCCTGAGGTAGAGGAGCTGTTTGTGCACTTCCTTGGCAAAATATCATTGTAGTTGGATCAGGACAGCCTAGTGGTGATGTTCATTCCTATTCACTTGAAGTTCTCAATCCTCTCAACCTCAACACCTTTGATGTAGACAGGAGCGTGTGCATCATCCCCCTTCCTGAAATATCTGGCTTTGCTGGCATTGAGGGAAAGATTGTTGTCATGACACCCATGTTTCTAGGGTCTCTTACAGACAGGAATGTGCTTTATTAACCACATGGGGAGAACATTAACAGGCTTAGTATTGCATCACTGGTTACATCAGCTTCTGTGTGGATACTGTAATACCATCAAGGACTGTTCACCGCTTCCCTAACTACAAACCATGGGACACCAGTGATCTGAAAGCTCTTTTCAAGCACAAAGAGAAAGCCTTTAGATCTGGAGACAGGGAGGAGCTGAAACATGTGCAGAGGGAGCTACAGGAGAAGAACAAGGTGGCTGAAGAGGAATACAGGAGAGAGCTGGAGAACGAGCTTGGACAGGGTTGCACACAGGAGGTGTGGAGATACATGAAGAACATCACTGATCTCAATCATCCCAGCTGTAGAGCCTCAGAATACAGCTGTGAATGGGCTCATTAGAGTTAAACCAATTCTTCAATAGGTTTGACAATTGTCATTCTGTTCACAGCCCTCAGCACACCAGTCCAGGTGCTGAGGTGGCAGATTCTCCCTCAGCACCAACATCTCCCCTCCTCCCTCCAGTTCAACACTTGGATGAACAACACCAACTCCCATTGTCTCATCCCCTCCTTCCCCTGCACCTCCACATAACAACTACTACCATCCCAATCTCCACACACCCCCAATCCCACCTTCCACCACCTGCCCAGTCATGGACTCACCTTCACGACTGAGCAGGTGAGAAGGGCTCTGGGGAAATTCAGACATGGCAAAGCACTGGGACTGGATGGTGTGGACCCCAGGGTCCTGAAGGAGTGTGCTGAGCAGCTGTGTTGAGCTCTCCTGCGCATTTTCAACCTGCGTCTCAGGCTGAAAAGGGTCCTGACTGTGTGGAAACCGGCATGTATGACCCCAGTGCCCAAGAAGGGCCCACTGAAAGTCTTGAATGACTACCGTCCAGTGGCCCCGACCTCACACATCATGAAGACCCTAGAGAGGATGATCCTGCCTCACCTCCAACCTCTGGTCAGATCAGCCCTCGATCCCCTGCAGTTTGCCTACAAGGAGCCTGTTGGAATCAATGATGCTGCCATCTACTTGCTGAACAGAGACTACTCCCATTTGGATAGGCAGGGCAGCACTGTGAGAAGCATACGTTTTGATTTCTCAAGTGCCTTCAATGTCATACAGCCTTCAATGCAGGTTGGCACTTCCATTGTATCCTGGATAATGGACTACCTGACTGGCAGACTACAGTTTGTGCGGCTTCAGAGCTGTGTGTCAGACATGGCTATAAGTAACTCTCGGACCCCACAGGAGACTGTAATGGCTGTATTCCCTCCCTGCCACATGCAAAAATGCCATTCCCTATTTTCAGTTCCTCCGTCTCCGCCGCATCTGCTCCCAGGATGAGGCTTTCCGTTCCAGGACATCTCAAATGTCCTCTTTCTTTAAGGATGGTGGTTTCCCTTCTGCCGTCATCAATGATGCCCTCACCAGCACCTCCTCCATTTCCCGCACTTTGGCCCTCAACCCATCCTCCCGCCACCATAACAGGGACAGAATTTCCCTTGTCCTCACCTACCACCCCACCAGCCTCCGGATCCAGCATATTATCCTTCGCAACTTCCGCCACCTTCAACAGGACCCTACCACTAAGCACATCTTTCCCTCTCCACCCCTCCCTGCTTTCCGCAGGGATCATTCCCTCCGCGACTCCCTGGTCCACGCGTCCCTCCCCACGGATCTCCCACCCGGCACTTTTCCCTGTAAGCGCAAGTTCTACACTTGTCCCTACACCTCCTCTCTTGCCACCATTCAGGGCCCCAAACAGTCCTTCCAGGTGAGGCAACATTTCACTTCTGAGTCTGTTGGGGTCATCTATTGCATCCGGTGCTCCCGGTGCGGCCTCCTCTACATCGGTGAAACACGACGCAGATTGGGGGACTGCTTCATCGAGCACCTCCACTCCGTCTGCCACAACAGACACGATCTCTTGGTTGCCACCCACTTCAACTCTGCTTCACATTCCCAATTGGATATGTCCATACATGGCCTCTTCTACTGCCATGATGAGGCTAAACTCAGGTTGGAGGAGCAACACCTCACATACTGTCTAGGTAGTCTCCAGCCCCTGGGCATGAGCATTGAATTCTCCAACTTCCAGTAATTCCCTCCCCCCCTCCCCTATCCCTATTTCACTCTGTCCCCTCCTCCAGCTGTCTATCACCTTCCTCATGGTTCCACCTCCTTCTACTACCCATTGTGCTTTCCCCTATTCCTTCTTCACCTTTCCTGCCTATCCCCTCCCTGCTTCTCCTCCCCCACCCCATGATCTTTCCCCTTACTGGTTTTTCACCTGGAATCTACCAGCCTTCTCCTTCCCATCCTCCCCCCACCTTCTTTATAGGGCCCCTGCCCCCTCCCTCTACAGTCCTGATGAAGAGTCTCGGCCCGAAACGTTGACAGTTCGTTTCCATGGATGCTGCCTGACCTGCTGAGTTCCTCCAGCGTGTTGTGCACGTTGCTTTGACCCCAGATCTGCAGAGTATTTTGTGTGTAGACTGTATTGGCTCCCTTCCTGTTTACCCTGTATACCTCAGACTTTAGATACAACACTCTCATGTCATCTGCAGAAATTCTCTGATGACTTATCAATAGTTGGGTGTATAATGGGAGAACAAGAGGATGAATACAGGGCCCTGGTGGAAGACTTTGTCAAATGATGTAAGCTGAATCATCTGCAGCTCAACATCAGTAAGACGAAGGAGATGGTGATAGACCTTAGGAAGACTAAGCCTGCACTGCTCCCTGTTACTATTGATGGTGAGGACCTGGCGGTGCACTTGGATGACAGGCTTGAGTGGAGCACCAACACAGACTCTGTACAAAAAGGGGCAGAGTCGCCTCTACTTCCTGAGGAGACTGAGGTCCTTTGGAGTATGCAGGCCTCTCCTTCACATGCTCTACCAGTTTATTGTCACCAGTACAATCTTCTATGCAGTGGTGTGCTGGGGCAATGGCATCAACACGGGTGATGCCAACATTCTCAATAAACTGATAGAAAGGCTGGCTCTGCTATAGGAGTCAAACTGGACACACTGGAGGCTGTGGCAGAACAAAGGACCCTGTAGAAAATCCTGGCAATTTTGGACAATGCTTCTCACCCTCTGCATGCCACCTTGGCTGAACAGAGGAGCACTTTCAGTAACAGACTAAGACAACTGCTCCAAAGAGTGCTATATGAGGTCATTCTTACATTCAGCCATTCGGCTCTATATGAGTCACACCCTATGGCTGGGGAAGCGATGACCCCTCCTGTTAGACTGTTTAAGGTAACTTATTTTTTATTCTTTCTTACTTCTCTTCTAATATTTGTATTTCAGTACACTTATAATTCTACTGAGACTGTAATTTCCTTTGGGATCAGTAAAGTATATCTAGCTCTATCTAAGCTTCCTTTGAAAATAGCAGCAGAGATTGAGGAGGGAGGCCCATCAGGACTTTAGATTTTGATGGGAAATTGCAGTTAGACTGTGCACTGGTCTTCAGCTTCAGCCTCCTAGTGATTTGGGTTTTTGGATTATTACTACCCTGCCAAGGATTTTGTCTACATTTTGTGTCTCTAAGACTCACTGAGATTGAGACTGTCACCATCTACGGGTTCCCCATCCAGACCTGAACTATCTTGACTTGGAAAATCTCATCTGTCCTTTACCATTGCTGGGTCTAGACTCTAGAGTTCCTTCTCAAACATCTGTGCTGGGTCACCTTCACCAGAAGGGCTGTAGTGGTTCTAGGGGATAGTTCCACCTGATTTTCTCAAGGGCAGTTAGATATGGACAATAAATGCTGGTCAAGTATGTCAATAAGAAAATTAATAAATTGATTTATTATTGAAAGTCATCGCTTACTGCTCCACAGAAACGGCCCTTTCACCTACCTGATCTTTGCCAAACTCTTATTCTGCCCAATCCCATTGATGCACACCAGGACCATTGCCCTCCATACTCCTCCCGTCCGTGTAACTATCCAAAATGCTCTTAAAAGTTGCAATCAATCATCCACCATTTCCGCTAACAGCTCATTCCACACTCGAATCACGCTGTAGGTGTAGTTCATCCTCAGGTTCCCCTTAAGTGTTTCACTTTTCACCCTTAATATATGACCTCCAACTTTAGTAACGTACTTTACCAGTAAAACATAGTTTTCATGTGGTGAGGTACAGTAAAAAACATTGCTTTCCATACTGACTGTACAGACCATTTCACTACAACAACACAGTGAGGTAGAACAAAGTAAAACAATAATAGAATGTGGAATAAAGTGTAACTGCTACAGAAGACATACAATGCAGGTAGACAATATGGTGTATGGTTAAAACAAGTTAGATTATGAGTCTTACAAAGTAAAAAGACACCAAATAATTTATGCAACACACATCAAAGTTGCTGGTGAACGCAGCAGGCCAGGCAGCATCTCTAGGAAGAGGTACAGTCAACGTTTCAGGCCGAGACACTTCGTCAGGACGAACTGAAGGAAGAGTGAGTAAGTGATTTGAAAGTTGGAGGGGGAGGGGGAGATCCAAAATGATAGGAGAAGACAGGAGGGGGAGGGATGGAGCCAAGAGCTGGACAGGTGATTGGCAAAAAGGGATATGAGAGGATCATGGGACAAGAGGTCCGGGAAGAAAGAAAAGTGGGGGGGGGGGGGACCCAGAGGATGGGCAAGGGGTATATTCAGAGGGACAGAGGGACAGAGGGAGAAAAAGGAGAGTGAGAGAAAGAATGCGTGTATAAAAATAAATAACAGATGGAGTACGGGGGGAGGTGGGGCATTACAGAAGTTAGAGAAGTCGATGTTCATGC
This sequence comes from Mobula birostris, assembly GCF_030028105.1. NCBI lineage: Eukaryota > Metazoa > Chordata > Chondrichthyes > Myliobatiformes > Myliobatidae > Mobula > Mobula birostris. The sequence goes on from NC_092379.1 coordinate 142,914,376, forward strand.
CATCAGGTTGGAGGCTACCCAGACAGAATATAAGGTGTTGTTCCTCCAACCTGAGTGTGGTTTCATCTTTACAGTAGAGGAGGCCATGGATGGACATGTCAGAATGGGAATGGGATGTGGAATTAAAATGTGTGGCCACTGGGAGATCCTGCTTTCTCTGGCGGACAGAGCGTAGGTGTTCAGCAAAGCGGTCTCCCAGTCTGCGTCGGGTCTGGCCAATATATAAAAGGCCACATCGGGAGCACCGGACGCAGTATATCACCCCAGCCGACTCACAGGTGAAGTGTCGCCTCACCTGGAAGGACTGTTTGGGGTCCTGAATGGTGGTGAGGGAGGAAGTGTAAGGGCATGTGTAGCACTTGTTCCGCTTACACGGATAAGTGCCAGGAGGGAGATCAGTGGGGAGAGATGGGGGGGACGAATGGACAAGGGAGTTGCGTAGGGAGCGATCCCTGCGGAAAGCAGAGAGAGGGGGTAGGGAAAGATGTGCTTAGTGGTGGGATCCCGTTGGAGGTGGCAGAAGTTATGGAGAATAATATGTTGGACCCGGAGGCTGGTGGAGTGGTAGGTGAGGACCAGGGGAACCCTATTCCTAGTGGGGTGGTGGGAGGATGGCGTGAGAGCAGATGTACGTGAAATGGGGGAGATGCGTTTAAGAGCAGAGTTGATAGTGGAGGAAGGGAAGCCCCTTTCTTTAAAAAAGGAGGACATCTCCCTCGTCCTAGAATGAAAAGCCTCATCCTGAGAGCAGATGCGGCGGAGACGGAGGAATTGCGAGAAGGGGATGGCGATTTTGCAAGAGACAGGGTGAGAAGAGGAATAGTCCAGATAGCTGTGAGAGTCAGTAGGCTTATAGTAGACATCAGTGGATAAGCTGTCTCCAGAGACAGAGACAGAAAGATCTAGAAAAGGGAGGGAGGTGTCGGAAATGGACCAGGTAAACTTGAGGGTAGGGTGAAAGTTGGAGGCAAAGTTAATAAAGTCAATGAGCTCTGCATGCGTGCAGGAAGCAGCGCCAATGCAGTCGTCAATGTAGCGAAGGAAAAGTGGGGGACAGATACCAGAATAGGCACGGAACATAGATTGTTCCACAAAGCCAACAAAAAGGCAAGCATAGCTAGAACCCATACGGGTGCCCATAGCTACACCTTTAGTTTGGAGGAAGTGGGAGGAGCCAAAGGAGAAATTATTAAGAGTAAGGACTAATTCCGCTAGACGGAGCAGAGTGGTGGTAGAGGGGAACTGATTAGGTCTGGATTCCAAAAAGAAGTGTAGAGCTTTGAGACCTTCCTGATGGGGGATGGAAGTATATAGGGACTGGACATCCAAGGTGAAAATAAAGCGGTGGGGGCCAGGGAACTTAAAATCATCGAAAAGTTTAAGAGCGTGAGAAGTGTCACGAGCATAGATAGGAAGGGATTGAACAAGGGGGGATAAAACCGTGTCGAGGTATGCAGAAACGAGTTCGGTGGGGCAGGAACCTCACCGAAACTTTGCCTCCAACTTTCACCCTGCCCTCAAGTTTACCTGGTCCATTTCCGACACCTCCCTCCCATTTCTAGATTTTTCTATCTCTGTTTCTGGAGACAGCTTATCCACTGATGTCTACTATAAGCCTGTAAAGATGAAGCCACACTCAGGTTGGAGGAACAACACCTTATATTCCGTCTGGGTAGCCTCCAACCTGATGGCATGAACATTGACTTCTCTAACTTCCGCTAATGCCCCACCTCCCCCTCGTACCCCGTCTGTTATTTATTTTTATACACACATTCTTTCTCTCACTCTCCTTTTTCTCCCTCTGTCCCTCTGAATATACCCCTTGCCCATCCTCTGGGTTCCTCCCCACCTTGTCTTCCTTCCCGGACCTCCTGTCCCATGATCCTCTCATATCCCCTTTGCCAATCACCCGTCCAGCTCTTGTCTCCATCCCTTCCCCTCCTGTCTTCTCCTATCATTTTGGATCTCCCCCTCCCCCTCCCACTTTCAAATTTCTTACTCACCCTTCTTTCAGTTAGTCCTGACAAAGGGTCTTGGCCTGAAACGTTGACTGTACCTCTTCCTAGAGATGCTGCCTGGCCTGCTGCGTTCACCAGCAACTTTGATATGTGTTACCAAATAATTTAAGTCCGTTTTGAAAATTCTGAATGATGTCAGCTATCAAGACTTCTGGGATAAAGATTTCAATGAGACTAATATTTAAAATTCCTTTTTGATTTTATTTTAAATGGTCTTGTGGGAGTTTTCTAATGAAGTCCCGCCGGAGACAATTATTTCTAGCTGTCTCTTTAACAATTTTAAACCACTTGATTAAATCGTCTTTCTGTACTCTGAACTTAAAAAAGAAAATACAATAACCTTGGGCAACACACAGAGTAACATTGTCCAAACTTTCCTCCTCCCATCACCCACCCCATCCTATCTGGTTCTCGTTCCAAATACCATGCTTCTCTCCCCTAATGGTTTCCGCTCTCACCTCCTGGACTTATCAGAGTCCACCATCCATAGCTCTCTGTGTTCCTGACTTCGTCACTCTAGCAATTGTCTTCAATCTTCACAGTGTGTTTTGCTTTGTTCTGCCGAGCGTTGTAGGCATGCTATGTTGGCACCGAATGTCTGACAACACTTGTGGGCTGCCCTCAGCCAGTCCTCAAGTTTTGTTGGTTTATGATGTGGTGTTTGCTGAGCTTGGCAATTAGCTTGCAGATGTTTCACCACCAGTCAAGGTGAATCCTCAGTGCGTAGTTGTTGGTGTTTCTCTCTGGGAGTGCTCATGTTTATATAACCTCCATTCGCTTGTCTTGGTCCTGATTGGCTACCCCTTCAGTTGCCCTTTGAATTCTATTGGCTCACTTTTCTTTGGCTCCTGGGGGTTCATAGATGGTGTCCATTTTGATATATTTGTTTGTGAAGTTATCAGAAGAGAACCATGCTTCTAAAAATTATTGTTTCTGCTTCATGTTTGCATGGGCTCGAACCTCAGCAGTATCCCAGTTAAAATGATATCCTTCTTGGCCTTCATGTACTGAGATCAGTGACAGTGGATTATGTCTCTGTACTTCGAAGTTGCTGGTGAACGCAGCAGGCCAGGCAGCATCTCTAGGAAGAGGTGCAGTCGACTTTTCAGGCCGAGACCCTTCGTCTAGTCCTGACGAAGGGTCTCGGCCTGAAACGTCGACTGCACCTCTTCCTAGAGATGCTGCCTGGCCTGCTGTGTTCACCAGCAACTTTGATGTGTGTTGCTTGAATTTCCAGCATCTGCAGAATTCCTGTTGTTTATGTCTCTGTACTACCAGTTTGTGGTCCCATAAAAGAGTTGAGGGTTTGTATCCTGTCCGGCCGATGTAGTTCCAGTTGCAGTCTCCACATGTGATCCTGTACATCACATTGCTTTTGTCAGTTGTCTTTAATGGTACCTTGGTTCTTGAGACAAGCTTCCTTAAGGACACTGTTGGTTTGCATGTGATTGTGGTGCCATGAGGTTCAAGCAGTCAAGTTGTCATTTCTTATATGTTCAATATGCTTTGAGTAAGATCTGCACAATGTCCTCTCCTTAGTAAGCATCTCCGGAGGAAATTCAATGGGCAACCGATGGAACACATCGAATAAGCGCTTCTCTTCCTGGGCCTGAAGCTCAGAGGTGCTTCAGGGTCCCTGTGCTCTCTTAACTAAGATGTGAATTCAGCCCTTCGTGTGGCAGGTAGGGTGGTTGCTGTGGTACTTCAATACCTGGTCCCTTCTGGTAGACGGATGTCTCTAATGTACTATCCGTCCTTCCCCTAACAAGTGTATCAAGGAATGCTTTATGTTGGTTTCTATTTATTTATTGAGATACAGCGCAGAATAGACCCTTCCAGCCCTCTGAGCCACGCTGCCCAGAAATGCTCCCAATTTAATCCTAGCCTAATCATGGGGCAATTTATAATGACTAATTAACTGCCCAACTGATAGATCTTTGGACAGTGGGAGGAAACAAGAGCACCTGGATGAAACCCATGTGGTAATGGGGAGAATGTACTAATTCCTTACAGGCAGTGGTGGGAAATGAACCCAGGTCACCTGCACTGTAAGGCATTGTGATAACCATTATGCTATTGTTAGCTTGACATCGGTGGTCGGGAAACTGTTGGAGCCGATTGTCAAGAGTGAGATTACAGAGCACCTGGAGGCATCTGACAAGATAGGCAGAACTCCGCATGGTTTCCTTAAAGGAAAATCCTGCCTGACAAACCTATTGCAGTTTTTTGAGGAAATTAAAAGCAGACTAGACGAGGGAGATGTAGTGGATGTAGTGTGTTTAGATTTTCAGAAGGCCTTTGACAAGGTGCCGCACATGAGGCTGCTAAACAAGTTAAGAGCCCATGGAATTATGGGAAAGTTACATACATGGATAGAGCGTTAGCAGATTGGCAGGAAACAGAGAGTGGGAATAAAGGGATCCCATTCTGGTTGGCTGCCGGTTACCAGTGGTGTTCCACAGGGGTCCGTGTTGGAGACGCTTCTTTTTACGTTGTACATCAACAATTTGGATTATGGAATAGATGGCTTTGTGGCTAAGTTTGCTGATGATACAAAGATAGGTGGAGGGGCTGGTAGTGCTGAGGAAACAGAGAGTCTGCAGAGAGACTTGGATAGATTGGGAGAATGTGCAAAGAAGTGGCAAATGAAATACAATGTTGGAACGTGTATGGTTATGCACTTTGGTAGAAGAAATAAATGAGCAGACTATTACTTAAACGGGGAGAGAATTCAAAGTTCTGAGATGCAACGGGACTTGGGAGTCCTCGTGCAGGATACCCTTAAGGTTAACCTCCAGGTTGAGTCGGTGGTGAAGAAGGCGAATGCAATGTTGGCATTCATTTCTAGAGGAATAGAGTATAGGAGCAGGAATGCGATGTTGAGGCTCTGTAAGGCACTGGTAAGACCTCACTTGGAGTACTGTGGGCAGTTTTGGTCTCCTTATTTAAGAAAGGATGTGCTGACGTTGGAGAGGGTACAGAGAAGATTCACTAGAATGATTCCGGGAATGAGAGGGTTAACATATGAGGAACGTTTGTCCGCTCTTGGACTGTTACCCTTGGCGTTTAGAAGAATGAGGGGGGACCTCGTAGAAACATTTTGAATGTTGAAAGGGATGGACAGAGTGGATGTGGCAAAGTTGTTTCCCATGATGGGGGAGCCTAGTACGAGAGGGCATGACTTAAGGATTGAAGGGCACCTATTCAGAACAGAGATACAAAGACATTTTTTTAGCCAGAGGGTGGTGAATCTATGGAATTTGTTGCCACGGGCAGCAGTGGAGGCCAAGTCATTGGGTGTATTTAAGGCAGAGATTGATAGGTATCTGAGTAGCCAGGGCATCAAAGGTTATGGTGAGAAGGCGGGGGAGTGGGACTAAATGGTAGAATGGATCAGCTCATGATAGAATGATGGAGCAGACTCAATGGGCCGAATGGCCAACTTCTACTCCTTTGTCTTATGGTCTTATTGTGCAATCCCACACGAACAACAGCACATTTCACTGTATGATTTGATATACTTGTGATAAATAATTTAATCTGAATTTTCCAGCGCCTTCCGTATACTTAATATTTTAGTAATATTTGAGAAATATTGTAATAATATTGTTTGATTAAGCAATCTTTGATGTTTATATAATTAAATATGGGTTATATGTAGAAGTACGTGAATAGCATATGTCATCATGCTACCGCATCATACGTGCATGCCTTGCTTAAAGCAAAAACAAAACTAAGACATGCATTCATGGATCCTTGTTACTCTTTTAATTAGTTTTATATTTTGGAGTTACAAAACATAGCCTTTCTGAGGAATGAACACAGATCAGAGTCTCTGTGACTGAACATCACTTCGCTTTTAAGTATTCTATCCCTGTGCATCACAAAACATCCAATAAACCTAAATGACCCTATAACGATTCCTATGTTGATGTAATAATACTGACTGAAATATTAATACAAGGCAATTTATTCCCAGGGTGATATGAAAATGAATACTTATTAAATGGCCTATTATTTCCCCCGCTGAATAATTGATGAGTATCTGGTAGAGAGGAAGATTCTCCAGTCAGCTTGCATCCAGTCTTTCAACACAGAAAAGTTATGTTTAGAAACTGAGAAACTCGGTTACCAGACAATAAGCAACATGCAGTGGATGCAGCCCAGTCCATCTCGGGTGAAGCCATACCCGCCACTGAGCACATCGACACAGAGCACTGTCACAGGAAAGCAGCATCCATCATCAAAGACCCCATCACTCTGGCCACACTCTCTTCTCACCGCTGCCGACAGGAATGAGATACAGGAGCGTGAGGACCCACATCACCAAGTTCAGGAACAGTTATTAACTTTCAATGATCAGGCTCTTGAACTACAGGGGATAACTTCTCCTTGCTTCACTTACCCCAACATTCAACTGTTCCCACAACCTATGGACTCACTTTCAAGGACTCTACAATATCATGTTTTCAGTATTTATTACTTAGTTATTTATTATTATTATTTGTTCTTTTTTCCTTTCTTTGTATTTGCACAATATGCATTTTTTGTACATTGGTTGTTTGTCCGTCTTTCTTGGTGCAGTTTTTCATTGAGTTCTTTGTATTTGCTGTATGTGCCCACAAGAAAATGGATGTCGGTGTTGTATATGGTGACATATCTGTACTTTGATAATAATTTTGCTTTGAACATTGAACTTTGAACATGGGAATATATGACAGGGGAGCTGGATTACATCATTCGTCTCCTCCAGAGTCTAGTCAATAAGATTGTGTGCAGGAATATTGGAATTGGTTCATTATGTCATTTGTACTGAGGTACAGTGAAGTTCAAAGCTCTAAGTACATTTATTATCGAAGTATACAACCTTGAGATTTGTCTTGCATGTTGATTAAACTGAAAAGCTTGTCTTGTATATTGTTCATATAGATCAAATAGTTACACAGTGCATTGAGGTAGAACAAAAGGCAAAACAATAACAGAATGCGATGTAAGTGCTACAGTTACAGAGAAAGTGCAATGTCATAACAAGCTAGACTGTGAGGTCAAAGGTCCGTTTTATTGTTCTACTAAACTATTTCATCATCATCATATGTGTCCTGCCATACGACGTAGGCAATTATATTCATGACCATGATCATCCTTGGCAATTTTTTCTACAGAAGTGGTTTTAGCATTGTCTTGCATGAATTGCATACGTCATCATGCTACCACATGACACATGCACGCCTCGCAGAAAGTAAGCTCGTAGTTAGACTTACATTTTGGTCTTCCTTTTGAATGAATTGATCGTTTTGAAGTTACAAGTCATATCAACCCACAGCTCACTCCCCGAGCCCATACGACTTTGGAATGTGGAGGAAACTAGACTACCGGGAGGAAACCCCAACAGTCACGGGGAGAACGTACAAACTCCTCACAGACAGAGTCACGGGAAGAACGTACAAACTCCTCACGGACAGAATCACAGGGAGAACGTACAAACTCCTCACAGACAGAGTCACGGGAAGAACGTACAAACTCCTCACGGACAGAATCACAGGGAGAACGTACAAACTCCTCACAGACAGAATCACAGGGAGAACGTACAAACTCCTCACAGACAGTCACAGGGAGAATGTACAAACTCCCTACAGACAGAGTCACGGGGAGAACGTACAAACTCCTCACAGACAGCGTCACAGGGAGAACGTACAAACTCCTCACAGACAGAATCACAGGGAGAACGTACAAACTCCTCACAGACAGTCACAGGGAGAATGTACAAACTCCCTACAGACAGAGTCACGGGGAGAACGTACAAACTCCTCACAGACAGAGTCACAGGGAGAACGTACAAACTCCTCACAGACAGAATCACAGGGAGAACGTACAAACTCTTCACAGACAGTCACGGGGAGAACGTACAAACTCCTTACAGACAGAATCACAGGGAGAACGTACAAACTCCTCACAGACAGAGTCACAGGGAGAACATACAAACTCCTCACAGACAGAGTCACGGGAAGAACGTACAAACTCCTCACGGACAGAATCACAGGGAGAACGTACAAACTCCTCACAGACAGAATCACAGGGAGAACGTACAAACTCCTCACAGACAGTCACAGGGAGAATGTACAAACTCCCTACAGACAGAGTCACGGGGAGAACGTACAAACTCCTCACAGACAGAATCACAGGGAGAACGTACAAACTCCTTACAGACAGAATCACAGGGAGAACGTACAAACTCCTCACAGACAGAGTCACAGGGAGAACATACAAACTCCTCACAGACAGAGTCACGGGAAGAACGTACAAACTCCTCACGGACAGAATCACAGGGAGAACGTACAAACTCCTCACAGACAGAATCACAGGGAGAACGTACAAACTCCTCACAGACAGAGTCACAGGGAGAACGTACAAACTCTTCACAGACAGTCACGGGGAGAACGTACAAACTCCTTACAGACAGAATCACAGGGAGAACGTACAAACTCCTCACAGACAGAGTCACAGGGAGAACATACAAACTCCTCACAGACAGAGTCACGGGAAGAACGTACAAACTCCTCACGGACAGAATCACAGGGAGAACGTACAAACTCCTCACAGACAGAATCACAGGGAGAACGTACAAACTCCTCACAGACAGTCACAGGGAGAATGTACAAACTCCCTACAGACAGAGTCACGGGGAGAACGTACAAACTCCTCACAGACAGAGTCACAGGGAGAACGTACAAACTCCTCACAGACAGAATCACAGGGAGAACGTACAAACTCCTTACAGACAGAATCACAGGGAGAACGTACAAACTCCTCACAGACAGAGTCACAGGGAGAACATACAAACTCCTCACAGACAGAGTCACGGGAAGAACGTACAAACTCCTCACGGACAGAATCACAGGGAGAACGTACAAACTCCTCACAGACAGAATCACAGGGAGAACGTACAAACTCCTCACAGACAGTCACAGGGAGAATGTACAAACTCCCTACAGACAGAGTCACGGGGAGAACGTACAAACTCCTCACAGACAGAGTCACAGGGAGAACGTACAAACTCCTCACAGACAGAATCACAGGGAGAACGTACAAACTCCTCACAGACAGAATCACAGGGAGAACGTACAAACTCCTCACAGACAGAATCACAGGGAGAACGTACAAACTCCTTACAGACAGAATCACAGGGAGAACGTACAAACTCCTCACAGACAGAGTCACAGGGAGAACGTACAAACTCCTCACAGACAGAATCACAGGGAGAATGTACAAACTCCTCACAGACAGTCACAGGGAGAATGTACAAACCCCTCACAGACAGAATCACAGAGAGAACGTACAAACTCCTCACAGACAGTCACAGGGAGAATGTACAAACTCCTCACAGAGAGAATCACAGCGAGAACGTATAAACTCCTTACAGATAGTCGCAGGGAGAACGTACAAACTCCCTACAGACAGTCACAGGGAGAACGTACAAACCCCTTACACACAGTCACAGGGAGAACATACAAGCAATTTACAGACAGCGGTGGGAATTGAACCCTGATCAGCCATCACCCTGCTGGTGCTGTAAAAGAGTGCCTCCCTTGCAGCCCTGATTACATATTACAGAACATTGATTAATGATGCCGCGGAGCAGCAAAATTTGGACCAGTGTGAGCAGCTTTGAAGGTGTGTTTCTTCTGTAAAACTGCTTCAGAAAGTGTGAGGTTATCGATTCAAACCTGATGCTTCACTGTAATAACTCTGAAGTCTTCAGAGCACATGTCAACCTTCTGTTGCATAACTAAACCAGCAGGCGCTTTCAAAGCCTCATGTAATATTACAAAGCAATAACTAACGGATTCATAAAATATAAATTAAATTTGAGCTCTTCGCAGAGGTCACGTGAATTCTAGGACTTCAAAACATTGATTCAAATTGGTTATTCACAATTAAACCGCATTTTACTGGAGATTTAACTTTTTAGTTATATATTATGTATGAAAGCTGTAACTCTAAATGTGGATTTGCAGTCATGCGATGCATTATAAAGTATCACTGATTCCACAGGCTCTCGCACTCTTATGTAATGAATAACCCCCTCATTAGTCAAGAAGGCACAGCACCCTCTACACTTTCTGAGGAGATCGAGGTCTGCAAGACTCCCCACCCCCATTCTAACAACTTTGTACAGGAGCACCATTGAGAATGTCCTGTCTGGCTGCAAGGTATTGTCCTGAATGACCCAACAGAGGACAGTAAAAACCATCAGGAGGATCACTGGGGTCTCCCTCCACACTATTTGTGACATTTATTGGTAGTGTTCTAAACAAAGGCCTGAAACCTTATTGAGGGTTGCTGTAACTTATCCCACAATCTCTTTGACCTACTAACATCAAGGAAGGAGATACACGAGCATCAGGACTAGGACTGCCAGCAGAGTAACACTTTCTTTCCTCAGGCTGAGAAACAAATGAAACTGAGACACTCTCTTGCCACCATTCAGGGCCCCAAACAGTCCTTCCAGGTGAGGCAACACTTCGCTTGTGAGTCTGTTGGGATCACCTATTGGTTCTGGTGCTCCTGGTGCGGCCTCCTCTACATCGGTGAAACCCGACGCAGATTGGGGGACCGCTTCGTTAAGCACCTCCGCTCCGTCTGCCATAACAGACAGGATCTCCCAGTAGCCACCCACTTCAATTCTGCTTCCCACTCCCATTCAGATATGTGTATACATGGCCTCCTCTACTGCTATGATGAGGCTAAACTCAGGTTGGAGGAGCAACACCTCATATACCGTCCAGGTAGTTTCCAGCCCCTTGGTATGAACATAGAATTCTCCAACTTCCAGTAATTCCCTCCCCCTCCCTTCCCCTATCCCTATGTCACTCTGCCCCCTCCCCCAGCTGCCTACCTCCTCCCTCATGGTTCCACCTCCTTCTACTACCCATTGTGTTTTCCCCTATTCCTTCTTCACCTTTCCTGCCTATCACCTCCCTGCATCCCCTCCCCCACCCCTTTATCTTTCTTCTTACTGGTTTTTCTCCTGGAACCTACCAGCCTTCTCCTTCCCACCCACCCCCCACCTTCTTTATAGGGCCTCTGCCCCTTCCCTCTTCAGTCCTGAAGAAGGGCTCTGGCCCGAAACGTCAACTGATCTTTTCCACGGATGCTGCCCGACCTGCTGAGTTCCTCCAGCGTGTTGTGAGTGTTGCTTTGACCCCAGCATCTGCAGGGTATTTTGTGTTTATTGATGAATACCCTGCCACCAACGAGGTCTTGTCATTTGGACAGCGAGCTGTTCACTGTTTACTGGTTACCTGTTTATCCTTTAGAATGGTGTTTAGTAACTTAATTGTGGTAATATTTTGTTTTATGAGCTCTGTTGTTGCACCATGGTCCAGAGGAACATTGTTTCTTTCAGATTGTGTGACGAGTGTCAATAAACTTAAACTTGAGCTTAACAGCTTGAGTTGTTTTTAATTTGGACTGCTCGTTCAACAATAATTGCAACATTGTTGAAAGGTCATGCTCTCTTCTCCCTGCTGCCATCAGGGAGATGGTACAGGAGCCTCAGGACCCACATTATCTGGTTCAGGAACAGTTATTACCCCTCAACAATCAGGCTCGTGAACCAAAAGGGATAACTTTACTCAACTTCACTCACCCCTTCACAGAACCGTTCCCATAACTTATGGACTCACTTTCAAGAACTCTTCATCTCATATTTATTACTGATTTATTTATTATTATTATTCTCTTTCTTTAGTATTTGCATAGTTTGTTGTCTTTTCAACACTGGCTGAATGCCCAAGTCGGTGTGGTCTTTCATTGATTCCATTATTGTTAATATTCTATTATGGATTTATTGAGTATGTCCACAGAAAATGTATCTCAGGATTGTATATGGTGACATACCTGTACCTTGCTGATAAATTTACTTTGAACTTTGAACATTAAGACTAAACAATGGAACAACACATGCCAAAACATCATCATAATAACAAGGGCAGCAGAGGTCTTTTCAAATCTTTGGGGGAGTCTGTTCAGGTCAAGATAGTGTATGGGATATTTGGTTTTGTAAGTAGGAGTGTTTCATACAGGATATAGACACCACAGTAGCACAGCAGTTAATGCAATGTCAGAGTTCTGAGTTCTATTCCTGTGTCCTCTGCAAGCAATTGTCTGTTCCTTCCCATGTGTGTGTGGCTTTCCTGCAGGTTCTCCAGCTTCCTCGCACAGCTGAAAGATGAGCCGGTTAGTAGGTTAATTGGTCATTGTGGATTGTCCCATGATTAAGCAAGGGTAAAATCAGGAGTTAGTGGGAAACGCAGCTCAAAGGCCAGAAGGGCCTGTTCAGGTTGTATCTCAAAGTAAATAAGAATAGATATTGACATGCCTGTCCTAGCATGTGACATCAGCTCCAGTGGACCAGTCAGATAGGATCAACAGTGAGATTCAACGGCCAGGAAGGTGGTTCTGCAACACTTCCTGGAGAGTGAAGGACATTTCAGGACATAGGAGAAGTCATCGTCATCCACTGCAGACAAGGAAGATCTCAGTATTGGCCCAGAATGCCAAGTCAGCTCTGGCAGACTGGGTGGATGAGATCTGCAGTGAGATCCAACAGCCAGGAGGTGGTTCTGCAACGCTCCATGGAGAGCGAAGGCCATGACAAGGCACAGAAGAAGTCGTCGTCATCCACTGCAGACAAGGAAGATCTCAGCTGCGATGACCGCCTGTACCACTTGATCCGGACCTCTGAGCTCAAGAGAATGGAATCGCTCCAGTGAAAGGGCTTATTCACTTTTAACCTTTACATACTGTTCGGGTCAACCTTGACCCATTTTGACATTTGACAGCAGTAAAAACACCCTAAGTGCCATTTTTTTAGCCAAAATTTGATTACTTTTCCTAAAGTGACCCAAAATGCGCAAAAATGAACATATTTAAAAATTTTATACTTTTGTACAGGTGCTACATATTTTTGTACATTGAGGCTGCTCCGGGTCAAATTTGACCGTATCTATTGAAATGGATTTTAGATCTCTGAAACATTAATTAAGGATTAATCACCTATTTATTAATGTCAGATAGGCTATTTATACATTGTAAGTAGATCTGTGGTTCACAATTTGGTACAGACACTTGTTCTGAGGGGATTCTTGAGCCGGACCATACTGTGAAGGTATAGAATATGAACAGGTTGCCTGGGTTAAAACCTGGCCTGCACAGGCATGCTCTCTGCACGTATGTGAGTCCAATCGAGGCTGGAGGCCTGGAGGTATCCCGCCCGGGTTTGGAGGGCAGTTTGTATGTGTGACTGGGTTGTGTAGGTGGGTGGGTCGAGGAAAGGGGCTGGTCTGGCGGTTGCTGATTTGTTGCGGTTGTTCTGCCAAGCACTGGGGGCATACGTTGCTGACGTCGGAATGGTGGTGGTGCTTGTGGGCTGCCCCAGCACATCCTTAGATTGTATTGATTGTTGATGTAAATGACAGATTACACTGTATACTTTGATGTATATGTGATAAATAAGTACACAAATACATAGACCGATAAACACAAAAGAAAGTTTCAAAAGGAAGCTACACACAGTGTGTTGTGTGGTCGTCTCCTGGCCACACTCACAACATGGAGGAACTCAGCAGGTCAGGCAGCACCCGTGGAAAAGATCGGTCGACGTTTCGGGCCGGAACCCTTCGTCAGAACTCTTCTCCTGGCCGTTGGATCACATTATTGATCTTATCTGCCCTGTCGGTTAGAGCTACGCCGCACGCTAAGACAGGCATGTCAATGTTATTAGCTGTATATCTGCTTGTTCACGCAAGTATCTAATCAGCCAATCGTGTGGTAACAACTCAATGCAAAAAAGCCTGCAGACATGGTCAAGAGGTTCAGTTGTTGTTCAGACAAGGTACAACCTTGTGCAGGAAGAAGACAGGACAAAGGAGTTCCGATGCCCGTCCAGCTGGTCTTAGAGCAAGGGTCGATTGTTCTAACGCCGAGCTGATTTAGGGACGTTGAGAACCGCTTCTTCTGCGATGAAATCCAGGCCCAAAGTGAATCATTGGGTGGCGTGTTACAGGCCCAGAGCGACTCACCACATCGATGCCGGGGTCCTAATACAAGGTAGAATATGCTGTTTGGACAACCTGGCCCTGATAGACGGGAAGGCAGGGTGCCAGGCGAGGTTGGATGGCTCTGAGTGCAGAGCCAATTTGGAGAGGTCGGGAATGGCTTCACTGGCTGTGAAATCTAGGCCTGGAGCAATTTGCTGCTGTGGAGCCAGATCCTAGTGTGAGGCTTTGGACAGTTTAAGTGCCTGCCTAGATAGACTGGGGGCTCCCCTCTCCACGATGCTAAGGCTGTGAGGCTGCTCCCGTCTGCTGTATTTCATGTCTGTAAACTTTGCAACAATTTGCCCCGGTAATATGATGAGCTGCGGATCGGGAGCTAAGGACTCGGTTTGGTTCAGAATGCTGTGTTGTTGCTCACCTCTGTTGTTGGCATGATTTGCTTTGTGTTTTCTCTCTTTCTCTGTGGGCACAGGGGTTTGGTCCGACATTTTTTAATTGGGTTCTTTCCGGTTCCTTGGTATGTGACTTCCTGTGAGCAAACAAATCTTAAGGTCGTATAATTATTTATACATTCTTTGATAATAAATACACTTTGAATCCTTAACTCGAACAACCATGTGTTACAACAGTGATGTGCAGAAGAGCATCTCTGAATGCACACCACATCAGGCTTTGAAGAGGCCGGACTACAGCAACTGAAGACCATGAACGTATGCTCAGTGCTCAGTTTATTAGTTACAGGAGATATCTGATAAAATGAACAATGAGTGCATGTACAAGGGGTTGGAATTTAAAAATAGGGAGGATTTGTTCCAGCGTTGCAGTTTGTGGGAGATCATATTTGGAATACAGCACTGCCTCTCCTCATCAGACGTTCTCTAATCATACAGCATCCTGGTAAATCTCCTCTGCACTCTCTCTGAAGTTGTTCTGTTGAACAATGTGGCATGCTATGGCACTCCCTGTAAGATAGCGGCGTGTATATATCCAGTGTCATCTCCGGGGCCAACCAAAGGTGCACCCATCTTTGCTAAATGTATTTTTAAACACAGTAAGACCCTGCTATGTGTACAGCAGTTCACCGCATCAGTGAGCTGCTCGTTGTTCGGAGTAGCCGGCTGGGATGTCGTAAGAGTTGGCCAGTGGTGCAGAGAAAGTGAGCCGACCTGCTGGGTCAAGAGAGTTAGTTGGGCCATTGGGCCGTCGGGCCAACGGGATAGGGGATCCATGTCGGGCTGTCTGGCCAGAGGATTCGTGTTGGGCCATTGAGCCAGGGGATTCGTGTCAGGCCATCAGGCTGAGGGATTCATGTCGTGAAGTTGGGCCAGGGGATTTGTGTCAGGCCGTTGGGTTGAGGGATTTGTGTCAGGCCGTCGGACCAGAGGATTTGAGTTGAGTCATCGGGCCGGGGGATTCATGTTGAGCCGTTGGGACAGGGGATTAGTGTCGGGCCGTCAGGCTGAGGGATTCATGTCAGGGTAGTAGGCTGCAGGGGAAGCCATACGGGGTTCGAAAGAGCTGACGGGTGCAGACCATGCTGCTGCCTGTTACTCGGAGGCACTGGAGTTGGCTCAAAGGCGGCGTGCAATGAAACTATGAGTGACTGTCTTGGATGCTCCTTTTGTGATTGCAAGACCCTCTTGGACATTGGTTGCTGCAGGTCTTCTACCCTGGTGAGTTGATGGGACAGGCGGCGAGGCAGCAGTGTCGCCTTGGTTGTGGCGAGGACTAGGCCTCAGTCCTGAGGCTTGTGTTGTATTATGGCATCCGAGCTCAGTTGGCAGTGGCTTCTCCTGTCGGTGCTGCCCTCCAGTGTTGCATTGATGGAATTACAGGCTGCTCTGTCAGGAACCATCTTTGAGGGACTTGTCACTCTGGGACTCGGACTGAAAATGTGTATTCTTACGTAGCTCTGCTCTTTTTTTTCCTTCTTGTTATTTTGAATGCATGGTATGCTTTGGCACCTTGGCCCCTGAGGAATGTCTCATTCGGCTAAATCGACGTATGATTTGAATGACAATTAAATTTGATTTGATTTTGATTTGAGGTTGCTGCACTTATGGGTTGCCCCCAGTACATCCTTAGGTCGTGTTGGCTGGTCGAACGACACATTTCACTGTGTGTTTTGATGTACGTGTGATAAATTAATGAATGAACGAATAAGGAATTTCCAAAAGGGAACTAGATGAATATTTGGAAGAGGTAAAACCATGGGGTGGATACAAAGAACGGATCTCAACTTGAAATATCACCTGTTTATCCCTCTCCATGGACCCTCTTGATCTGCTGAGTGAATTGCTCCAGAATTTTGGATTGACAGCATCTAACCCATTCCTCCATACCCCCATCCACCATTTCCTGTCAGTCGCCTTATGTACAGACAATCAATCTATGTATATAAGCTATCTTATGTATTTATATTGATTGTGTTTTATTACACTATTATTGAGTTCTTTATCTTGTGTTTTTTGTGCTGCATCAGAGCGGGAGTAACAATTATATTGTTCTCCTTTACACTTGTGTACCGGAAATGACATTAAACAATCTTGGATCTGCAGAATTGTGTGTATTTATGAGGAATAAATGTTCTCCCTGAGTAACGCAAGCTTCCAGGATGCAGGAGCAACTTTGATGCTCTGAGATGACAGAACACTAGCTGTCGCTAACAATAATGTCTGGAGTTCCACAAAGGCATTAGGACAAGAACTGTTAGGATGGGAAACAGTTTCTTCCCTCAAGCCAGGAGATTATTGAACTCCCTGCCACCACCCAGGCCTCATCACTTATAAAGCACTAGTAGTGTTATACTGTTTACTTTTTACCTGTTTATCAAAACATCTTATTATTTGTTAATAATAAGAATCAGAATCAGGTTTGTTATCACCGGCATGTGTTATGAAATTTGTTAACTTAGCAGCAACAGTACAATACAATACATGATGATATAGAAAGAAAAAATAAGTAAATCAATTATAGTAAGTATATGTATGTATATTAAATAGTTAAATTTAAAATAGTACAAAACAGAAATAATATTAAAAAAATTAGGTTGTGTTCTTGGATTCAATGTTCATTTAGGAATCAGATGGCAGAGGGGCAGAAGCTGTTCCTGGATCACTGAGTGTGTGCTTTCAGGCTTCTGTACCTCCTTCCTGATGGTAACAGTGAGAAAAGAGCATACCTTCGATGATGGGGGTCCTTGATAATGGATATCACCTTTCTGAGGTAGTGCTCCTTGAAGATGTCTTGGATACTACGGAGGCTAGTACCCAAGATGTGGCTGACTAATTTTACATCTTTCTGTAGCTTCTTTCGATCCTGTGCAGTAGCACCCCCCCCATACCAGACAGTGATGCAGCCTACCAGAATGTTATCCACAGTACATCTATAGAAGTTTTTGAGTGTTTTAACTGACAAACTAATTCTGTTCCAACTCCTAATGAAATGTAGCTGCCGTTCTGCCTGCTTTATAGCTGCATCAGTATGTTGCAACCAGGTTAGATCCTCAGAGATCTTGACATCCAGGAACTTGAAATTACTCACTCTCTCCACTTCTGATCCCTCTATGAGGATTGGTTTGCGTTTCCTCATCTTATCCATCTTGAAGTCTACAATCAGCTCTTTCGTCTTACTGACATTGAGTTGTTGCTGCGAGACCTTTCAACTAGCTGGTATATTTCGCTCCTGTATGCCCTTTTGTGTCCATCTGTGATTCTGCCAACAATGGTTGCATCATCAACAAACTTACAAATGGCTTGTGAGCTATACCTATCCACACAGTCATGGGTATAGAGGGAGTAGAGCAGTGGAGTATACACACACTCCTGAGGTGCACCAGTGTTGAATGTCAACGAGGAGGAGGTATTACTACCAACCCGCACAGATTGTGATCTTACTGTAAGGAAGTCAAGGACCCAATTGCAGAGGGAGGTACCAATGCCAAGTTTCGTTAGCTTATCAATCAGAACTCTGGGAATGATGTTGTTATAAATACTGAGCTATAGTCAACAAACAGCATCCTGACATAGGTGTTTGTAGTATCCAGGTGATCTAAAGCCGTGTGAAGAGCCATTGAGATTGTGTCTGCTGTAGATCTATTGTAACAATAGGCAAATTGCAGTGGGTCCAGGTCCTTGCTGAGGCAGGAGTCGATTCCAGCCATGACCAATTTCAAAGCACTTCATTACTGTAGATGTGAGTGCTACTGGATGATAATCATTAAGGCTGCTCACCCTGCTCTCCTGAGGCACTGGTATGATTGTTGCCTTTTCAAGTAGGTGGAACTTCTGACCGCAGTAATAAGAGGTTGAAAATGTCCTTGAATACTCCCGCCAGCTGGTTGGCACAAGTTTTCAGAGCCTTACCAGGTACTCCATCAGGGTCTGCCGCATTGCGAAGGTTCATTCTCCTTAAAGACAGCCTAATATCGGCCTATGAGACAGACATCACAAAGTCACTGGTGCAGCAAGGATCTTCACAGCTGTAGTTTTATTCTCCCTTTCAAAGCATAAAAGGCGCTGAGCTCATCTGGTAGTGAAACATCGCTGCAATTCATACTATTGGGTTTCACTTTGCAGGAAGTAATGTCTTGCCAGAATTGATCTGCATCCGATGTCACCTTCAATCTCACTCGGAATTGTCTCTTTGCTCTTGAAATAGCCCTCCACAAGTCATAGTTGATTTTCTTCTACAGACCTGGATCACCAGACTTAAATGCCACAGATCTAACCCTCAGCAGATCACCAACCTCCCACTTCATTCACGGCTTTTGGTCTAGGAAAGTACAGCAAGTTTTTATAGGTACACACTCGTCCACAGATTTTAATGAAGTCAAAGATGAATCCATGAATACAGTCCAGTCCACCGATTCAAAGCAGTCCTGTAAGCACTCCTGTGCTTTCCTCGCCCATACCTTCTTGGTCCTCACTGCTGGTGCTGCAGTCTTCAGTCTCTGCCAATACTCAGCGAGCAGAAGAACAGATAGGGATCAGACTTTCCAAAGTGTGGATGTGAAGTAGCATGGTAGGCACTCTTGATGGTGATGTGTCAATGGTCTAGTGTGTTGTTTCTTCTGGTACTACTGGTGATTTGTTGATAATAATTATTTAGTGACTCTTTCAAACTTGCCTGGGTAAACTCCCCCAAAACGATGGAGAAGGTGTCAGGGTGTGCTATTTCGTGCAGATTGATCCCATTGCTCAGATCATCCAGAGCCTGTTTGACATTGGCCTGAGGTGGAATGTACACCCCTACCAAAATGATCGCAGAAATCTCCTGCAGCAGGTAAAATAGTCAGCACTTAATTGCGAGATACTCCAGATCTGGTGAGTAGAACTGGGACAACACTGATACGTTTGTGCACCAAGAGAAGTTGATCATGAGGCATACATCCCCAGCTCTGACTTTCAGAGATTTGGCCATCCTATCCTTCGGTGTATAGTGAACCCATCAATCTGAATCACTGCATCTGGTACAGAAGGGGTTAACCAGCTTTCCATGAAACAAAGGATGCAAGCGGTCCTGATGTCCCTCTGATTCAGCACCCTAGCTCTGAGTACTTTGATTTGTTTATGGTAATATTACTTTATGTGTTGTGTGTTTGTTATATGTACTGTGTCCTCGGTCCAGAGGGATGTTGTTTTGTTTGACGGTGTACATGTGTACAGTTGAATGACGATAAACTGAACTAGAACTTGAACTGTTTTCTATTTCACAGTTCTAGCTTTGACATGGATGGATGAATAGAGCTTGATTATCTTGAATGCCTCACCAGTTCCTCACAGAGCAGTAAGATTACAATGCCCAGAACACTACTCTGTACAATGACAAACCTGTGGTGTGGAATAAACATTGTGTATTGGAAAAGATTCTAAGATTGTGCGAAAGCACAGAAAACACATTTCTTTAATAATTCAAATTGTGGATCAATTCCATTACTAACTTGGCACAATTTGAATAAATATACAATGGGAGATAGCTGCTGTTTATTGTTTACATTTATCAAAAGGTAAATGCAATTCTTCTCAATAATTAGATACCTTGATTAAACAGGAAAAAAACTACCGGTGAATTGCTGTAAAGGGTATTACTGCCCAGATGCTTAGCATGTTCATATTGAATTATACCCCTGTGCTATTTTAAATGTGAACATTGTTCCATTTGAATTTTTTGCTCTCTCTGTTACTGAGCACCACGAATACTTTCCCAAATACTGTATCAACAGACAGAGGAGCCAGAGGAACTCAACGGATCAGGCAGCCTCTGTGAAGGAAAATGGACAGCCGAGACCCTTCATCAGAACTGGAAAGGAAGAGGGGAGATTGCCAGTATGTAAAGGTGGAGAGGAAAGGGCAGAACAGGAGCTGGCAGGTGATGGGTGGATCCAGGTGAGGGGGGATGTTAGGCGGGTGAGGAAGGGGGTGACTGCGAAATGTATCAGAAACAGGGCGGTGATAGGTGGATCCGGATGAGAGGAGATGATAGGCAGGTGAGGGAGGAGTGACTGGGAATGAAATCAGAAGCAGGGAGGTGATAGGTGGATCCGGGTGAGGGGGGCATGATAGGCAGGTGAGGGAGGAGTGACTGGGAATGATATCAGAAGCAGGAAGGTGGTAAGTGAAGTAATTTGTCAACTTACTCCAAAAAATATAAAGATGGAAGAATGTCCAGAGAGTCTGTGAGATGTTTTCCTTAGCTGGAAGCTGTTAAGGAACAGAGACTCTTCTGTCACAACCACACCATTAACACACTCATACACACACACACACACGCACACATACATACACACGCACACACACACACGTGCATACATACACACACACACAAACACACACACACACACACACACACACACACACACACACACACACACACACACACACACACACACACACACACACACACACACATCTTCTTTAGCACCCATGTCCAGACTTCTGTTCGCCCATTTCCTTTCCCTTTATCATTTCACAACTGGAAAGGTTTTTACTGCTCGATTCCCGTGTGCTTCGAATGTGACGGGCTGCAGGCTCGGCCAGCCTCATCACGGGCACCATGAAGGAAATATTCACAAGTTGGCATCTCAAGAAGTTTGCATTCATCATTAAGGACCTGATCAACCCAGTACATGTTCTCTTCTCATTGTTACCATCAAGGAGGAGGTATAGGAGCCTGAAGACACACACTCAACATTTTAGCAACAGCCTCTTCCCCTCTGCCAGTTAGTTTCTCTATGAACAATGAGCACATGTACACTTCCTTTTTTTGCACTCTTTATTTTTTACTATTGTAACTTCTTGTAACTTTTTTATGTATTGTGCTGTACTACTGCCATAAAACAACAAGTTTAATGACATACTGTTGGAGGCCGTATCAAAGGCGGTGATGAATCAATACAGGAGGGAGGTGGAGCAGTGTCTCAACAAACCTCTCACTCAGTGTCAGCATGGCCGAGGAGCTGATCATTGACTTCTGGAGGAGGAAAAGAGAGGTCATGAGCCAGTCCTCATTGAAGGATCAGAGGTTGAGAGGGTTAACAACTTTAGATTCCGCTGTGTTATCATATCGGAGAATCTGTCCTGGGGCCAGCATGTAAGTGTAATTTCAAATAAAGCATAGCAGCACCTCCACTTCCTCAGGAGTTTGCAAAGATTCTGCATGGCATCCAAAACTTTGACAAACTTCTATAGATGTGTGGTGGGGAGCATATTGACTGGTTGCATCACAGACTGGTAAGGAAACACTAATGTCCTTGAACAGAAAATCCTACAAGAAGTAGTGAATACAAGCCAGTCCATTACGGTTAAAGCCCTCCCCTCCATTGAGCACATCTACATGATGCGTCGTCGCAGGAAAGCAGCATCCATCGTCATGGACCGCCACCACCCAGACTACGTTCTCTTCTCGCTGCTGCCATCAGAAAGAAGGAACAGGAGCCTCAGGACCCACACCACCAGGTTCAGGAACAGTTATTACCCCTCAACCATCAGGCTCTTGAACCAAAGGGAATAGCTTCACTCAACTTCACTTGCACCATCACTGAACTGTTCCCACAAACTATGGAGTCACTTTCAAAGACGTTTTATCTCATGTTTGTGATATTTGTGGCTTATTTCTCTATTATTATTTCTTTCATTTCATATTTACACATTTTGTTGTCTTTTGCAGACCGGTTGAATGCTCAAGCTATATATATATACATTGATAATAAGTTTACTTTAGACTTCGATAATAAACACAAGAGATTCTGCCGATGCTGGAAATCCAGAACAGCATACACAACATATTGGCAGAACTCAACAGGTCAGGCAGCATCCATAGAAGTGAATAAACAGTCAAAGTCTTGAACTGAGACCCTTCATCAGGAACATTGGTAAGACCCGCCTTAGATTGGGAGACAGCTTTGTCGAATACCTTTGCTTCGTCTGCAAAAAGTAGGTTTTCCCAGTGGCCAACCATTGCGATTCCTATCCTCATTCTTATTCCGGTAAGTTGGTCCATAGCTCCCTATCTGCCATGATGAGGGCACACTTATGTTAGAGGAACAATACTTCATACCCAATCTGGGTAGCCTCCATCCTGATGGCATGAACATATTCCCCCACCCCCTTCCCTCTTCTTCATTTCCCTCCACTTCGGCCCTCCTCTTACCTCTTCCTCTCACCTGTCTATCATCTCCCCCGGGTGTCCCTCCTCCTTCCTTTTCTCCCATGTTTCACTTTCCTCTCTTATCAGATTCCTTCTTCTCTAGCCCTTTATCTTTCCCATCTATCACCTCCAGCTTCTTACTTCAACCCCCTCCCCTGCCCAGCTGGCTTCATCTATCACTTCCCCTCCAGTCATTTTCATATTTTGGCTTCTGCTCCCTTCCTTTCCATTCTGATGAAGGTTGTTTTTTTCTCACTTCCATAGATGTTGCCGAACTTATTAAATTCCTCCGGCATTTTGTATGTGTCACAGATAACAAACCAGAATCTGTTTCTGATCTATAATTTCTGGGATGATTAGGGATTAAAAAGAGAAAAAGAGCAGGAAAAAAAGAAACAAATATCGTCGAGCACCTCCGCTCCATCCGCCACAACAGACAGGATCTCCCAGTAGCCACCCACTTCAACTCTGCTTCCCACTCCCATTCGGATATGTCCATACATGGCCTCCTCTACTGCCATGATGAGGCTAAACTCAGGTTGGAGGAGCAACACCTCATATACCGTCTAGGTAGTCTCCAGCCCCTTGGTATGAACATAGAATTCTCCAACTTCCGGTAATTCCCTCCCCTTTCCTTCCTCTATCCTTATGTCACTCTGCCCCCTCCCCCAGCTGCCTATCACCTCCCTCATGGTTCCGCCTCCTTCTACTATCCATTGTGTTTTCCCCTATTCCTTCTTCACCTTTCCTGCCTATCACCTCCCTGCTTCCCCTCCCCCACCCCTTTATCTTTCCCCTTACTGGTTTTTCACCTGGCACCTACCAGCCTTCTCCTTCCCACCCTCCCCCCACCTCCTTTATAGGGCCTCTGCCCCTTCCCTCTTCAGTCCTGACGAAGGGTTCCGGCCCGAAACGTTGACTGATCGTTTCCATGGATGCCACCCGACCTGCTGGGTTCCTCCAGCGTGTTGTCAGTGTTGCTTTGATCCCAGCACCTGCAGATTATTTTGTGTTTACAAATATCTCTGCAATACTTTCCATTAAAGCAAGTTGCTGGAAATGCAGCTACCACTTTATGCACAAGCAGCAACCATGGGTGGTTGAGGATTAAATATGGGCTGGGCACAGGGGAGGCATTCATTTTTTGTGTGTTGCAGGGGAAATTCATTAGGATGTCCAGCAGTGGAGAGCTGTGGTTAAAAATAATGAATGGGTAGACTGGCCTTATCCTTTCCGGAACACATGAGTCCAAGTGATGACCTTAAGTGATTTATAAAATTAGGAGGCATATAAATGGGATAGATATTCCATACCTTTTCCCAGTATGGAGGAACATGGAATCGTAGTGCAGTGACTTAATGTGAGAGGGAGAAATTTATGGAGATCTGAGCAGTGATATTTTTTCACACAGAGGGTGGTGAATATTTAGAATGAGCTGTCCGAGGAAGTGGTGCAATCAGATACCGTTACAGCATTTAAAAGGCATTTGGACAGGTTCTAGGATAGGAATGGTGTAGAGCAGAGGTTTGCAACCTGGAGTCCACGGATCCCTCAGTTTATAGTGGGGATCTATGGCATAAAAAAAGTTTGTGTAGGGGGATGTGGTCTTAACATAAGCAGATGGGACTAGTGTAGATAGATTGTGTAGATACATTGTCAGCATGGACAAGTTGGACTGATGAGGCCACTCTCATGTTGAAGGAGCAACACCTCATATTCTGTCTAGGTAGCTACTAACCTGATAGTATGAGCATCAATTTTTCCATCTTCTGGTAATTTCTCCCCCTCCCCTCTTCTCTATTTTCCAAATCCACACTCTGGCCTCTTATCTCTTCTTCTCACCAGCCTGTCATCTCCCCTTGGTGCCCCTTCTCTGTCCCTTTCTCCCAAGGTCCACTCTGCTTTCCCAGCAGACTCCTTCTATAGCCCTTTGCCTTTTCCACCTGCCACTTCCCTGCTCCTTACTTCATCCCACCTCCCTCACCCACACGGCTTCACCCATCACCTTTTAGTTAGTAATCCTTCCCCTCCCTCCTCCTACTTATTCTGTTAACTTCATCCTTCCTTTTCAGTCCTGAAGAAGTGTCTCGGTCTGAAACATCGACTGCTTATTTCTCCCCATAGATGCTGCCCGACCTGCCGTTCCTCCAGCTTTTCATGTGCGGTGCTAGTAGTGGTTGCTAGCATCTGCAGAATCTCTTGCATTTATGGTTGATTCAGAATTATTTACTACATGCTCATCAAAACATATAGTAAAATGTCCTGGTTTTGTTAACAAAGAAGTGTTAATGACATTGCCTTAACTGTGGTCAAGATGGCTCCTGCGTACAATGCTCCCACAGTCAATATCTTCTGGATAGACCACAAATCTATTTATTTCACTTCCTTTATGTGTTGCCACGCTTCTGGCACCAACATAGCATGCCCACAACTCACTATCCCTAACTGTATGTCTTTGGAATGTGGAGGAAACGGGAGCACCCGGAGGAAACCCACGCAGTCACAGGGACAAACATACAAACTCCTTATAGCCAGTGGTGCGAACTGAACACCGATCAGTGATCACCAGTGCTGTGATAGCTTTACACTAGCAACTATGCTACCGTGATGCTTTGGTGCCTGATTTGTCAGTGTTAGGATGTGGTGGTGAAATTATTGGCAGCCATTTGGAGAGGTGAAAACCAACGGACTCCTACAACACTTTCAAGATTGAGAATGAAATAATTGTTACCCTGAATCCAAGGCAGCACAAAAATCACAATAAGGTACAGAACATAATCATAATAAGAAATGCAATAAATATAAATACATAAGATAACTTATGGGCAGTACAGAGATTGATTGTATGTCCAGGAGTGCCTGTACATAAGGTGACTGACAAGGAATGATAAGGTGGTGGTGATTGGGGGTGTGGAGGGGTGGGTTAGTGGGTGGAGGTGTTGATCCCCCTTGCTGCTTGGGGAAAGTAACTATTTTTGAGTTTGGTGGTCCTGGTGTGGACGCCAGGTAGCCTCCTCCCTGATGGTAGTGGGACAAAGTCCATGGGCAGGGTGGGTGGGATCCTTTATGATGGTCCTGGCCATTTTCTGGCACATTTCTGTTCACAAATGGTGTGAGTGGTCATTGTGCCCGTAAGCGTGTGGAGAAGAGGCAGCTAGCAGAATGACCACTGACTGTGAGATGAGAGAATAATTCACAGAGAACAGTTATCTAATTGTGTCTCTGCTGAGTGCATGCTGGAGAAAGCTTCTGAAGAAAAGTTTCCACCATGAGAGAGTTTCACAACCACCCAACTCACCAAAGTCTCCAGGATTAAGATTCCAGTTAGGAGACAATAGCTAAGTTCATCTTCAAAAGCCAAGGGCATCTTCAGAAGGTGATGCCTCAAAAAGGTAGAATTCCACCACCCAAGACATGCCCTCTTCTCATTGCTACCATCAAGAAACAGCTTTTCCCCCTCTGCCATCAGATTTCTGAAAAGACAACGAACCAATGCACGCTACTTCACCACTTTTTAAATTACTTTTCTTGTTCTATTTTTGCACTATGCATGTAATTATTTTACATATATTATCGCACCATCCCATCAGCCATCAATTACCACATTGTAAACGGTGGGAGTTTACTGTGCACATATTAACTATCAGCTTTCCTCCATTACTCTGCGAAACACACTCCCAAAAAACTTTCTTTGCTGTAAATTTCTTCAAGATGGAGGATCCTGATGAAAGGTCTCGACCTGAAACTTTGACTCTTTATTGCCC
Source organism: Mobula birostris (assembly GCF_030028105.1). NCBI lineage: Eukaryota > Metazoa > Chordata > Chondrichthyes > Myliobatiformes > Myliobatidae > Mobula > Mobula birostris. The sequence goes on from NC_092379.1 coordinate 142,940,863, forward strand.
TCCATAAACGCTGCCTGACCTGCTGAGCTCCTCCAACAGTTTGTGTGTGTTACTTTGGCTGTAAATTGCTGAAGGAACTCGGGTCTGGCGGTATCTATGGAAATTATTTAGGGTGTATGGGGTGTCCAGGGCGGGGTGGCACCTCTAGTGAAGGGGCTTGTCGTGTCCGCTCTGGGGCAGCTCCCTCATCAGACACTCAGCTCTCATCTGTGGCTCAAAGTAGCTGTTTGAATGCAGAGGCAGCCACGCCCCAGTACATCGCTTTGACAAGTGGACTAAATCAGGCCTTATACGTCAGTAAGATAAGAATGTGCCTGTCCTACCATGCAAAATCAACTCCAGCGGGCTGGGAGGATGAGACCCAACATCCCGGAAAGTGATACTGCAACATTCCGTGGAGAGCAAGGGGCATAACAAGGCACAGAAGCTGTCATGGTCATCCACTGCAACCAGGGAAGACCCCAGTTTGTGATGTCTGTACGTGCCACTGGATCCGGCCCAGAGAGCGGAACTGCTCCTGTACAAAGTCTTTTCCACATTAAAATCCCTCCTGCACAGGATTCCTGTCATCTTCAGATTTGATAGACAACCACCACCATATATATCTCTTACTGTAATTTATCATTTTAAAAATTATATATTGCAATGTACTGCTGCAAAACAACAAATTTCGCAACGTACGCCACTGATATTAAACTGGATTCTGCTTCTGATTCTAATGGTAGGCAGCACAAACACACCACCAAATTAAGTCAGCTTTGGGAATGTCCCCTCACTACCCTGGGTGGTTCTTAGGCTAGGTTTAAAAATGCATCCAAGAGTGTATCAAGAGAAGATTTTGTTTTCCTGTCAGCCTGCAAATTGCTAAGGCTAAGGAGGCATTGTGTCTTTGATCATCTGCCTATATTTTAGAATTTTCATCTGGAAAAATGGCATTGCCACTCAAACATATTGGGATTGAACTTCCATGTTGGTTCTCCCAGTTAGCTGAAAATTTGGCTGCCATAGTACAACATCCATTTCCAGAGCCATGAGCAACCTGCTGGAGGAACACAGCAGGTTGAGCAGCATCTATGGGGAGCAGTGGGGGGAGAGCACTGTAGGGCATGGAGCGTAGTGGTTAGCACAACACTTTACAGAACAGGCACCCGGGTTCAGTTCCTGCTGCTGTCTGAATGGAAGTTGTTCGCACTCGCTGTGACCATACGGGTTTCTTACAGGTGCTCCAGTTTCCTCCCACATTCCAAAGACATACCAATTGGTAGGTTAACTGTTCATTGAAAATTGTCCTGTGATTAGGCCAGGGTTAAATCGGGGGATTGCTGAGTTATGCGTGTTGGAAGGCCAGAAGGGCATATTCTGTGTTGTATACAAACAAACAAACAAATAAATAAATAAATAGAATGATTCTATTACTGTTATTTAATAAAAATAATAACAATAATGACCAATCTGGAAAATTTACAAAAAAAACCTGAAAGGACAAATGTTAGTAAACTGTACGCTCCAATGTGCTTAGATTAACACTCTCTAGGATAGAAAGAGGAAGGGGAATAACAGTGATAAGGATTTACACAACAATCATATAAAACTTCTAAGGATATGCTTTCATCATTGAAAACAGGATTCAGCATTCCACGTGAACATATGCAATTCTGGTAAGAAGTATCTTAATCTAACTGAAAGCCCAGCCCAGAAAAGTGGAGAAATTATCACTAAAGAAGAAAATGTTAGCCAGTGGAAGAGCATGGCCCTCCGTGAAAGGCATCCCTACGATCTGAGCAGACAAGACTGACAAAAGCATTGAACACCTGGCTCAGAGTTGAAGAAATAGAGGGATTCCTTGGCAATGCTAGAACAGGTGGTTAACACAAAAATAAATCAAATATTCTCCATGTAAGACCAACAGATATAAGATGATACATGCAGAATATTTCAAAAGAAACCAGACACAATTCAACACATTTCAGGAATCTGCAGCAGTTTAACTCAATCTGATTACTTACATAGGCACAATCAAGTGGCAAACATCATTCATCAAAATCTTGCTTTAAAGTACAATCTCATAAAAGAAATCGCAACTTATTATAAATACAAGCCTAATCCAGATTCAGAGTCAGATTCCCACAAATTGCATTATGACTGATACGATTATTACAGATAGGACAATTCGTAATAACCATCCAGATATAATATTACATGATAAACAAGCAAGAACAACTTACTTAATAGATTTAGCTGTTTCAAACATGCACAACATACAGAAATCAATAAGTAAAAAACCACTAGAAATATGTTGCATTAAAAGAGGAAATCAAAAGAATTTGGAACATGAACAGTGTTTGAATAGTAATATCTACAATTTATCATCCCTAAGTCACTACACAATAGCATTAAACAATTATGTCTACACAGCAACATTTATGTAAATCTTCAGAAAACCACAGTACTAAACACCACTAGAATAATCCGGAAGTTCCTAGCACTTGGGAAATGAGCGTGTTTGACTATGCCCGTACCTTAGGTTTTACCAGCTTGTGCTGAGAAAAAAATAAAAATACAGTAACAATAAACAAACAAACAAATAAATAAATAAGCTATAAATATCAAGAACATGAGATCAAGAGTCCTTGAGGGTGAGTCCATAGGTTCTGCAAACGGTTCAGTGATTGGCTGAGTAAAGTTGAATGAAGTTATCTTCTCTGGTTCAAAAGCTCGATGATTGAGGGGTAATAAATGTTCCGAAACCTGATGGTGTGTGTCCTGAGGCTCCTGTACCTTCTTCCTTATGGCGAGAAGAGAACATGGGCTGGGTGGTGGGATTCCTGCTAGTGAATGCTGCTTTCCTATGACAGTGCTCTGTAGTTGTGCTCAATGATAGGGAAGGTTTTATCCAAGATGGACTGGGCCTACATGATGGTCCACCATTGCTGTAGACACAGATGTTCTTGAAGACACCTTCTCCTCTTAATTACAAGCCATTATCTGTGGCTGGACATAGCAGGACCACAAAACTTTGCTTTCATTATTGATAGAATATAGAACATTAGAGCATAGTACAGGCGCTTTGACGTATGATGTTCTGCCAACATTTTAATTTACTCCAAGATCAATCTAACCCATCCCTCCCGCATAGCCCTCCATTTTACTATTATTCATATGCCTATCTAAGATTCTCTTAAATGTCTCAAATGTTTCTGTCTCTACCTCAGCCCCTGGCAGGATATTCCACACAGCCATCACCCTCTGTGTAAAGAACTTACCTCTGACAACCCCTCCCCGATACTTTCTTCAAATCATCTTAAAAATTATGGCCCCTCATGTTAGCCATTTCTCCCCTGAGAAAATGTCTCTAACTAACCACTTTTATCTATGCCTCTTATCTTCTTGTACATTTCTGTGAGTCCTGAAGAAGTGTCTCAGCCCAAAATATGGGCTCTTTGTTCCTCTCCATAGCTGCTGCCTGCCCTGCTGAGTTCCTCCTGTATTTCATATGTGTTGCTTTGGATTTCAAGCATCAGCAGAATCTCTTGTGTTTACAGCTACCTTGAGTCTTGTTTAGCTTCAGAAAGTCCAAGATTAATGTCATTTCTAGAATACAAGTGTAAAGAGGAACAAAATAATTGTTACTCCAGATCTGATGCAGGACAAAAGACACAGAATAAGATAAAGAACACAATTATAAAAACACAATAAATACAAATAGATAATATAGCTTATATATAAATTGAACAAATGGAACAAGGGGCAAATCAGAAAAATAAAGATGTGAGTTTTGGGGGTTTAATATGAGGCTTCATGGTGAGTTAATGGTCTATTAGGACAGTGTATTAGGAAGGTTATTGAACCGAGAGTGAGACAAGGATTCTGACAAGAATCAGCCCACTGAGCTGTAACCCATTGACAGAAAACTTCACTTCAGAACCGGACAGCTCAGTGAAGCCTAATAGTTCAGTGACTACAGAGCAGAGGGAGTTGTAAATATCAGACTCAGGTTTAATATCGCGGGCATAACTACGCCATGAAATTTGTTGTTTTGTGGCAGAAATACATAACAATAGAAACTATTTAAAATCAAAATATAACTTACATTAAGAAATATATATGTAAATGGCATTAAGTAGGCAGTGCAAAAAGAAAGCAAAAAAGTAGTGAGGTTGTGTTCATAGCTCTTTGATCATTCGGAAATCTGATGAGGGAGTGGAAGAAGCTGCCCTTGAAACATTAAGAGCATGTCTTCAGGCTTCTGTACTTCTTCCTTGATGATAGCAATGGGAAGAGAGCATATCCTAGGTGACGGGGTCTCGAATGTAATGCTTCCTTTTTAAGGCTTTACCATTTGAAGGTGATTGGATGCTGGGAACGCAAGTGCCCACTATTTCTTTTTTCAAATTGGCCTTGTCTGCGTGCTCTTACTTGTTGTACATGGAAGAATGGCCACAAACATCTATTACTATCTTAATGACAATTAACTAATTAAGGGTGCATTTTCCAACATTGTATCTCAATTACCACTCTCTTGCCCGTTCTCCTAATCTACCAGAGTCCTTCTGCAGTCTTCCTGTTTCCTCAACACTATCTGCCCCACCACCAATCTCTGTATCATCTGCGAAAATTTGGCAACAAAGCCATGTATTTCATCATCTAAATCATTGATATACAGTATGAAAAGAAGTGGTCCCAACACCGACCCCTGTGAAACACTACTAGTTTCTGGCAGCCAACCAGAAAAGGATCCTTTTATTCCCATTAGCTGCCTCCTACCAATCGGTCAATGCTCTAACCATGCCTGTAACTTTACTGTAATTCCACGAGCTCTTAACTTGATAGGCAGCTTCATGTGTGGCACCTTGTCAAAGGACTTCAAAAAGTCCAAATATATATCATCCACTACATCCCCTTTATCTATCCTACGTGTAATCCCCTCAAAGAATTTTATGCCTGGACCATAGCTCTCCATATCCCTCTCATCCATGTACTTATCCAAATGTCTCTTAAATGTTGGAATCAAACTAGCATCCATCACTTCCACTGGCAGCTTGTTCCACACTCTCACCAACCCCTGAGTGAAGAAGTTCCCCTTAAACACTTTACTTTTCACACTTAACCTATGACTTCTAGTTTGTGGAGTCCCTCCGAGATGGATTCTTAGAACACATTGTACTCGAGCCTACCAGAGAGAAGTCAATTCTAGATTTAGTGTTGTGCAATGAACCGGATTTGATCAGGGACCTCAAGATAAAGGAGCCATTAGGAGGTAGTGACCATAATATGATAAGTTTTAATCTACAATTTGAGAGGGAGAAGGGAAACTCGGAAGTGTCAGTATTACAGTTGAACAAAGGGAACTATAGTGCTATGAGGGAGGAGCTGGCCAAAGTTCAATGGAACAATACCCTAGCAGCGATGACAGTGGAACAATGGCAGGTATTTCTGGGAATAATGCAGAAGGTGCAGGATCAGTTCATTCCAAAGAGGAAGAGAGATCCTAAGGGGAGTAAGGGGAGGCAGTGGCTGACAAGAGAAATAAAGGACAGTATAAAAATAAAAGAGAAGAAGTATAACATAGCAAAGATGAGCGGGAAGCCGGAGAATTGGGAAACTTTTAAAGAGCAACAGAAGGTAACTAAAAAGGCAATACGCAGAGAGAAAAAAAGAGGTACGAAGGTAAACTAGCCAAGAATATAAAGGAGGATAGTAAAAGCTTCTTTAGGATGTGAAAAGGAAAAAAAATAGTTAAGACCAAAATTGGGCCCTTGAAGACAGAAACGGGTGAATTTATTATGGTGAACAAGGAAATGGCAGACGAGTTGAACAGGTACTTTGGATCTGTCTTCACCAGGGAAGACACAAACAATCACACAGATATAATAGTGGCCAAAGGACCTAGGGTAATGGATGAACTGAAGGAAATTTATATTAGGCAGGAAATGGTGTTGGATAGACTGTTGGGTCTGAAGGCTGATAAGTCCCCGGGACCTGATGGTCTGCATCCCAGGGTACTTAAGGAGGTGGCTTTAGAAATCGTGGACGCATTGGTAATCATTTTCCAATGTTCTATAGATTCAGGATCAGTTCCTGTGGATTGGAAAGTGGCTAATACTGTCCCACTTTTCAAGAAAGGAGGGAGAGAGAAAACAGGGAATTATAGACCGGTTAGCCTGATGTCAGTGGTGGGAAAGATGCTGGAGTCAATTATAAAAGATGAAATTATGACACATCTGGATAGCAGTAACAGGATTGGTCTGAGTCAGCATGGATCTACGAAGGGGAAATCGTGCTTGACTAATCTGGAATTTTTTGAGGATGTAACTATGAAAATGGACAAGGGAGAGCCAGTGGATGTAGTGTACCTGGACTTTCAGAAAGCCTTTGATAAAGTCCCACATAGGAGATTAGTGAGCAAAATTAAGGTACATGGTATTGGGGGCAGAGTACTGACATGGACTGAAAATTGGCTGGCTGACAGAAAACAAAGAGTATCGATTAACGGGTCCCTTTTGGAATGGCAGGCGGTGACCAGTGGGGTACCATAGGGTTCAGTGCTGGGACCGCAGCTGTTTGCAATATACATTAATGATTTAGATGAAGGGATTGAAAGTAACATTAGCAAACTTGCAGATGACACAAAGCTGGGTGGCAGTGTGAAATGTGAGGAGGATGTTATGAGAATGCAGGGTGACTTGGACAGGCTGGGTGAGTGGGTGGATGCATGGCAGATGCAGTTTAATGTGGATAAATGTGAGGTTATCCACTTTGGTGGTAAGAACAGGAAGGCAGATTATTATCTAAATGGAGTCAAGTTAGGAAAAGAGGAAGTACAATGAGATCTAGGTATTCTTGTACATCAGTCACTGAAAGCAAGCATGCAAGTACAGCAGGGAGTGAAGAAAGCTAATGGCATGCTTGCCTTCATAACAAGTGGAATTGAGTATAGGAGTAAAGAGGTCCTTCTGCAGCTGGTGAGACCACACCTGGAGTATTGTGTGCAGTTTTGGTCTCCAAATTTGAGGAAGGACGTTCATGCTATTGAGGGAGTGCAGTGGAGGTTCACAAGGTTAATTCCCGGGATGGCGGGACTGTCATATGTTGAAAGATTGGAGCGACTGGGCTTGTATACTCTGGAATTTAGAATGATGAGAGGGGATCTGATTGAAACATGTAAGATTATTAAGGGATTGGACACGCTGGAGGCAGGAAGCATGTTCCCACTGATGGGTGAGTCCAGAACCAGAGGCTACAGTTTAAGAATAAGGGGTAGGCCATTTAGAACGGAGTTGAGGAAAAACTTTTTCACCCAGAGAGTGGTGGTTATGTGGAATACTCTGCCTCAGAAGGCAGTGGAGGCCAAGTCTCTGGATGCTTTCAAGAAAGAGATGGATAGAGCTCTTAAAGATAATAGAATCAAAGGTTATGGTGATAAGGCAGGAACTGGATACTGATTGTGGATGATCAGCCATGATCACAGTGAATGGCGGTGCTGGCTCGAAGGGCCGAATGGCCTACTCCTGCATCTATTGTCTATTGTCTAGTTCTTATTTCAACCAACCTCAGTGGAAAATGCCTGCTTGCATTAATTCCATCTACATCCTTCGTAATTTTGCATACCTCCATCAAATCTCAACCTACTCCCCTTCGTTTGAAGGAATAAAATCCCAAGCAACTCAACCCTTTCCAATATCTCAGGTCCTCAAGTCCTGGCAACATCCTTGTACCTTGGTTATCTGAAGTTAGATTTAAAATAAAATGGCAGGTGACAAATAAACAACGTACGTTTACATTGCTGTCTTATCACGGAAGCCATTAAATATTATAACTCAGACAGGGACTTCTATCATCATATAAATCTACTCCTATTCCCACACGTGTTCCACAGAGCTTTTAATATTATTTTTCATTTTTTCAATTTTCATTAAGCAGATGAATGTCACAGTGGGGAGCAAAGTAATTAAAGGCTTTCACAACACTAAGGTATTGTTAAAAAGACAGTCTTAATGAAGGCTTCAGAGCAATTAAAGCGGGTTTATTTTAGGATAGTTACAGAGAACAAAGGAACAAAGAATAATTCACTTCCATGGAGGAGGGGGGCTGAGCAGTTGGAGAAACCAAATGAAGAGAGAAACCAGCAGTAACAGTCTGTAGGCGAAACTTATTCAGGCAATGAGAGAAATGGACTTAATCTCTTGGGTTGATGAACTTTTGTCAGACAACCTGAACGATTAATGCAGTGGTTTTGTGCCAATTTTTTCGTTATACCATGGGTGATCATGCGCTTTCTGTGACTATGATTGTTCTTGGCAAAATTTTCTAGAGAAGGAGTTTGCCATTGCCTTCTTCCGGGCAGTGGGTTTACAAGATGGGTGATACCGGCCATTATCAAAACTCTTCAGAGATTTTCTACAGGTGTCAGTGGTCACATAACCAGGACTAGTGATGTGCACCAGTTGCTCATATGACCGTCCACTACCTGCTCCCATGGCTCCACATGACCTTGATCATGGGGTTAAGCAGGTGCTACACCTTGCCCAAGGGTGACCTACAGGCTAGCGGAGCGAAGAAATGTCTTACACCTCTTATGATAGGGATGCATTTTCACCCTATCATCTGAACTCCGTGTATATCCCTCGTCATATCACTTAATAGATTAATTGGTCATTGTAAATTGTCTGTGATTAGACGAGGGGTAAATCAAGGGTTGCTGGAGGTGCAGCTCAAAGGGCAGGAGGGTCCTGTTCTATGCTGTATCGTGCGTGGAATAAATAAATAGATAAATGCAGGAAATTGGGACCAGCTGGGTGAGTGTTGTGATTGGCCTGAACTGGTTGGGCTGAAGGGGCTGTATTTGTGCCATGTTACTCTATCGCACTATGATTCTTAACAGAATCTGGTCAGCCAGCATTTGTGCAGAGGGAAACTGAGTTCAGGAGCAAAGGTGATGAACTGAAAGCTTGGATACATACATGGAATTATGATGTAGTGGCCATTGCAGAGACTTGGCTGGCACCAGGGCAGGAATGGATTCTCAATATTCCTGGATTTTAGTGCTTTAAAAGTGACAGAGAGGGCGGAAAAAGGGGAGGAGGGGTGGCATTACTGGTCAGGGATACTATTATAGCTACAGAAAGGGTGGATAATGTAGCAGGATCCTCTTTTGAGTCAGTATGGGTGGAAGTCAGGAACAGGAAGGGAGCAGTTACTCTATTGGGGGTATTCTATAGGCCCCCTGGTAGCAGCAGAGATATAGAGGAGCAGATTGGGAGGCAGATTTTGGAAAGGTGCAAAAATAATAGGGTTGTTATCATGGGTGACTTTAACTTCCCTAATATTGATTGGCACCTGATTAGTTCCAAGGGTTTAGATGGGGCAGAGTTTGTTAAGTGTGTCCAGGACGGATTCCTGTCACAGGCTGACCAGGGGGAATGCCATACTAGATCTAGTACTAGGTAATGAACTGGGTCAGGTCACAGATCTCTCAGTGGGTGAGCATCTGGGGGACAGTGATCACTGCTCCCTGGCCTTTAGCATTATCATGGAAAAGGATAGAATCAGAGAGGACAGGAAAATTTTTAATTGGGGAAGGGCAAATTATGAAGTTATAAGGCTAGAACTTGCGGGTGTGAATTGGGATGATGTTTTTGCAGGGAAATGTACTATGAACATGTGGTCGATGTTTAGAGATCTCTTGCGGGATGTTAGGGATAAATTTGTCCCGGTGAGGAAGGTAAGGAATAGTAGGGTGAAGGAACCATGGGTGACAAGTGAGGTGGAAAATCTAGTCAGGTGGAAGAAGGCAGCATACATGAGGTTTAGGAAGCAAGGATCAGATGGCTCTTTTGAGGAATATAGGGAAGCAAGAAAGGAGCTTAAGAAGAGGCTGAGAAGAGCAAGAAGGGGGCATGTGAAGGCCTTGGCAAGTAGGGTAAAGGAAAACCCCAAGGCATTCTTCAATTATGTGAAGAAAAAAAGGATGACAGGAGTGAAGGTAGGACCGATTAGAGATAAAAGTGGGAAGATGTGCCTGGAGGCTGTGGAAGTGAGCGAGGTCCTCAATGAATACTTCTCTTCAATATTCACCAATGAGAGGGAACTTGATGATGGTGAGGACAATATGAGTGAGGTTGATGTTCTGGAACATGTTGATATTAAGGGACAGGAGGTTTTGGAGTTGTTAAAATACATTAGGACAGATAAGTCCCCGGGGCCTGACGGAATATTCCCCAGGCTGCTCCATGAGATGAGAGAAGAGATTGCTGAGCCTCTGGCTAGGATCTTTATGTCCTCATTATCCACGGGAATGGTACCGGAGGATTGGAGGGAGGCGAATGTTGTCCCCTTGTTCAAAAAAGGTAGTAAGGATAGTCTGGGTAATTATAGACCAGTGAGCCTATTGAATTGCATCAAAGATTCATTTTACTGTGAGAGATGAAAGTCCAACACAGAGAACAGCATGGTTACAGAGGCAGGTACATTAGGGACATTTAAGAAACTCTTTGACAGGCACATGGATGAAAGAAAAATGGAGGGTTATATAGGAGGGAAGGGTTAGATTGATTTTAGCGTAGGTTAAAGGTTGGCAGGACAATGTGGGCTAAAGCACCTGTACTGTGCTGTAATGTTCTATGTTCTAAACTTGGTTAAACCCAAAGATGGGGAATGAAAACCAGAGGACATAGGTTTGAGGTGAGGTGGGAGAGACTTAATAATGTCACAACCACGGATTCGGCAGCGCAGCAGATATGGCAATTGTGCTCGTGAATATGCACGTGTCAGCGAGTTACTATTTCATTGTGATGGTATTTAACACCATTCTTTTCATCGTAGCGCTTGTCGAGACTTGAGCAAAGCACAGCAACGCTTCGCTGCTTGTTCGCATTCGGTCCTGCCTGAGAAATTGGACTGTCGAGTCAACTGACTCTGAAGACTCGTGGTATTTGTTTTATATTTAGTTATTCCTTTCAGTCAGTGTTGGATTCATTTTCTATTTGAGAGTTTTTGTTAATGGCCCTATTTAGCCTAGCGGTTATTGTTTTCTTCTCCCTGTTAGCTTTGTTTGCATTAAAGTCTGTGAACTATCGATCTACTTCAGTATCTCTCACTCACACTCAGGCCATATCCAAATTCGCTGACAAATACATACCTGAAGGGCTACTTTTTAAGCAGGTGGATGTTGGGTATACAGAAGGAGCTGCCAGAAGAAATAACTGCGGGAGATACTTTAATGACATTTACAAGACACTTGGACAGTTGCTGTACATAGCTAGGAAATGTTTGGAGCAGGGGTTCCCAACCTGGGGTACACGGACCTCACGGTTAATAGTCCTGGCTCATGGCATCAAAAAGATTGGGAAGTCCTGGTTTAGAGGGATATGGGCCAAATGGGGGCAACTAAGATTAGCTTAGATGATTGATGTGGATTAATTGAGCCACAGTACTTAATTTGATGCCATAAAATGATGAGATGATCAAGCATAAAATTAGAATTAGGCCATTCTGCCCATCAAGTCTGCTCTGCCATTTCATCATGGCTGATTTATTATCGCTCTCAAACCCTTCCTCCTGCCCCTTCTCTGTAACCTTTAATGCCCTGAACAAGCAAGAACCTATCAATGTTGTTTGTTCTATGTTCTCTGTTAAAGAAGCTCTGCTCCCTTCCATGTTCATGTAAAATTCCATATCCATATGGATATTCGCCGTACTTTATTTTCCACATTCATGTAAATGTATATGGTAAATAAAGTTAATCCTTTCCCAGGAGCCAGCCTGATTTATAGTCTTATGATCCAATGAAATGTGAAGGGCTTCCCAGCACATTGATCTAATCTGGTGCCGGCGGATTTTTATGTCCTGCTGGAAGCTGAGGATTCAATCCTACTGAATAAAAAGAAATCTTGTAAAGTTATAAGTCTGAGAACTTTGAGAATTTTAGAAAGCAACACAGGATGATAAAAGAAATCGATAAAAGGAGATAAAATTAAATCTGAGTGAAAACTGGCAAGTGATGTAATAATAGATTTTGAAAGCCTCTACAAGTAAAAAAATGAGATTAGTGAAAAAGCATTGGCTCCCTGGACAAGGACACCTACTGTGTATTTGCCTTTATTTGGATTGGCTGCGTCTGTAGCCTTTTCCTTTCAGAGATAGTGAATGCATCTTTCAAAATTCCTGAGGTGCCTGTAGATTAGAAAGATGGAACAATTTGAATTGAATTCAATGGAAATGAATTGACTTTATTTCTTGCATCCTGCACATACATGAGGAGTAAAATCCTTATGTCACATCTCCACCTAAATGTGCAATGTGATCTAAATAGTAATTTATAGTAATTTATAATAAATAGAACAGTCAATGTAATATCAAGTACACTTAAATCAGCATGAGTTCATCAGTCTGATGGCCTGGTGGAAGAAGCTGTCCCAGAGCCTGTTGGTCCTGGCTTTAATGCTGTGGTACCGCTTCCTGGATGGTAGCAGCTGGAATAGATTGTGGTTGGGATGGCTTGGGTCCCCAGTGATCCTACAGGCCTGTCCTTGTAAATGTCCTGAATCATAGGAAGTTCACAACTACAGATGCGCCGGGCTGTCCACACCACTCTCTGCAGAGTCCTGTGATTAAGGGAAATACAGTTCCCATACCAGGCAGTGATGCAGCCAGTCAGGATGCTCTCAATTGTGCCCCTGTAGAAAGTTCTTAGGATTTGGGGGCCCATACCAAACTTCCTCAACTGTCTGAAGTGAAAAAGGTGTTTTTCACTATACAGCTGGTATGTGCAGACCACATGAGGCCCTCGGTGATGTGGATGCCGAGGAACTTAAAGCTGTTTACCCTCTCAACCCCAGATCCATTCATGTCAATAGGGGTTAGCCCATCTCCATTCCTCCTGTAGTCCACAACCAGCTCCTTTGTTTTTGCGACATTGAGGGAGAGGTTGCTTTCTTGACACCGCTGTGCCAGAGAGATAACTTCTTCCCTGTAGGCCACCTCATTATTGTTTGAGATAAGGCCAATCAATGTAATGTCGTCGGCAAATTTAATGAGTAGATTGGAGCTGTGCATGGCAATATAGCCGTGGGTATCCAGGGAGTAACGGAGGGGACACAGAATGGAAAGGGAGAGAGAACAGAATGGTAATCTGCTCATCAATATGGGTGAAGAAAAAGCAATGAGATGGCACCAAATCTAATCCAGTTTCAAAGGGCTGTATGATGAACGAACATCACTGGTGCCACAATAACATAATGGTTAGTATGATGATATTACAGCTCAGGTGTCAGAGATCAATTCCAGCATCCTCTGTAAGAAAATTTCTTCATTCTTCTTCTGTGCGCATGGGTTTTCTCCGGGTGCTCCAGTTTTCTCCCGTAGTCCTGTTAACTTACTCATGGTAAATGTCCAGTTCATAGGTTAATTGATCATGGAAAAGAGTCCTGTGATTCGGCTATGGTTAAATCAGTGGGTTTCTGGGTGGTGCAGCTCGGTGGGCTAGAGGGGCCTGTTCCAAGCTGTATCTCTAAATAAATAGTGGGTACATTTTTCAAAATAAGGTGCCTGTGGGTTATAAAGATAGAGCAACTTGAGGAGAATGGAAGGAGAGAGAACAGGACGATATAACTGCTCATCATTTGAGTGAAAACAATGAGGTGTCACCGAGTGCGACCCAGCTACGAGGGACTGCATGATGAACTAACACCTCATTCATTCGCTCTCTTGTATGTCCTGTCTATCAGGTGGGGTCTGCTCGGGAAGGGCTTGCCCTGGGAATTGGATCTGGTCCATTTTCCAACTTCGGACTTCCATATTTTCTGTGGTTTGTTCCAAAAGTGGGGGCTACTTGGACCTTTCAAGTTTAATTGTCCTTTAATAAGACATTTCTTTTTTCATGTCCCTTTTTCCTCTTTCAAGGTGGCTGGGGCCCTGTGGGAGCTCGTGATCTACAGCTGCAGAGCAATCTATGGTTCCTCATGGGCGGTGGGTTCTCGCTCTTGGAAGTCGCCAAGTGGCCTTGAAGACGTGCACCTTCATGGTGCGGTTGTGTGGACGACCCAATTCCTCACCATTGTCGCCAACTGAAGTTCAGTGGGAAACTGAAATATTGAGACAGTAGACAGGCGGTATACGTTGCTGTTGAAAGAAGGATCTTGCACTTGAGCGATCTCTCGCTCTCTCTCTCTCTCAATGGTGAGTAAGACTACACTGGTGTCATGTTTCAGTTTGGCTGTTCCCTTTTAAATGCTCCTTTCTCTCTGTTTATGCCTTAATTTCAGTCATTAGATTTCCATTTGCTGCTAGTTTACCTAATTACAGTACACCTCCAGGCCCAGGTGCAAGATGCAGTCCCAACAGTCATACACAGCACAAGGCCCATAGAGCACACAGAGTCAAGATAACAGTCAAACATGCGGACACAAAAAAACCATATAGCCTAAGTCCCTGAGTGGGATGACCTGAAGGTTGATGAATCATGGGATGTTGTCTTGAAGCCACTTTTCTGCAAGAACAAGCCCACAGTTCTTCCTCACTTTGAGCTACTGCAGCCGCAGCTGAATGCAGTCTAGCTTGTCTTCCACCGAGTGAACACTGGACAGCAGCGTGGACAGGATGGAGCAGCCTCACTGTGCCATGCATTAAATCTCTGAGCTCACAAAGAAAACCCATCCCACACTCATCTTCTCTGCAATCAAAACTGCCCACACATCCTTAAATTCCATCGCCCACCTCCACAACAGGTAAAATTAAACCACCAACCAACTTCTGGACAGACATTGCCTTTCTCCGAGGGTGGTAATAGCCAGTAATAGAGGACATCCTTTCGAGGTGAGTGGAAGAAAGTTTACAGGTGATGTCAGAGGTAGGTTTTTCATGCAGAGAATGACAGATAAATCATGAACATCTTCACTCGTGGCATAGTAGCATAGTCGTTAGCAAAACACTTCACAGTAGTGATGACCCTGGTTCAATTCCCGCCTCTGTCTGTAAGGAGTTTGTAAGTTCTCCCCCATGACTGTGGGTTTCCTCCAGGTGCTCTGGTTTCCTTCCACAATCCAAAGATGAACTGGTTAGTAGTTTAATTGGTCATTGTTAAATTGTTCTGTGATTAGGCTAGGGTTAAATCAGGGATTACCGGCCGGTGGAGCTTGGACGGCCGGAATGACCCTCTCAATGTTGTATCTCAATAAGTATTTTTTTTAAAGTCAATGCCTCAAGAAGGCAGCATCCATCTCTAAGGACCCACACCATCCGACTAAAGACCGCTTCTCATTGCTACCATCATGGAGGAGGTACAAGACCCAAAAGACACGTACTTAACATTTTAGGGACCATGCCTTTCCCTCTGCAATCAGATTTCTGAATAGTCTGTAAACTTCACTGTTCCTGTCTTGCGCAATTTATTGTAACATAATAATTTTTATGAATTACCCTATTCTGCTGCCACACAACACATGTCAGTGATAATTCAGTTCAAGTTCATTGTCATTCAACCGTATACATGTAAACATCTAAACAAAACAGTACTCCTCAGACAGCAAGGTGAAAAAACACAGTGCATGTATCATGTACAGTGCATAAAATAATTTTACCACAATAATATTGACAGATAATAACAAAGCATTTGTCGATATTCAGAGTGCCTATTAGACACATAGTTAAATATATAATAATATACTGCCAATGCACTGACAGTGGTAAATGCTTTACTGGAAGACCACAATCTGTGCAGATTGGTGATAACATCTCCTCCTCGCTGACGATCAACACTGGTGCACCTCAGGGGTGTGTGCTTAGCCCACTGCTCTACTCTCTATGTACACATGACTGTGTGGCTAGGTGCAGCTCAAATACCATCTATAAATTTGCTGACGATACAATCATTATTGGTGGAATCTCAGGTGGTGATGAGAGGGCGTACAGGAGTGAGATATACCAACTAGTGGAGTGGTGCCGCAGCAACAACCTGGCACTCAACATCAGTAAGACGAAAGAGCTGATTGTCGACTTCAGGAAGGGTAAGACGAAGGAACACATACCAATCCTCACAGAGGGATCAGAAGTGGAGAGAGTGAGCAGCTTCAAGTTCCTCAGTGTCAAGATCTCTGAGGATCTAACCTGGTCCCAACATATCGATATAGTCATAAAGAAGGCAAGACAGCAGCTATACTTTATTAGGAGTTTGATGAGATTTGGCATGTCAACAAATGCACTCAAAAACTTCTATAGTTGTACTGCAGGGAGCATTCTGACAGGCTGCATCAGCTACTGCACCGGACCGAAAGAAGATGTAGAAGGATGTAAATCTAGTCAGCTCCATCTTGGGTACTAGCCTACAAAGTACCCAGGACATCTTTAGGGAGCAGTGTCTCAGAAAGGCAGTGTCCATTATTAAGGACCTCCAGCACCCAGGGCATGCCCTTTTCTCACTGTTACTATCAGGTAGGAGATACAGAAGCCTGAAGGCACACACTCAGCGATTCAGGAACAGCTTCTTCCCCTCTGCCATCCGATTCCTAAATGGACATTGAAGCTTTGGACACTACCTCACTTTTTTTAATATACAGTATTTCAGTTTTTGCACATTTTTAAAAATCTATTCAATATACTTAATTGATTTCATAGTCATAGTCATACTTTATTGACCCCGGGGAAATTGGTTTTCGTTACAGTTACTACATAAGTAATAAATAGTAATAGAACCATAAATAGTTAAATAGTAATATGTAAATTATGCCAGTAAATTATGAAATAAGTCCAGGACCAGCCTATTGGCTCAGTGTGTCTGACCCTCCAAGGGAGGAGTTGTAAAGTTTGATGGCCACAGGCAGGAATGACTTCCTATGACACTCAGTGTTCCATCTCGGTGGAATGAGTCTCTGGCTGAATGTACTCCTGTGCCCAACCAGTACATTATGTAGTGGATGGGAGACATTGTCCAAGATGGCATGCAACTTGGACAGCATCCTCTTTTCAGACACCACCGTCAGAGAGTCTAGTTCCATCCCCACAACATCACTGGCTTTACGAATGAGTTTGTTGATTCTGTTGGTGTCTGCCACCCTCAGCCTGCTGCCCCAGCACACAACAGCAAACATGATAGCACTGGCCACCACAGACTCATAGAACATCCTCAGCATCGTCCAGCAGATGTTAAAGGACCTCAGTCTCCTCAGGAAATAGAGATTTACTTGTTAATTTATTATTATTTATTTTATTCATTATTCTCTGTCTCTCTCTCTCTCTGCTAGATTATGTATTTGTCATAGTCCGGTCTGTGAGTCCGTGTTCTGGTTCATGGTCCGGTCCATGGTTCCTTGTTCCGGGGTTTCTGGCTTTCCCCAGTTTCTGTTGTGGGCACATGCTTCTGGTTTTGGGGTGAGACATAAATACCTTTGCAAACCAGGGATTCCCAGCTGGACTGTCCTGCTCTCCTCCCTGTCTTTTCCCCCCATGTTTGACTCTCTGCCTGGATACCTTGCCTGAGTCTCTGCCTGCTCACCTAGCCTGGATACCCCGCCTGTATCACTGAAGTCTTACCGCCGGAGCAAATCCGGAGTCTTGTTAGGTCAAGATAAGGAACTGTCTTTCGTTGTGTGGAATTGTCTCTGTGTCCACGTCTTTGCTAAGTAGGTCTGGCTGTTTGCCGCTACCTAGTGTTGGGATCTGTCTCTGTGTCACGCTTTCGCTAGGTAGGTCCGGCCATTTGCCGCTACCTAGTGTTGGGAACTGTCTCTGTGTCCTTGCCTTCGTTAGGTGGGTCTGGCTGTTTGCTGCTACCTTGTGTTGGGATCTGTCTCTTCATGTTCAGTATTCTGTGTGTGAGTCCCAGCCCTACGTCCTGTTCCCAAGGAGGGGTCCCGGCTCTGTGTTCTGTGCTCCTGTCTCTTCTAGTCCAAGGCTCCGTGCTCCTGAAGGCCATCGTCCAGTCCTTGCCTAGTCCGGTCCTATCCGAGTCCTGTCCATGTGCCTTTACCTGTCTTTGTGTCTCGCCCTACCCAGGAGTTCCACACACAAGCCATGTCCAGTCCTGTAGCCTTGTCTTGTCCTCACCTAGTTCTGGAGTCCGAGCCCAAGTCAAGTCCCAGGTTCCGGGTCCTTGCCCAGTCCCTGGCTCGGAGTCCATACCCAAGCCTCGAAGTACCTTAGACCAAGACCAAGTCCCCAGCCTGCAGGCCTCAAGACCGCAGCCCTTCTCCAAGCTCAAGCCTCAAGA
The DNA here is from genome assembly GCF_030028105.1 of Mobula birostris. Lineage (NCBI taxonomy): Eukaryota > Metazoa > Chordata > Chondrichthyes > Myliobatiformes > Myliobatidae > Mobula > Mobula birostris. The sequence goes on from NC_092379.1 coordinate 142,959,062, forward strand.
CCCTATGCCTGTCTCCAAGCCTCAAACCTCAAGACCCCAGCCTCCAGTCCTGCAGTCAAGTCATGTCCATGCCTGGTTCTGGGGCCCAAGCCCCAGGCAAGACCCAGTCTCTGGGTCCTTGTCCAGTCTCTGGGTCCTTGTCCAGTCTCCGGCTCGGTGTCCAAGCCCTAGTCTGCATTCTTGTCCCTGCTCCTTGTCTGTATCCTGTCACGTCCCTACTCTAGTCAAGTCCTGTTCCTTGTACTTCAGTGTCTGTGTCTTGCATTTGGGTCCGTTCCCAGCACCCCCCATTGTGACAGTATTGCATTGGACTGCTGCTGCTAAGTTAACAAATTTCATGTCACATGCCGGTGATAATAAACCTGATTCTGATTCTGATAGCGCTATCTTAACCTGTTCTTGATTCAATCTCACTAACAAAGTTCCAATACCTCCCTTCTCTGTGCTTCATTACTGTCAAAGTGGCTGTGATTAGGTCAGGCATCAGCTTCTGACATGACCACATTCACAACTGAACTGTTGTGTCTTGTATCCAGTTGAGTAGCAAGGTGATGATGTAGATTTTAACTATTCCACTGTCACGTTGTTTAAACATCTTGATGAATGATTTCTCCACTGGCTAGGACAAGTCACTTCAGCACATGAGAACAGCAAGAGGAGGTGCAATACTCCCATCTTGATAGCAGATGTCCACCCACACATCCTGCTCTGTATTGTTAATAACATTTGCCTAAGGCAAGTCAACCAATCGCAATAATGAACCTTTCAACTGACCGCTACATCAGCAGTTTTCTGGGAAACAACTCCAGATTTTCACTACGCATAAGTAAAGCTGTCCTGAGCCCTGTGGGCCTCTGTGGCATACCATAAAGCATTGGGATTCTTGGTTTCTCGAGCACCTGTATTTACTAATAGTAATTTTTTAAAATGTTATTAATCCCTGGTGCTTTCTGTTTAATCTTGACAAGTTAATTGGGACTGACATAAGTTTCCCATATTCTATGATTATTTAATGCAGGCTCCCATTTAGAGCTGTTTGCAGAGTCCTTATGTTAAGAATAACTTTTCTCATGGTTTTGTCTGTTCATGCCACCAATGCTCCATAGGTATTCCTATATCTAACCTCTTGTTTCCACCTCTACACGGCTCTCAAATGCATCTCCCCCATTTCACGCACATCTGTTCTCACTCCATCCTCCCGCTACCCAACTAGGAATAGGGTTCCCCTTGTCCTCACCCACCACCCCACCAGCCTCCAGGTCCAACATATAATTCTCTGTAACTTCTGCCACCTCCAACGGGATCCCACTACTAAGTACATCGTTCCCTTGCCCCCCCCCCCGCTTTCCGCAGGGATTGCTCCCTACGCGACTCCCTTGTCCATTCGTCTCCCCCATCCCTCCCTCCTGGCACTTATCCTTGTAAGCGGAACAAGTGCTACACATGCCCTTACACTTCCTCCCTCACTACCATTCAGGGCTCCAGACAGTCCTTCCAGGTGAGGCGACACCTTATACTGTGAGTCGGCTGGGATGATATACTGCGTCCGGTGCTCTCGATGTGACCTTCTATATATTGGCGAGACCCAACGCAGACTGGGAGATCATTTTGCTGAACACCTACGCTCTGTCCGCCAGAGAAAGCAGGATCTCCCAGTGGCCACACATTTTAATTCCACATCCCATTCCCATTCTGATATGTCTATCCACGGCCTCCTCTACTGTAAAGATGAAGCCACACTCAGGTTGGAGGAACAACACCTTATATTCTGTCTGGGTAGCCTCCAACCTGATGGCATGAACACTGACTTCTCAAACTTCTGCTAATGCCGCAACCCCCCCCCCACCGTACCCCAACCGTTCTTTATTTATATACACACATTCTTTTTCTCTCTCTCCTTTTTCTCCCTCTGTCCCTCTGACTATACCCCTTGCCCATTCTCTGGGTTTCCCCCCCTCCCCCTTTTCCTTCTCCCTAGGCCTCCTGTCCCATGATCCTCTCATATCCCTTTTGCCAATCACCTGTCCAGCTCTTGGTTCCATCCCTCCCCCTCCTGTCTTCTCCTATCATTTTGGATCTCCCCCTCCCCCTCCCACTTTCAAATCTCTTACTAGCCCTTCTTTCAGTTAGTCCTGACGAAGGGTCTCGGCCTGAAACGTCCACTGTACCTCTTCCTAGAGATGCTGCCTGGCCTGCTGCATTCAGCAGCAACTTTTATGTGTGTTGCTTGAAATTCCAGCATCTGCAGAATTCCTCGTGTTTACAGGAATCAGCTGTTCCTCTGCACCTGGGTTCAGTCATTACCAGTGCTCACCATGACAGAAGCAATCTTTCCTGACATCCTTCCCCAACAGTTTCACTTCAATTAGGAATTTATTTTTATTATATTTATTTATTGATACAACATGGTAACATACCCTTCCAGTCCAACGAGTCCACACAGCCCAATTACATGCATGTGATCAATTAAGCTACTAACCCGTACGTCTTTGGACTGTGAGAGGAAAATGAAGTACCGGGAGCAAGCCCGTATGGTCATGGGAAGAACATGCAAACTCTTTACAGACAGTGGCAGCAAGCAAACAGCTGGTACTAGAATGACGTTGCACTACCCCGACACACTGATTCTAGAACAGGGGGACACAAGGTATTGCAGATGCTAGAAATTAGATCAAGACACAAAGGAGGTGGAAGAACTCAATGTGTCAGGCAGCTTCTAGGGAGAGAAATGAATATTTGGGTTCGAGACCCTTCATTTGGACCGGGAAAAGAAGGCTTGTCTATAATCAGAGTGATTGCTGGTAAGATTGATAGCTATGGGTCTGGTCATTTAAAATTGAGGTGTTTAGAAACTCCTTCTGTCTGAGGGCAGTGAATCTCTGGAATCTTTGGAATACCTGGTCCATGGATGGTGAAAGTGGGATAACACGATAAAAAAACTCAGTGGCTATTTTGTTAGGTACTCCTGCGCCTAATAAATTAGCCATTATGTTCATGGTCTTCTGCTGCTGTAGCCCATCCATTTCAAGGTTCAACATGTTGTGCATTCAGAGATGCTCTTCTACACAAATAACATGTGGTTATTTGAGTAACAGTCGCCTTCCTGTCAGTTCAGAATCAAAATCAGAATCAGGTTTATTATCACCAGCATGTGACATGAAATTTGTTAACTTAGCAGCAGCAGTTCAATGTAATACATAATCTAGCAGCGAGAAAAAATAAATAAAATAATAATAATAAAAAATAATCAAGTAAATCAATTACATATATTAAATATTTTTTTAAAAAAACATGCAAAAACAGAAATATTGTATATTAAAAAGAAGTGAGATAGTGTCCAAAGTTTCAAAGTCCATTTAGGAATCAGATGGTAGAGGGGAAGAAGCTGTTCCTGAATCGCTGAGTGTGTGCCTTCAGGCTTCTGTATCTCTAACCTGATGGTAACAGTGAGAAAAGGGCATGCCCTGGGTGCTGGAGGTCCTTAATAATGGATGCTGCCTTTGTAGGCTAGTGCCCAAGATGGAGCTGACTAGATTTACAACCTTCTGCAGCTTCTTTTGGTCCTGTGCAGTAGCCCCCTCCCCCATACTAGACAGTGATGCAGCCTGTCAGAGTGCTCTCCATGATAAAACTATAGAAGTTTTTGAGTGCATTTGTTGACATGCCAAATCTCTTCAAACTCCTAATAAAGTATAGCTGCAGTCTTGCCTTCTTTATGACTACATCAATATGTTGGGACCAGGTTAGATCCTCAGAGATCTTGACACCCAGGAACTTGAAACTGCTCACGCTCTCCACTTTTGATCCCACTATGAGGATTGGTATGTGTTCCTTTGTCTTACCCTTCCTGAAGTCCACAATCAGTTCTTTCATCTTACTGATGTTGAGTGCCAGGTTGTTGCTGTGGCACCATTCCACTAGTTGGCATATCTCACTCCTGTACACCCGCTCGTCACCACCTGAGATTCTACCAACCATGGTTATATCATCAGCAATTTTATAGATGGTACTTGAGCTTGTTAGATTCAGAGGACAACCATTTGATTTAGCAATTATACGGGTATATGCACCAACAACAGATGGAACAAATGAAGATATAGATAAATTCTGTGAAGAGCTTGAACAAGCAAGGAATGGAAGCAAATCTCAAGATATTGTTATTGTCATGAGAGATCTAAATGCTGAAGTAGGACAAGGTGCTGATGGAAATATCATAGGAAAATTTGGACTAGGGGCAAGAAATGAAAGAGGTGAGAAATGGGTAGAATGGTGCAAGATGAATAATCAGGTCATTATGAATATCTACTTTAAAAACCATCCAAGATGCTTGTGGACCTGGAAAAGTCCAGGTGATAACACTAGAAATCAAATTGACTTTAAACTATAAACCAAAGATTTAGAAGCTCAGTGACTCAATGCAAAGCATATCCAGGTGCAGACTGTAATAGTGACCATAACCCAGTAGTATGTCATGTAAAAGTAAAACTTAAAAAACTAAAGAAGCAAAAACCTGAACAATCCCTTGACTACTTGCAATTAAGTAAAGAAGAAAACTTAAAATAAAAATTTACAATTGAAGTAAGGAATAGATATCAAAGTCTAGAAATAGAATCTGTTGAAGATGATAGCAATCATGTAGAAATGAATTTTAACTCTCTAAAGGATACCTTGGTAGAATCAGCAAAGTCAGTGATTCCTAAAAAAGAAAAAAGCACAAAGAATAAATGGATGACAGATGAAATCAAAAATCTAATGGAAGAAAGGAGATGGAAGAAAGCAAATCTTATAGAATATAATTCCTTAGATTAAAAAAGTTAAAAGCTTATGTCAAAAAGCCAAAGAAGAATGGTTAAACCAGGAATGTGAGCAAATAGAAAGAATCCCTATTACTGATGCAAAAAGTTTACATCAACAAATCAAGAATATCACTGGTAAAAAGCTCCTCTGTTCTTCAGGTGGATGTTTGAAAGCAAAGGACAGTACCATTATCATGGAAAAAGAGGAGATTATGAACAGACGGACTGAGTATATTCAGAAATTGTTTGAAGACCATCGAGGTGAAAAACCAGAAATTAAGAAAAACATTGAAGGTCCAAGTAATTTAAAATCTGCAGTTGGTAATGCAATAAATAAGATGAAGAAAGGAAAGGCAGCGGGTCCTGATGAATTAGTAATAGAACAAATTATCGCCCTTGAAGATTACGGAATTGAAAAACTTACTGATTTAATCAATGACATTTATGAGACTAGAATAATACCAGAAGAGATAAAAAAAAAAAATCAGTAGTTATCACTCTTCCTAAGAAACCTGGAGCAATAGAATGTGAATTATGTAGGACCATGAGTTTAATGAGTCATATCACCATGATACTTCTAAGAATTTTGATGACAGGAGCTAAAAGTAAGATACAAGCTGAAATAGGCAAAGAACAATATGGTTTTATGACAGGCAAAGGTAGAAGAAACACAATATTAATGTTAAGGATACTATCAGAATGAGCTATTCAAGTGCAAAACAATTTGTTTGCTTGTTTTATCGACTACACAAAAGCATTTGATAAAGTGAAACACAATAAGTTATTTGAAATATTACAGAAAACTCTAGATCTAGATTCAAAAGACCTCCGGCCTAATTAGAAATCTGTACTGGGAGCAAACTGCCACTGTAAGAATAGATGGAGAAGTGAGTCAGTTTACGAAAATAAAGAGAGGCGTTAGACAAGGGTGTGTTTTCTCCCCTGATTTATTTAATGTGTACGGTGAAACAATATTACAAAATATAAGAGACAATCAAAGTTGGCGGTGAAAACATCAATAATTTCAGATATGCAGATGACACTGTGTTAATTGCAAGTACGGAGGAAGAACTACAAAACTTAATTGATATAATTGTTAAAGAAACTGCAAAAATGGGTCTATCTATCAATTGCAAAAAGACAGAATGTATGGTGATATCCAAAAAGAAGGAGAATCCTATCTGCAGGCTGAGAATAAACGGGGAAGACATAAAACAAGTACAGAACTTTTGCTACTTGGGAAGCTGAGTGACATCAGATGGCAGGTGCGACTTGGACGTCAAAAGAAGAATAGAGATGGCAAAAGACACCTTTACGAGAATGAAGAGTATACTGACCAACACTAAACTAGGCATGACAACCCGCTTCAGAGTACTGAAATGTTACGTTTATCCAGTTATGTTATAAGGCTCAGAATGTTGGACAATATCTAGTAACATGAGAAACGAATTGTAGCAACAGAGATGTGGTTTTTGAGGAGGGTGCAAAGAATATCATGGACGAAACGAATATCTAATGAGGATGTCATGAACAGAGCAAACACAAAAAGAGAAATGATGTATGAGATCATGAAAAGGCAACATAACTTCATTGGGCATGTGATTAGGAAAGAGGAGTTAGAATGCACGGTAATTATGGGAAAGATTTAAGGGAAGAAAGCAAGAGGAAGACAAAGACAAATTATGATGGAGACAGCAGCCAGAGAACTGGAAATGAATACCAATGAATTGATCCACTTGACCCGAAACAGGAGTGTGTGGACCATGGCAGTCAAAGCTCAAACTGGGCATGGCACCTGATGATGATGATGATTTGAGCTGTGCCTAGCTACACAGTCACGTGTATATAGAGAGTAGAGTAGTGGGCTAAGCACACACCCCTGAGGTGTTCCAGTGTTGATCATCAGTGAGGAGGATATGTTATCACCAATCGGCACATATTGTGGTCTTCCAGTTAGGAAGTCAAGGATCCAATTGCAGAGGGAGGTTCAGAGGCCCAGGTTCTGCAACTTCTCAGTCAAGATTGTGGGAATGATGGTATTAAATGCTGATCTATAATCAATGAACAGCATCTTGACTTAGGTGTTTGTGTTGTCCAGGTGGTCTAAAGCCGTGTGGAGAGCCATTGAGATTGCGTCTGACATTGACCTATTGTGGCAATAGGCAAATTGCGATGGGTCCAGGTCCTTGCTGAGGCAGGAGTTCAGTCTAGTCACGACCAACCTCTCAAAGCATTTCATCACTGTCGATGTGAGTGCCCTTGGGTGATAGTCATTAAGGCAGCTCACATTATTCTTCTTAGGCACTGGTCTAATTGTTGCCTTTTTGGAGCAAGAAGGAACTTCCAGCCGTAGCAATGGGAGGTTGAAAATGTCCTTGAGTGCTCCTGCTAGTTGGTTGGCACAGGTTTTGAGAGCCTTACCAGGTACTCCATTTGGATCTTCCTCCTTACGAGGGTTCACTTTCTTTAAAGACAATCTAACAGCAGCCTCTGAGACAGAGATCACAGGATCATCAGGTGCAGCAGGGATCTTCACAGCTGTAGTTGTATTCTCCATTTCAAAGCGGGCATAGAAGGCGTTGAGTTCATCTGGTAGTGAAGCATCACTGCCATTCATGCTATTGGGTTTCGCTTTGTAGGAAGTAATTCTTGCAGAGCCCGCCAAAGTTGCTGTGCATCCGATGTCACCTCCAGCCTCATTTGAAATTGTCTCTTCACCCTTGAACTAGCTCTCTCAAATCATACCTGGTTTCTTCGTACAGACCTGGGTTGCCAGACTTGATGCAACAGATCTAGCCTTCAGCAGACAATGTACCTCCTGGTTCATCCATGGCTTTTGGTTTGGGATGTACAGTAAGTCTTTGTCGGCACACTCATCCACACAGGTTTTAATGAAGTCGGTAACAACTGCAGCATACTCATCCAGGTTCGAAGAATCCCTGAATACAGTCCAGTCCATTGATTCAAAGCAATCCTGTAGGCACTCCTGTGCTTCCCTTGTCTCTACTTTCTTGGTCCTCACTACTGGTGCTGCAGTCTTCAGTCTCCGCCTATATTCAGGGAGTAGAAGTACAGCCAGGTGATCAGACTTCCCAAAGTGAGGGCATGGAATAGCACGTTAGACAATCTTGATTCAGGTTGAACCAGTCTGGCCATTCTCCTCTGGCCTATCCAATTAACAAGGCATTTTTACCCTGACAGCTGCTACTCACTGGATGTTTCTTGTTCCCCGTACCATTCTCTATAAACTCTCGAGCCTATTGTGTGCAAAAATCCCAGGAGATCAGCAGTTTCTGAGATACTCAAACCACACCTAGCAGCAACAGCCATCCCACAATCCATCACTTCCACCACATTTCTGAAAAAAACTGAACGTCTTGACCATGTCTTTATGCATTGAATTACTACAAGATTGGCTGATTAAATATTCACATTAACGAGCACACGTACTGAATAAAGTGACCACAGAGTGTAAGTTGGAGACAGATAAATATTGGAAAGATTGAGGAAATGAGAAGTACAGGGAACTGGCTAGAAGAAGAGTTGAGGCCAATTATATCAAATAGTACAAGGGAATTTGGGACAGGCTTGAAGGGCCAAGTGGCATTCTGCACCTCCTATTTTCTTCTATGCTTGTGGATAAAAAGTTCATCACTGAGGTTACCCCTCAGTTTCAAGCTGTAAAGTTCAAGTTCAATTTTAATTATCATTCAACCATACATAAATACAGCCAATCAAAACAGCATTCCTCCAGGGTCAAGCTGCAAAACACATTACCAACAGCATGCACATAAGATATGGGAATCTCTCTCAGCCCCAATCTCCTGCCTTCTCCCCAGATCCCTTCATGCTCTGATCAATCAAGGATCTCTCAATCTCTACCTTAACACTTGGCTTCTACAGCTGCCTATGGCAAAGAATTCCACAGATTCACCACTCTATGGCTAATGATATTCTTCCGCATCTCTGTTCTAAAAGGACGCCCTCTATTCTAAGGCAGTGATCTCTGATCTTAGACTCTCCCATCATAGGAAATATCCTCTCCACATCCACTCTTTCAAGGCCTTTCAGCATTCAATGTGAATCAATTAGGTCATCCTTCATTCTTCTGAATTCTAGTGAATACAGACCCAGAGCCATTAAATACTCCTCATATGACAAGCCATTCAATCCTGGAATCATTTTCATGAACCTCCTTTGAACCCTCTCCAGTTTCAGCACATCCTTTCTAAAGGGCCCAAAACTGCTCATAATACTCCAAGTGAGACATTACCAGTGCTTTATAAAGATTCTACATTACATCCTTGCTTTTATACTCTAGTCCTCTTGAAATAAATACTAACATCACATTTGCCTTCCTCACCATAGACACAATCTGCAAATTAATATTTGAGGAATCCTGCGCAAGGACTCCCAAATCCCTTTGCACATCCGATTTTTGTATATTTTCTCTCCATTTCGAAAATAGCTAACTCTTTCAGTTCTCCCACCAAAATGCATGACCATACACTTCCCAACTCTGTATTCCATCAGCCACTTCTTTGCCCATGCTCTTATGTCTAAGTCCTTCTGCAGCCTCTCTACTTCCTTAGAACTACCTGCCCTTCCACCTATCTTCATATTGCCTGCAAACTTTGCAACAAAGCCATCAATTTCATCATCCAAATCAATAACATAAAACATAAAAATAATTGATCCCCACACACACCCCTGTAGAACACCACTAGTCACTGGTAGCCAACTAGAAAAAGCTCCTTTTATTCCCACTCTTTGCCTCCTGCCAATCAGCCGCTGCTTTATCCATGCTAGAATCTTTCCTGTAATACCATGGACTTGTAGCTTGTTAAGTAGCCTTATTTATGTCTCCTTGTCAAAGGCCTTTTGAAAATCCAAATACACAGCATCAACCGATTCTCCTTTGTCTATCCTGCTTGTTATTTCTTCAAAGAATTCCAAAAGGTTTGTCAGGCAAGATCTTCCCTTGAGGAAACCATGCTGACTATGGTCTATTTTATCATGTGCCTCTAAGTACCCTGAGATTTCATACTTAATAATCGACTCCAACATCTTCCCAACTACTGAGGTCAGAGTAACTTGGCCTATAGTTTCCTTACTTCTGCCTTCTTCCTTTCTTGTAGATTAGAGTGACACTTGCAAATTTCTAGTCTTCCGCTACCATTCTGGGTGACTCTTAAAAGACCATTACTAATGCCCCCACAATCTCTTAAGCCACCTCTTTCAGAACACTGCAGTGTATGCCATCTGGTCCATGTGACTTAACTAATTTCAGACCTTTCAGTTTCCCAAGAACCTTCTCTCTAGTAATATTAACTTCATACACTTCATGACCCCTGATACCTGGAACTCCTACCAAACTGCTAGTGTCTTCCACGGTGAAGACTGATGCAAATACTTATTCAGTTCATCTGCTATTTCATTATCCCCGATTACTACCTCTCCAGCATCATTTCCAGTGGTCTAATATCCACTCTTGCATCTTTTCTACACTTCATGTATCTGAAGAAACTTTTAGTGTCCTTATTAATATTATTGGCTAGCTTATTTTCATATTCTATCTTTACCCTCTTAATTACTTTTTAGTTGAATTCTGTTGGTTTTTAAAAACTACCCAATCCTCTAACTTCTCACTAAATTTTGATCTATTAAATGCCATCCCTTGGGCTTTTATGTTGGCTTTGACTTCTGTTGTTAGCCACAGTTGTGTCATCTTGCCTTTAGAATACTTCTTCCCCGTTGGGATGTACATACCCTGTGCCTTCCAATTTGCTTCCAGAAATTTCGGCCATTGCTGCTCTGCCATTTCCCTGCCAGCATTCTTTTCCAATCAATTCTGACCAACTCCTCTTTCATGCCTCTGTAATTCCCTTTATCTTCTCCTTCTCAAATTTCACAGTGAATTCGAAAATATTATGGTCACTTGCCCCTTAGGGTTCTTGTACATTTAGCTCTCTAATCCATTCCGGTTCATTGCACAAGGCACACTTCAGAATAATTGATCCCCAAGTGGATTAAAAAGCCATCTCGCAGGCATTCTAGAAATCCCCCCTCTTGGAACTCAGCACCAACCTGATTTTCCCAATCTACCTGCATATTGAAATCCCCCACAACTATTGCAGCATTACATACTGGACATAGCGCATAGTACAAATAGTACATATGGTTCTGATTCAGAAAAAAATATATATACAGTTACAATGCAAAAATAATTTAGCCCAAGTCACTATCAATATATGGTATGTTGTCCTGGTCCAGCTTATTCGTCCACCAAGTGAACACTGGATGGCAACACTGAGCAACCACTGGACAGCAGCACGAAGCCAACACTGGAGACAATGCTCCCTCTTTATTTTACAGGTACATGGACCAGCCAGTGCTCTGGACAGTAAATTTTTACACGGCCTGAAAAACTGTGTGTCACTTTAAATAGATGGTGTTCACTTTCAGCAGGCCGTCTGTTTATTAACGATGAGCTACCACTTCCATTCTGTGTTTATTGTTTCAAGTGTTGAAACTTGAAACACTGTCAAAGTAAATACCGTGAAGCTGTGAAATATTTCGAAGTAAAGGTTGTAGTAAATTTATTATTTAGAAAACTTATGGATTATATTCAATCACACATAAGGGTTAATTATATTAACGTAGATTTCAAAAATACATTAACATTATATAAAAGACAATTCCATCGGTGCAGCAACAAAGGCTATGTGTGGGAACATTTCAGCTACTGTGCAGCATAGTGGGGTCAGTGACTGGAGGGCAATGCACTGAATTCTTCATGTTTTGTCCTCTGCTATTCAGAAGGTTCAAGGAGGGCAAAGTTTGAGGAAGGTAAAGAACAAAGAATCATTGAGTCATTGAGCACTACAGCACAGAAACAGTCCCCTCAACCCATCAGTCCATGTCAACATGATCTGCCTAGGCCCATTTACCCACACCCAGACCATAATCCTCCATACCTCTCCCATCCATGTACCTATCCAAACTTCTACATAGAACATAGAATAGTACAGCACAGTACAGACCCTTCAGCCCACAATGTTGTGCCGACCCTCAAACCCTCCCTCCCATATAAACCCCCACATTAAATTCCTCCATATACCTGTCTAGTAGTCTCTTAAACTTCACTAGTCTATCTGCCTCCACCACTGACTCAGGCAGTGCATTCCACGCACCAACCAATCTCTGAGTAAAAAACCTTCCTCTAATATCCCCCTTGGACTTCCCACCCCTTACCTTAAAGCCATGTCCTCTTGTATTGAGCAGTGGTGCCCTGGGGAAGAGGCACTGGCTATCCACTCTATCTATTCCTCTTATTATCTTGTACACCTCTATCATGTCTCCTCTCATCCTCCTTCTCTCCAAAGAGTAAGGCCCTCTCTCTTAAAACTTGCAGTTGAATGCACATCCATCTATTCCTCTATCTATTCCTCTTATTATCTTGTACACCTCTATCATGTCTCCTCTCATCCTCCTTCTCTCCAAAGAGTAAGGCCCTCTCTCTTAAAACTTGCAGTTGAATGCACATCCATCACTTCTGCAGACAACTTGTTTCACACTCTGACCACCCTCTGTCCAACTGGCTCGTTCCACTTCCTCGCATTCAGCCCATATCGCTCTAGACCAGGGATTCTCAAGCTGGTGTCCACAGACCCTTCAGTTAATGGTAATGGTCCATGGTACTAAAGAAGGTTGGGAATCCTGGCTCTAATCCATATACCATCCAAATTCTTTTCTAATGTTTATTTATCAACTTCAACTATTGATGAGAATGGAGAGAGAATACTATAAGATTGGCGTAGAGTTAGTGTCAACTGCAGTCCACAGGAATGTAAGAGGCTACTAAGAGTGCTGGATCAGTCGGTTCTATCATGGGTATAGCTGTCCCTACTAACAAGGACTCCTACATGAAGTGATGACTCAGGAAGACAACTCCGATCATCAGGGAACCTCAGCAATCAGGGCCATGCCCTTGTCTGAACGCTGCCATCAGTGAGGGGTACATGAGCCAGAAGTTCCACACCTCACAGTTCAACAGGAGCTTCTTCTCTACTGCCATTAGCTTCTTGAACCACCTGTAAAACCCTAACGTGACCTAGAATATATGTTTTTCTCTCTCTCGATCTTGCATCAGTGTCAATATGTTTACCTTTTTTATTTGGCAATACAGCTGAAGTAAGAGGCCCTTCTGGCCCAGCAAGGCCAGTCTGTCCAATTACACCCACATGACCAATTAACATACTAACCTGTTCCTCTTTGGAATGAGGAAGGAAACCGGAGCACCTGGCAGGCACCCACGAGGTCATGGAGAGAATGTACAAACTCCTTAGAAGTAATAGCAAAATTGAGCATGGCTTGCTGGGATTCTAATAATGATAAGCAAATGCTGCGCTACTGTGGTGACTTATTTTGTACACATATAAGTTATGTTCATTTATATATATGTTAATTTATGTTTGTTCTCATAATATTCTGAGCAGCGGCTACAAGAGACATCTTTCATTGGTTTTGTACACTGGTTATGATGACATTTGACTCCTTAAGGTTTTTATAGCCAGGGCGGTGATCGGGATAAGCTCCCACTACTTATTAAAAGGTCCCAATGGCATACATCTCATATAGCCTCTGAGAACCAAGACCAGCTCCTGATCTTCAAGTGTGGCTTAGCTACTCAAGCCTGCCAAAACCGTTTCTACTAACAAGAAAAGGGGCAAAGATGGGTTATTGTGCATTAAAACCAGACGCTTTGGACAGATGGACTTGTCAGCCATGTTTGGCAGCTCATCTAGGAGAAGGAAAACTCTGATCTCAAACCTCTGCTGCCTTGCGGCTATACCCACTCATGGGGAAGGCTTTTGGAGTAAACCATGAGGAAAAATCTGCAGCTGACGTCCCTACGACAGTTCTATACTGAGTGCACCGTTGACTCCTGGGACGTCACGAGTGCCAAACTGTATTGGTTTCTGCCATTTCTTTGGATTCATCAGCTGTGTGGAGAGGTGGATCCTGCAACATGGGCAACAACTTGCTCTCCATGTCGTACTGCTCTGGCTTGCATATCATCTCTTTCCACAGATGCCGCCTGACCTTCTGTGAGTTTCCAGCAATAATATTTAGATTCTTATGCTCATCTTCAGAGTTAGGCTTGATGATAAATGCTGATTTATCCAGCCCAGATCACTTATTATTTTAAATTGTGTTGCCACATACATAGAGAAACTCAGTGTGTCAAGGAGCATTTCTGAGTGAAGAAGCTCCCCCTCAGGTTCCCCTTAAATACTTCACCTTTCATCTTCAACCTATGACCTGCGGTTCTAGTCTCAATCAACTCCAGTGGTAAAAGCCTGCTTGTTTCTTCCCTTCCACCATCAGGTTTCTGAATGGTCCATGAGCCATGAAAATACCTCGGAATTTCTTTCCACTACTTATCTATTTATGTAATTTGTAATAATTTTATATCCTTGCACTCTCTGCTGCTACAAAACAATAAGTTTAATGTCCTATATGTCAGTGACTCTGAATCAGGCTTGTCATACTTTAGATGCAATGCTCCCATTGTTGTGTTCTTTATATTTATATGTACCGTGGGTTACAAATAAAGTATCATATTTTGGAAAACAGAGAACTTTCATTTAGCAACAACAACAACCATACCATATTTTTACAATACCGCATTCTCGATCATTCTATCATTTCTGTGCATGCTCAGAACTCTCTCCAATCACATTCTTACACGTCATATCAGCACATCTTCCTTTCCTTAAAAAGAAAAACAATTAGCAACATCGACCAGGCAAATGCATAATTTAACATGTCTCTATCAGTCTCGCTGGGGGTTTATGAACACGAGTAGACCTTCTAAGTGATTCACACAGTTCTTGTGTTTCATTGTTATTTCCATGTTTTGTCTGGTCTACATCAGTTAACTGAAACTCTGAAGTTGGCTCTTTCTTGAGGTCTTTGCGATTTCTTCTTAGCACTGCTCCTTCTTTTGTTTGGACCATGTATTATCTGGGTTGTATTTCTTCAAGTACTGTAGATTTCTGCGTCCATGTGTTCATTTTGTCTTGTATCCTTATTTTATCTCCTTGGTGCAGTTCAGGTAATGGACGGGAACATCTGTCAAAGTATGTTTTCTGCTTTGCTTGGTGTTCATCTTTCCATCCTTTCAGTTGTTCACCTCCTTCTGTTCTCAGAAGGCTCTCATCTATTGGCAGATTGGATCTCAAACAGTGTCCCATCAAGAGGTGAGCAGGTGAAAATCTACATTCAAGTGGAGTACTGCGATAGGCTAACAAAGCTTTATAAAAATCACCTCCACTATCTTTTGCTTTGTGCATCAGTTTCTTGATAATTCCTACCGACTTCTCAACAAATCCATTGGACTGGGGGAAAAATGGACTAGATTGATAAATACACTAAGAACAAAGCCCCATTCATGAGCAAAATGTCCCATGCATTCACCCTTGAATTGTGGACCATTGTCTGTGAAAACTTCATCAGGTACACCATGTCTGGAAAAAACTGATTTTATGCATATAATTACATTCTCTGCTGTTGTTCTGCTCAGACCACACACTTCAGGATACAATGAGTAGTAATCTGTTATTAATAGATAATCTTTGTTGTCAGTTACAAAAATATCAACCCCTACCTTCCGAAAAGGTCTCTGAGGACTAGGATGTGGATGCAGTGGCTCCTTAGGGTTGCTAGGTTGGTATTTAAGGCATATTTGACAAGAAGACACCAATTCTGCAGTTTCTTGATTCATCCTGGGCCAATACATCACTTCCCGTGCCCCTCTCTTACACATTTCAATACCTGGGTGGTCTTCATGGATTTTCCCCAGCATTTCTTTTCAGAGGCTTTTGGGAATCACAATTCTGCACCTTTGTACAATATCCCACCCACAACAGACAGTTCTCATCTGTGGTTCCAATATCCTGCTACTTCTGAGGTACAGTCATGCTTATTATCTGGCCATCCATCCATCACCACTCGTATTACCTGACTGGGAATTTTGTCCTTCTCTGTCTCCAGACGCAGCAGTTTCAACTTTTCAGCAGCAACAGGTACAGTCTCTATGATCACATCAACAAAAGCCTGAACATCAACAGTGTCCCTGTGACTGTCTTTTGTTGTTGGATCCACAGCTCTGGAAAGTGTGTCAGCCGTGCACATGAATTTTCCAGGTGTGTATGACACATTCAATGCCTATCTTTGCGATTTGATCATCATTCGCTGAATTTACAAAGGACAGTCACTTAAAGGTTAGTGAAACAATGCAATCAGAGGCTTATGATCAGTTTCAACATCAATAGATTGCCCTGACACAAACTGATGAAATCTCTCACAAGCAAACATAATGCTGAGCAACTCATTTTCAATTTGGGCATATCTTGTTTCTGGATCAGATAATGAACGAGATGCGTATGGCACTGATAGCCATTCCTGATCATGTTTCTGGAGTAATACTGCCCCTAAGCCTGCTTGAGATGCATCACATGAGATTTTGATGGGTTTCTCAGCATCACAGAATTTCAACACAGGTTCTTTAGTGAGCACTTTCTTGAGATTTTGCCATGCCTTCTCCTCTTCATGATTCCAGCTCCATTTGTTTTTCTTTTCTGTTAGCTGCCTCAATGGAGCAAGCTGTTCTGAAAGATTGGGTATGAATTTTCCCTTGTAGTTAACCATTCCAATAAACCTTTGAACATCCTTTTTACATTGTGGTCTTGGCACGTTCTCAATAGCAGAAATCTTCCACGGATCAGGACACACACCCTCATTGCTGATGATATCACCCACAAAGGTAAGTTCAGTCACTCCTAGCTGACATTTGTCTTTATTCAATTTCAGGTTTGCCTTGCATGTTGCCTCTAAGACTTGTCTAAGTCTGGTGTCATGCTCTTGTTTAGATGATCCCCAAACAATAATATCATCCACGGAAGTACCCACGCCCTCAGTGTGCTCATACAGCATGTGAATGGTTTATGGTACACTTCAGGAGCTGGTGCAATTCCGAACAGATGCCGAAGAAAACAGTATCTGGCAAAAGGAGTGTTAAAGGTTCACAACTTTGAACTTGGTTCATCTAGTTTAAGTTGCCAGAATCCAAAAGATGCATCTAATTTACTAAAGTACTTTGCATTAGCAAACTGTGACATAATTTCTTCACAAGTAGGCAATTTGAAATGCTCTCTTTGAATGGCTCGATTCAAGTCTCTTGGATCTAAGCAAATCCTCAGTTTTCCATTTTTCTTATCAACAATGACAAGCAAATTGACCCATTCAGTCGGTAATCATTTTTTATGACACCTAGCTATTCCATTCCGTCAAGCTCTGTTTTCAGTTTATGGCATTATGCAAAAGGCACTTTTCTACATTTGTAAAGCTGTTAGCAAACACCAAAACAGTTCGAACTCTTTTTTATCTTCAATTCTTCTGTGTTAGGAAACGTATTATTCTTCCAGACTGACTTCTGACACCATGTTGCGTCTTTTATACTTATACATACCAGGACTTACTAATAAAGAATCATATTCTGGATGACATAGAACTTTTATTTAACAACAACCAAACCATGTTTTTACGGTACCACGTTCTCAATCATTCTATCATTTCTGCGCATGCTCAGAACTCTCTGCAATCACGTTCTGACTCGTTGTATCACCACGCCCATCTCCTCTCCTACCAGAGGTGAGGGTCGGGCCAGTTCTACTTCCTGTTCTGCGACGTTTACTCTGCATTTCACTGAACCGAGGCCGGGGCTGTGGGCCGGACTTCGTGTCTGAAGACTCACTTTTGTTTTAAATTCTATTTGCTTACTTTTATTGTTTGCACAATTTGATCTCTCTCTCCTCTCTCTCTCTCTTTCTTTCTTTCTCTCTCTCTCTCCCTTCATCTCTCTCTCTCTTCCTCTCCCTCCCTCTATCTCCATCTCTCTCTCTCTCTCTCTCCACATTGGGTGTCTGTCATTTTTTATGTGTTCTATTATTGCTGCCTGTAAAGAAGACAAATCTAAAGGTTGTATAATGTATACATACTTCAATTATATATGTACTTTGAACTACCCTGTTCCACCACCTATTCCAGTCCTTATCACCCTGTTTCTTTCTCCCCTTCACACATTCCATATTACCTCTCTGCCTACAGTTCCCATCTACCTTCCTCACTGTGATTACTAGCTTCATCTCTGTCTTCTATTTGAACCATCATCTGCAGCCCTTTGTCATCTCCGCTGATTAAATCCCAGCTTCGTTACTATTCCCACTCTCCCTTCCTCCATCGGTCTATCAACCCTCCCTCACCCGGATGGACCCATCACCTCCTGGCCTCTGTTACTATTCCCATTCTCCCCTCCTCCATCGTTCTATCAACCCTCCCTCACCTGGATGAACCCATCATCTCCTGGCCTCTGTCACTATTCCCACTCTCCCCTCCTCCATCTGTCTGTGACCCTCATCACCTGATCCACCCATTACCTGCCAGCTCTTGTTCAATCCTCTTCCGCCTCTTTAAACTGTTATCCCCACTCTTTCAGTCTAGATGAAAGGTCTCAACTCAAAATGTTGAAATATTTGTTTTTGTAATCTATAGCAATGTTATGTCTTAAAATTACTCTAACTTACTGTAGATGAGAGGGTGTTGCGAGCATCAAATGAGCTGCTGGTGGAAGAGTTGCATGCAGGTTTGATTGCAACATTTAAAAGAAGTTTGGATAAGTACACGGATGCGAGGAGTATGGACGGCTATGGTACAGGTGCAAGTTGATGGGACTAGGCAAAGTAACAGCTTGACATGGACTAGATGGGCCAAAGGGTCTCCTTCTGTGCTGTGGTGTTCCATGACGCTAAGGTATTCCTAAACCATTGAGTGTTTAAATTCAGGCTCCTGTGACTCCTCTCTCTGTCTTTCTAAGCATGCATTAGTTTCTTAACTGATACATTTCTCATTTCAACTTACAAGAAACATTCCTCTCACAGTAGCCTTATTATGTTATTAGCTTAAATTTTTCTCCATTAAGTATTTCCAGCTTCAGGGTAACTCGGTAAAATTGTTGTTCGACCGCATTTCCTGCTCACTCTCAAAGGAATTGGCTACTTCCATTTCTGGTGGAGAGATACTTATCTGAAGATTGGATTTTTCATTGATCTTGTAAGAGAAATAAGCTTTACAAGAAGATATTTCTTCTCCAGCCAGCCTCTCTGATCAACGTCGATAGCTAATTCTTACTCCAAGAGTGAAATGCTGGGATTTTGAAAACAATTTCAGTTCTCCAGAATGTAAAGGTTTTCACATTGTTATTGGAGTCTAATTGAAAACCAGTTTGATTAATTCAGATATGAGACCACACTTAATTAGATAGCTTGCCTGGACTGCAGCTTCAGGGACAAATCATGGAAAATGGTTAGCCGTTCAGTGCCAAATCACGTTGGGCATGAATTTTTAATGTCAGAATTATTAAAATTAAACATCGAGCTACAGTAGTCATTTTATGAGATAACATTCTCGTTGGATGTGGCAGGATAGTCACTGCTTCACAAGAAGAATTGAGAATACAGAGAGAACAACTCAGGGTGAGAATTTATTGCCTGGAGTGTAGGAGGCTGGGAGGTGTATAAAACCATGAGGGGCATAGATACAGTGAAGGCACTCAGTCCTTACCTACGTTGAGGAATCTCGAGCCAGAGGGTATACTATAGGGTTAAGGTTCATAGATTTATCGAGCCTGTAACTTGTGTGAAGAAAAAGATTTTAATAGGAAGTTGAGAGGCATTTATTTTTAAACAGAGTGCTAAGTGTATTGAATGAGCTGCCAGTTGAAGTGGTTGAGGCAGGGAACTAGCAGCTGCAGAGAAAAATTACAACAATGTTGTCAGGACTAAGGAAAGATTGAATAGGATAAGGATTTGTTCCTTAGAACGTAGAGGGTTGAGAGGAGATTTGATAGAGGTATACAGAATTATGAGGGGTATAGATAGGGTAAATGCAAACAGGCTTTTTCCACTGAGTTCGGTGACACTACAACCAGAGGTCATGGGTTAAACACGAAAGGTGAAAAGTTTAAGGGGAACATGAGGGAAAACCTCTTCACCCAGGGGGTCACGAGAGTGTAAAATGAGCTGCCAGCACAAGTGAAGCATGCGAGCTCGATTTCAACGTTTCAGAAGTTTGGATAGGTAGATGGATGATAGGGGTATGGAGGGCTATGGTCCCAGTGCAGGTTGACGGAGTAGGCAGTTTAAATGATTTCGGCATGGACTAGATGAGCTGTAGGGCCTGTTTATGTGCGGTACTTTTCTATGAATCTATGACTCCACAACTTCTAAAGACAGTCGGTAATAAACACAGAGATTCTTCAGATACTGGAAATCCAGAGCAGCACACACAAAATAACAGGGGAACTCAAAAAGTCAGGTAGAATCTATGGAAAGGGATAAAGAATCAACATTTCAGGCCAAAACCTTTCATCAGCTCCAATGAAGGGACTCATGTGGAAACGTCGACTCATTATTCTCCTCCATAGAGGCTGCCTGACCTGTTGAACAAATACCTGGACTCTGTGAGCCACATGGAGAGGATATTGATGGGCTCACAGAGTGCATCATTGATTACATCAACTTCTGTGCGGACTGCAATCTTCCGACAAGAACTGTCCTTTGTTATTCAAATAACAAGCCATGGGTGACAAAGGACATTAAGGACATCCTGAATGCTAAAAAGAGGGCTTTTAGAGATGGAAATAGGGAGGAGCTGAGGGCAATACAGAGGAACCTGAAAGCCAGGATCAGGGAGGCTAAAGACAGGTACAGGAGGAAGCTTGAGTGGAAACTCCAGCAGAACATGAGAGAGGTCTGGAGTGGGATGAGGACCATCAGTGGGTTCCGGCAAACTAGCAACAGAGAAGCTGAAGGCAGTATGGACAGGGCCTACGAACTTAACCTGCTCTTTAACAGATTTGACATTGTGGCCCCTGCCCATCCCCCATATGAGTCATCTGTTGTCGGCCCCCAACCAACACATATTCCACTCTCCCCTTCTACCCTTCCTCACAGTCCCCCACCCTGCTCTCATGACTATACCCCTCCCCCACATGAAACCACCACGGTGGGCTTCACAGTTCAACAGGTGAGAAGACAGCTGAAACGTCTCAACCCAAGCAAGGCTGCAGGACCAGATGGTGTCAGGACCAGGGTGCTCAAAGCCTGTGCCCCTCAGCTATGTGGAGTACTTCGCCATGTCTTCAACTTGAGCCTCAGGCTCTGGAGGGTTCCTGTGCTGTGGAAGACGTCCTACCTCGTCCCTGTGCCGAAGACACCGCGCCCCAGTGGCCTCAATGACTACAGACCGGTGGCATTGACCTCCCACATCATGAAGACCCTGGAGAGACTTGTTCTGGAGCTGCTCCGGCCTATGGTCAGGCCACACTTAGATCCCCTCCAGTTCGCCTACCAGCCCTGACTAGGAGTTGAGGATGCCATTGTCTGCCTGCTGAACCGTGTCTACGCCTACCTGGACAAGCCACCGAGCACTGTGAGGGTCATGTTCTTTGAGTTCTCCAGTGAGTTCAACACCATCCGCCCTGCTCTGCTGGGGGAGAAGCTGACAGCAATGCAGGTGGATGCTTTCCTGGTGTCGTGGATTCTTGATTACCTGACTGGCAGACCACAGTACGTGTGCTTGCAACACTGTGTGTCTGACAGAGTGATCAGCAGCACTGGGGCTCCACAGGGGACTGTCTTGTCTCCCTTTCTCTTCACCATTTACACCTCGGACTTCAACTACTGCACAGAGTCTTGTCATCTTCCGAAGTTTCCTGATGATTCTGCCATAGTTGGATGCATCAGCAAGGGAGATGAGGCTGAGTACAGGGCTACGGTAGAAAACTTTGTCACATGGTGTGAGCAGAATTATCTGCAGCTTAATGTGAAAAAGACTAAGGTGCTGGTGGTAGACCTGAGGAGAGCTAAGGTACTGGTGACCCCTGTTTCCATCCAAGGGGTCAGTGTGGACATGGTAGAGGATTACAAATACCTGGGGATACGAATTGACGATAAACTGGACTGAGGCTGTCTACAAGAAGGGTCAGAGCCGTCTCTATTTCCTGAGGAAACTGAGGTCTTTAACATCTGCCGGACGAAGCTGAGGATGTTCTACGAGTCTGTGGTGGCCAGTGCGATCATGTTTGCTGTTGTGTGCTGGGGCAGCAGGCTGAGGGTGGCAGACACCAACAGAATCAACAAACTCATTCGTAAGGCCAGTGATGTTGTGGGGAAGGAACTGGACTCTCTGACGGTGGTGTCTGAAAAGAGGATGCTGTCCAAGTCGCATGCTATCTTGGACAATGTCTCCCATCCACTGCATAATGTACTGGTTGGGCACAGGAGTACATTCAGCCAGAGACTCATTCCTCCGAGATGCAACACAGAGCGTCATAGGAAGTCATTCCTGCCTGTGGCCATCAAACTTTACAACTCCTCCCTTGGAGGGTCAGACACCCTGAGCCAATAAGCTGGTCCTGGACTTATTTCCTGGCATAATTTACATATTACTATTTAACTATTTATGGTTTTATTACTATTTAATTATTCATGGTACAACTGTAACGAAAACCAATTTCCCCCGGGATCAATAAAGTATGACTATGGATGGCAAAGGTTTAGAATGTTATAGGCTAAACTCTTGCAAAAAAAATACGAGTTTGGATGGGTATCTTGGTCAGTATGGATCAGTTGGGCCTAAAGGCCTGTTTTCATGCTTATCACTCTATGAAGTTTATAATTCTGACAGGATGAGAGATCTCTTTACTTAGAGAATAGAAATTAAAAATAAGCTGCAGTTGCTGCAGAGCTGAAACAAAAGCAGAAAATTTCAAAGATATCTGATTATGATATAGTTGGGACCACAGAGACATGACTCCAGGGTGACCAGGGATGGGAGCTCAACGTTCAGGGATATTCAATATTCAGGAGGGATAGACATGAAAGAAAAGGAGGTGGGGTGACGTTGCTGGTTAAAGATGAGATTAATGCAATAGAAAGGAAGGACATAAGCTGGGAAGATGTGGAATCGATATGGGTAGAGCTGCATAACACTAAGGGCCAGAAAATGCTGGTGGGAGTTGTGTACGGGCCACCTAACAGTAGTAGTGAGGTCGGAGATGGTATTAAACAGGAAATTAGAAATGTGTGCAATAAAGGAACAGCAGTTATAATGGGTGACTTCAATCTACATGTAGATTGGGTGAACCAAATTGGTAAAGGTGCTGAGGAAGAGGATTTCTTGGAATGTATGCGGGATGGTTTTTTGAACCAACATGTCGAGGAACCAACTAGAGAGCAGGCTATTCTAGGCTGGGTTTTGAGCAATGAAGAAGGGTTAATTTGCAATCTTGTCGTGAGAGGCCCTTGGGTAAAAGTGACCATAATATGGTGGAATTCTTCATTAAGATGGAGAGTGACATAGTTAATTCAGAAACAAAGGTTCTGAACTTAAAGAGGGGTATCTTTGAAGGTATGAGCCGTGAATTGGCTAAGATAGACTGGCAAATGACACTTAAAGGATTGACAGTGGATATGCAATGGCAAGCATTTAAAGGTTGCATGGATGAACTACAACAATTGTTCATCCCAGTCTGGCAAAAGAATAAATCAAGGAAGGTAGTGCACCCGTGGCTGACAAGAGAAATTAGGGATAGTATCAATTCCAAAGAAGAAGCATACAAATTAGCCAGAGAAAGTGGCTCACCTGAGGACTGGGAGAAATTCAGAGTTCAGCAGAGGAGGACAAAGGGCTTAATTAGGAAGGGGAAAAAAGATTATGAGAGAAAACTGGCAGGGAATATAAAAACTGACTGTAAAAGCTTTTATAGATATGTAAAAAGGAAAAGACTGGTAAAGACAAATGTAGGTCCCCTACAGACAGAAGCAGGTGAATTGATTATGGGGAGCAAGGACATGGCAGACCAATTGAATAATTACTTTGGTTCTGTCTTCACTAAGGAGGACATAAATAATCTTCCAGAAATAGTAGGGGACAGAGGGTCCAGTGAGATGGAGGAACTGAGCGAAATACATATTGGTAGGGAAGTGGTGTTAGGTAAATTGAAGAGATTAAAGGCAGATAAATCCCCAGGGTCAGATGGTCTGCATCCCAGAGTGCTTAAGGAAGTAGCCCAAGAAATAGTGGATGCATTAGTGATAATTTTTCAAAACTCGTTAGATTCTGGACTAGTTCCTGAGGATTGGAGGGTGGCTAATGTAACCCCACTTTTTAAAAAATGAGGGAGAGAGAAACCGTGGAATTATAGACCGGTTAGCCTAACGTCGGTGGTGGGGAAACTGCTGGAGTCAGTTATCAAAGATGTGATAACAGCACATTTGGAAAGCGGTGAAATGATCGGACAAAGTCAGCATGGATTTGTGAAAGGAAAATCATATCTGACGAATCTCATAGAATTTTTTGAGGATGTAACTAGTAGAGTGGATAGGGGAGAACCAGTGGATGTGGTATATTGGGATTTTCAAAAGGCTTTTGACAAGGTTCCACACAGGAGATTAGTGTGCAAACTTAAAGCACACGGTATTGGGGGTAAGGTATTGATGTGGATAGAGAATTAGTTAGCAGACAGGAAGCAAAGAGTGGGAATAAACGGGACCTTTTCAGAATGGCAGGCAGTGACTAGTGGGGTACCGCAAGGCTCAGTGCTGGGACCCCAGTTGTTTACAATATCTGTTAATGACTTGGATGAGGGAATTAAATGCAGCATCTCCAAGTTTGCGGATGACATGAAGCTGAGCGGCAGTGTTAGCTGTGAGGAGGATGCTAAGAGGATGCAGGGTGACTTGGATAGGTTGGGTGAGTGGACAAATTCATGGCAGATGCAATTTAATGTGGATAAATATGAAGTTATCCACTTTGGTGGCAAAAATAGGAAAACAGATTATTATCTGAATGGTGGCCGATTAGGAAAAGGGTGTCATTATACACCAGTCATTGAAAGTGGGCATGCAGGTACAGCAGGCGGTGAAAAAGGCGAATGGTATGCTGGCATTTATAGCGAGAGGATTCGAGTACAGGAGCAGGCAGGTACTACTGCAGTTGTACAAGGCCTTGGTGAGACCACACCTGGAGTATTGTGTGCAGTTTTGGTCCCCTAATCTGAGGAAAGACATCCTTGCCATAGAGGGAGTACAAAGAAGGTTCACCAGATTGATTCCTGGGATGGCAGGACTTTCATATGAAGAAAGACTGGATGAACTAGGCTTGTACTCATTGGAATTTAGAAGATTGAGGGGGGATCTGATTGAAACGTATAAAATCCTAAAGGGATTGGACAGGCAAGATGCAGGAAGATTGTTCTCGATGTTGGGGAAGTCCAGAACGAGGGGTCACAGTTTGAGGATAAAGGGGAAGGCTTTTAGGACTGAGATTAGGAAAAACTTCTTCACACAGAGAGTGGTGAATCTGTGGAATTATCTGCCACAGGAAACAGTTGAGGCCAGTTCATTGGCTATATTTAAGAGGGAGTTAGATATGGCCCTTGTGGCTTCGGGGATCAGGGGGTATGGAGGGAAGGTTGGTGCAGGGTTCTGAGTTGGATGATCAGCCATGATCATAATAAATGGCGGTGCAGGCTCGAAGGGCCGAATGGCCTACTCCTGCACCTATTTTCTATGTTTCTATGTTTCTATATTCAATGGGTCAGGCAGCACCTGTGGGAGGAGAAACAGAGTTAACGCGTCAGGTTGAAACACCTGCTGAGAATATCCAGCATTTTGCAGTGAACTTCAGTCTGATGATCAGACTGGAACACAAACCATTGTGTGGTGACCATCCATCGAGTGCTCAGCTGAATTGAACTAAATTGGATTCATTTATTTCTCATACATACGTACATCAAGTGAGTGGCAGAGTGGAGATAATTCTTTACCAATGGTGGTGTAAGGTGATCCTTCCCTCCGCTAGCCTGCAGGTCACCCTTGGGCAAGGTGTAGCACCTGCTTAGCTCCCCAACTTAGACCCACTTAGACCCACCTAAGTGACATAGCCCCCCAATCAGGGTCACGTGAAACCATGGGATCAGGTGGTGGATGGTCCTATGAGCAGCCGGTGCATATCACAAGTCCTGATTATGTGACCAGTACTTCCAGGCAGACAATCTCTAAAGCGTACTGATAGTGGCCGGGGTCACCCATCTTGTAAAGACACTGCCCAGAAGGAGGGGCCAGCAAAGCACTTCTGTAGAAAAATTGCCACCCAAAATCATGATTGCCTTTGAGATTATATTTAACTTTTCTATATTGAATGACTTGTATCTTAAGTAAACACTATTATGTCTGTACTGAAATGCCATCCTGAAGGTTTCTGAAGGACATAAACAAGGTGGTTGGTCACAATCTTTTTGTCAGGATCCGGAAGACTAAAACTGGAGGTCAGAGGTTTAAAGTGAGAGGGCAAAGATGTACAGGGGACATGAGGGGTGACATTTTAAACCAGAACACGGAATATACAAAACTACAGCCCAAAACAGGCCATTTGGCCCATAATATTATGCCAATCTTTTGTTTTCTTTCAATATTTTATTAATATTATATAAATTGCATGAATACAAATCCAAAATTCATAAGGATACAAGTAAGTAATACGAATTGCATTACATTTAAATCACAGTAATATGATCACAGTACCCCATATTCCAAATCAATCATGTAGAAAAAAAGATTGAATTATGAAATGAAATAAAATAAAATAATTGTATTTTATTTAAAAGATCTACCCCCACTACCAAAATGAGCTGGTTAGTAAAAAAAAAGAAAATAATACCTTACCATATAATATTATAATAATAATGGTCAGATCCATACTTTAATAACAGTTTAAAGATTATGAAAGTAACTCAGAAAGGGTCCCCATAACATTAGAAAATCATGTTTAGAATCAGAAATCGAACGAATCTTCTATAGATCAAGGCACAACATAGCGTCAGATAGCCATTGAATATGAGTGGGCGGGGTGGCTTCCTTCCACTTGAGCAAGATCGTCCTCCTGGCCATAAGAGACATAAAAGCCAATACCCGCAAATTAGGTGGCTTCAGTTTTGTAGCACTATCCACAACAATACCAAATAAGGCAGTCAAGGGATTGGGCTTAAAACTAACATTGAAAAGTACAGAAAAAGTTTGAAATACATCTTTCTAAAATTTTTCAAGGCTCGGACATGTACAAAACATATGAATTAGTGTGGCCACTCCTACATCTATCACAGTAAGGGGAAATAATCTGCATAGAAATGAGAGAGCTTGTCTTCAGACATATGAACTCTATGTGCCACTTTGAATTGTAATAAAGAATGACGAGCACATAATGATGAAGAATTAATCAATTTTAAAAAATCTTCCAGCTCGCTTCAGATATGAAAATCTGTAAATCTTTTTCCCAGTTTCCTTTAATTTTATCTAAAGAGGCCTTTTTCAGTCCCAACAGCAGACTGTAAATGTGAGATATTGAACCGTTGTCAAAGGGTTTTAGATTAAAAAATGTTTCTATTATATTCTTATCTGGACTTGTAGGAAATGTATGTAAATGAGATCTTAAAAAATCTCCAATCTGTAAATAATGAAAAAAAGTGGGTATTGGAAAGGTTAAATTTCGTTGAAAGTTGCACAAAAGAAGAGAGATTCCCTCCATTAAACAAATCTTGAAATTATTTAATATCCAATCTATCCCATTCTTTAAAAGATAAGTCTATTAAAGATGGTTTAAAAAAACAATTAGAAAAGATGGGACTCGAGAAGAAGAATCTCAATAAATCAAAATGTTTTCTAAACTGTAACCAAATCCTCAAAGTAAGTTTGACCACCACATTGTCAGTTAGTTTATTTAAAGATAAAGGGAGGATCCAAGTAAAGGAATAATGGAAAATTTCACAACAGAGTTGACTTCCAAAGAAACCCATATAGGGCAATTCTCATGGTTAATGTAATATATTCAGAACGTAATATTTCGTATATTAACTGCCCAATAATATAACCTAAAATTGGGTAAGGCAAAGCCTCCATTCTGTTTGGTTTTTTGAAGGTGAGCTTTATTTATTCAAGGTTTTTTATTCTTCCATATATAGGAAAAAAGAATTGGATCCAAAGAGTCAAAAAAAGATTTAGGAATAAAAACAGGCACAGCTTGAAAAAGGTATATAAATTTAGGTAAAATATTCATTTTAATAGAATTAATTCAGCCAATCAGTGATAAAGAGAGAGGCAACCAATTAGAAAGGGTTTTTAACATAATTCATTAAAGTTAAAAAATTTTCCTTAAATAAATCTTTATAATTCTTAGTAATTGTTACTCCTAAATACATAAATTGTTTTCTTAAAATTTTAAAAGGAAGGTTAATATCAGTTGGTATTAAATTGTTTAAAGGAAACAATTCACTTTTATGTAAATTTAATTTATATCCTGAGAACTGCCTAAAATTAGTCGGTAAACGGAACACAAATGGTAAAAAAGTTGTAACACTAGATATAAAAAGCAATAAGTCATCAACATAGGGTGACACTTTCTGACTAGTACCTCTCCTTAAAATACCAGTAATCTCTTTAGATTCTCAAAAAGCAATTGCTAAGGGTTCTAATACCAAATCAAAAATCAAAGGACAACCTTGTCTAGTCCCACATTGGAGTTTAAAGGGTTTAGAATTCTGAAGATTAGTAAAAACCCAAGCGGAGGGAAATAAATAAAGTAATTTAATCCAATGAATAAAATTAAGTCCAAAATTAAATTTTTCTAAGGATGTCAAAAGATAATTCCATTCAACTCTGTCAAAGGCCGTCTCCGCATCCAAAGATATCACACATTCTAATATTTCCTTAGATGGAGAATGCATAACATTTAACAAATGCCGTATATTAAAATGGGAATATCGATTTTTAATAAATCTTGTCTGATCATCCGAAACTATAGAAGATATAATACAGGTGGCCCCCATTTTCCGAACGTTCACTTTATGACACCTCGCTGTTACGAAAGACCTACATTAGTCACCTGCTTTCGCTAACAGAAGGTGTTTTCACTGTTATGAAAAAAGGCAGGGTGCGCCCGAACAGCCAAGCTCCTCCCCCAGAACTGCATTCTAGCCAGCATTGCTTAAACTTGTGCTTTATCTCGATTTATTTTGTGCATCCGTTAGCAAGATGAGTTCTAAGGTATCCAAAAAGCCTAAAAGAGCTCGTAAGGGTGTTACACACAGTGTAAAACTAGACATAGTTAAGCGTTTCGATCGTGGTGAAAAAAGTAAGGACATTGTCCAGGCGTTGAACTTGCCTGCATCCCCCAATTGCACTATTTATACGCAGAGAGAAAGAATTTTGAAAGCTGCCGATGTTACTGTTGGTTCTGCTCGTAGCAAGTGGTCTCTCTTAGTTGGCATCCAATAATGGATAAAATGGAAAGTCTATTGCTTGAGTGGATTGATGGGTGTACAAAGCATGGTGTTCTGTTAAGTTTTCTTTTACTTAAGGAGAAATCAGTCAGTTTTTTTAATAAGCTGAAACAGAAAGCACTGGATGATGGTGACGAAAGGGTGGCGAAAGTGGAATTTGAAGGTAGTCATGGGTGGTTTGATCGGTTCCTGAGGTGAGAGTAGCTTCATAGTTTAAGCAGTGGTCCCCAACTTCCGGGCTGTGGACTGATACACTGCCGCAAAGAATGCAGTGGTGCAGTGGTAGTCGTAACACACCCAGCACATCTTTAAGAAAAAAGCCGAAATAAACAAGCTAATTAATTAGGTGCCGCCCAGTACGTAAATGTTGGCCCAGATCAGAGACAATTGCCGATTGCGTCAGGTGGTTATTCGTATAAGCAAGTGTTTAATTGTGACGAAACTGCAATTTATTGGAGTCTTCCTGATTCCAGTAAGTGAAACTACACTGTACATACATTATTTCTACTTTATATAGGCTGTGTATTTTTATGTGTTATTTGGTATGATTTGGCAGATTCATAGCTTAAAGGTGCACGAAATGCCAATAAAAAAGCCCAGATACCCAAAAGGTGAGAGAGAACCAGTAAGAACCAGAGACTGTTTCTGCCAGGAGTGCTCCCGTGAGATTTTCGCTGCGCTAGACAGTGGTGCAGAAAAGAATTTCTACTTTATATAGGCTGTGTATTTATCATATCATTCCTGCTTTTACTATATGTTACTGTTATTTTAGGTTTTATGTGTTATTTGGCATCATTTTGTAGGTTTTTTGGGTCTGGGAACACTCAAAATTTTTTCCCATATTAATAAATGGTAATTGCTTATTCACTTTGCAACATTCCGGCTTACGAACCATTTCATAGGAATGTTCTACCTTCGGATAGCGGGGGAAACCTATATTTTCAAGTCTGCGAGCCAACACTTTAGATAAAATTTTTGGTATCAAAATTGAGTAAAGAGATAGGTCTATACAAAGAACATTCAGTAGGATTCTTATTCTTTTTGAGAATAAGTGGAATGGAAGCTTTGTAAAAAGACTGCGGTAATCTTCCTACCTTAAAGGAATCTGTAAGGGTAGAACATAAGTGTGGTATAAGCAAGGAGGAGAAAGCCTTATAAAACTCTACAGGGAATCCATCGGGTCCTGGGGATTTCCCAGAATGCAGTTCTCGTATAGCCTGAGCAATTTCCTCCTGGGAAATGGATTGATCCAATTTCCTGCAATCATCTATCGAAAGATTAAGAATATTTAATTGATCTAAAAAATTATTTATTGTAGTATTATCATTAACAGAGTCAGAACTATACAATTTGGAATAAAATTCCCCAAAAGTCATTAATTTCAAAGTGGTCAGTTGACATGTCCCCATTAATTTTACGTATTTCTTTAATTTGCCGTTTGGCTATAAATGGTTTCAATTGATTAGCCAGTAGCTTACCAGTTTTATCTCCATGAATATAACATTGACTTCGATCTTTTAAAAGCTGGCTTTCAATTGGATATGTTAAAAGAAGATCATATTTAGTTTTGGTTTCAATACGTCTCTTATATGTTTCAGGATCGGGTACTGAAGCACATTTATGGTCCAGTTGTTTTAACTGATTAGCTAGTTTGTTTCTCTCTTTGTTAACTTTTTTAATGATGTTTGCAGTATGAGAAATAATTTAACCTCAGATATATGATTTAAACGTATCCCATATAATAAGACTAGACGTCTTTTCCAACGTATTTTCTTCAAAGAAAAGAGTAATTTGGTTCTCCATCAATTTTAAAACGTCCTCATTGGATAACAGAGTTAAATCAAATTGCCAAAGTTTACTCATAGGGATAGGACTAGGAAGATT
The DNA here is from genome assembly GCF_030028105.1 of Mobula birostris. Lineage (NCBI taxonomy): Eukaryota > Metazoa > Chordata > Chondrichthyes > Myliobatiformes > Myliobatidae > Mobula > Mobula birostris. The sequence continues at coordinate 142,990,202 of NC_092379.1, forward strand.
TAAAGATAGAAGTACAGGAGAGTGGTCAGAAATAGAAATCTCTTTATATTCAATCAATTGAACCAATGGAATCATTTGACTGTCAATAAAAAATAGTCAATCCTGGTATAAGAATAATGGACGTGAGAGAAAAAAGAATACTCCCTGTCCGTCGGATGAAGAAAACGCCAAGCATCAACTGTACCATATTTAGTTAGAAAGGATTGGATAAACAAAGCTGATTTGTTAAATTTGGCTGGTTTGACAGACGAGTGATCTAATACTGGATCTAAGCAGCAGTTAAAATCTCCTCTCATCACAGGAGAGTAAGTACACAAATCTGGCAAAAACGAAAATAGATGTTCAAAAAATCCTGAATCGTCTATGTTGGGGGCATATACATTAGCAAAAACAATCAATTTACTGTCTAAACTCCCTGATACAATAACAAATCAACCATTAGAATCCGAAACAACTTTATGCTGAACAAAGGAAACTGTATTATCTACAAAAATTGAAACTCCAAGTGATTTTGCATTAAACGAAGAATGGAATTGCATACTCTTCCACCGAGTAAAAAAACATAAGCTATCACAGCTGCATATGTGCATTTCTTGTAAGAAAATAATGGGTGCTTTTAATTTTTTAATATAAGGAAACACTTTGTTCCGTTTAATGGGGTGATTCAGCCCTTTCACATTCAAACTAAATAAGTTAATATTTCGAACCATTTTAAATACAAATCATCATGTAATTAAAAGATCTGGCCATAAGTTATTAAAACTAGAAAGCAAACCATAAGGTAAGTAGTCAAACAGTCAATCATATAATCAACCTAACACAGCTCCCAGAGAGAAATTGGCCCTAATCCTTCCCCCACCCAAAGCCAGAAGGCTGACCAATAGACAGTCAGCGAGCTAACAACTAAAAAGTTCCCTCCCCAAAAAATCCTGTTGACAGAAACTCCGGTCCTTCAAGGTCAATTATGTCCCTACCAAGACACAACATAAAAAAAAAATAACTCAGTATTCAAAAATATAAAAGGATCAATTTAAACAAATTCAAAGAAAGCTATATTAAAATAAAGCCTCAAAAAGGGATACAATAAAAAAGTATCAAAAAAAAACAAAAAACAATATATGAACAGCCAAAACGTAAGATTATTGAAACCTTATTTCAAGTTCATATTAACAAAAGAAAACATTTTTCAAATAAGAAATATAACAGTTTTAGACTTCATCCTTCAGAAACTCTTTTGCATCTTCAACTGACTTTATTCTTTTTTGCAATCCTTTCTTCAAAACAATACTCAGACAGTCGGGAAACCGAAGGGATGGTCTAAATCCTTTATTGTAAAGTTCCAACATAACTTCTTTATATTTCATACGATCAGCCATAACTTCAGGTGAATAGTCTTCCACAAATCTGATCTTGTAACCATGGAAATCAATCATTCCTTGTCGACGGGTATGGCGAATTAAAAGGTCCTTAATACAAAATTCATGAAAACTTAGAATGACCAACCTGGGTCTCTCTGCCGATGACAATGGCTTCGAAGTTGGTGAGCAATATACTTGATCGAGCTTCGGCTCAGAAGTGAATAAAACAGGGAATAGCTGTTTCAGAAAGTTTGCAAAGAACTTTGCAGGGTCAGCGCCTTCAATTGATTCTTCAAGACCCAGATTCACATATTATTTCTCCTATTTCTATTTTATAGACTGATAATCCTTTTCATCATTTTTTCATTGGATAAGGATAACTCTTTGCAGAGTTTAATTGTATCTTCAACATCCTCTTCAAGTGTCAACAGCTTTGCAGTATTTTCCTGAATTCGGTTCTCATGCTCAGTTAAAGTTTGTTGGATTGTATCCAATTTGCCATTAAGTCATTGAAACTCCTCAGAAGATTCTGATTTTTGCTGTTTAAGGAAGTCACTGATTGAATCCAAAGTGACTGGGGATTCGTCTTCTGTTTCCCTTTCTTTTGCAGAAGCTTTTGTTCTTTTCCCAGCCATAGTAGAGCAGTATTAAAGTATTATAGTAAGGTTTCAAAAAAAACTAGTAAGAGATGTCATGTGATCGGCAACAATGAATACATCCAGTCAGAATTTATAAACAAACATTTATTAAACCCTGATAAACAATGAAAAAAAAAACAAAAACCCACACTGGAAGTAAACGGCTATGGGGCCATTCATTAAACCGCTACTCAGTACTAGTTCTTAAAGCGATAAATTCAAACTCAGTTCTTTGAATGGTAAATTTTAAAGTCCAAGAGATTTATATAGTCAATTAGGAGAGACATTCATGAAGTAACGAATTCCTCGAAGACACGACATCACTGCCACTCCCAGTCGGATCCTGCCTTTTCCACAGAATTCACAACAACGGAAATAAAATGATTTTAAAGGCACTGACCTTCCTCCATAGAATAGATCCTGCACAGCCTTTCCGCCACCTTTAGCAGAGGCTATCTCATGCAGATCACTCTTTCTTGAATTTCTGGAATTTATCACCACAGATGGCTGTAGGGATGAAGTCATTGGGTATATTTAAAGCAGAGGTTGGTAGTTTATTGATTAGTAACAGCGTCAAAGTTCACTAGGAAAAGGTAAGGAGTAGGGTTGAGAGGGATGACAAATCAACAACTTCGGAATAGCAGAGCAGACTCGATGGGCCAAATGGCCTAATGCTGCTTCGATGCCTTGCGGTTTTATGGAAAAGGATTTGGACAGGAAAAATGGAGACAGATCTGGGCCAAAGGCAGGAAAATGGGATTAGCTCAACTGCTACGTTGGTCAGTATGGATTTGGACTGAAGGCCCTCTTTCTATCTTCACTCCACCCCTATTGATTTTTCAGTTGTTTCTGGATGCACCAGGTGCTTCAGGCCCATAACATTAGAACCTGCAGATAGGTAGACTACATCCATACACATGCTTCTTATAACCAGAAAGAGAATCGGAATTATTTTCGGGGAAATTGAAATTGGAATTGGTTTATTATTGTCACATGTACTGAGATATAGTGAAAAGCTTGTCTTGCATACTGTTCATACAGATCAGATCATTACACAGTGCACTGAGGTAGAACAGAGTCATTAACATCATCATCATGTGCCATGTCATATGACGTGAGCAATCATGGTCACCATGACCCTGGTTATCCTTGGTAAATTCTTCTACATAAGTGGTTTGCCATTGCCTTCTTCTGGGCAGCGTCTTTACAAGTTGGGTGATCCCAGCCATCATCAATACTCTTCAGACACTGTCTGCCTGGTAACAGTGGTCACGTCACCAGGACTTGTGATATGCACGAGCTGTTCACACCTCACATGACAATCAAACACATGCTCACATGGCTTCACATAACCCTAATGGTGGGGTGGAGTGGGGGGGAGGGTGTGCTAATCAGGTTTTACACCTTGCCCAAGGGTGACCTGCAGGCCAGCAGAGGGAAGGTTTGCCTTTCATCTCCTTTGGTAGAGACATATCTCCGCTCCACCATTCCTGATGGTAGAACAAGATAAAACAACAGCAATGCAGAATAAAGTGTAAGAGATACAGTGAAAGTTCAGTGCAAGAAATCAATAAAGTGCAAGATTGTAACAAGGGAGATTATGAAGTGAGAATCACAATCAGAACCAGGTTTAATATCAACAGCATATGTCATGAAATTTGTTCTGTGGCAGCGGACATGCAACTCATAATAATAGTAAAACCTATAAATGACAATATGTACAGTATATTTAAAAATAGATTAAATATGTAGTGCAAATAGAGAGAAAAATACTGAGGTAGTGTTCATGGGCTCGTTGTCCATTCAGAAATCCGAGGGCGGAGGGAATAAATCTGTTCCTGAAACGAAGTGTGTGCCTTCAGGCTTCTGTACCTCCTCCATGATGGTAACAATGAGAAGAGGCTACCATCTGATTGTATTATGGGACCATTTAATAGCTTCAAGAGGCTGTTCATTTCACATATTAACTCCAGACGTCCAGCAGCCTGAACCATCTGTAACTCAGCTACTGCTGAAACAGGTGCACGGCAGATGCCACCTCCCTGCCCTATATTCGTCCCTGGAGCATCCACACCTTCTGTCTGTTTATTGACTACAGTTTAGCCTTCAATACTACAGTGCTAAGATTCATTATCACTTACATATAACATGAAATGTGCTGCTTTGCAACAGCACTTACAGTGTAAAGACATAGAGATCCATAAATTGCAAAATAAATAAAAGGTAGAAAGTGTAAGGACTAATGAGGTGTGGTGTTCACCATGACTCAGAGGAATGTTTTCTTTAGAAAGGCAGCAGGGTTATAGTCGTGGAGCATTGCAGCCTGGAGACAGTCTTTCAGCCCAGCCGCTCCATGCCGACCCCGAGACCACCCAGCTGCATACGACCCATGTCCTTTTGAGCCCCACTTGCTCCCCCTACTAAGCCTCAGCCATCCACGCACTGATCTGAGTGCTTCTCAAATGATGCGACTGTACCCACTTCAATCACCTCCTCAGGCAGCTTGCTCCAGCTTCAGAGCTTTCAACACCAATCTCCAAGTCTGTTGGTGGGGCAAGACTGAGGACAAAGGGAGGGTCACGATGTGGGAGGGGCAAGCTCACATTGTTGGAGCTCTCTCTCTCTGAAAGTTGAAAATTTGCTGTAAAGTTGCCAAAAACAGTTTTGGAGACAGCTGGAAGCCTTTGGGGGTGTTGAGTATCACCTCAGCAGTGGACTGAAGCAGTCTCCTTTCCTGGAAGGCTTCTGTTTGGTGAAGTTTCTCGGCCCATGTCTCTTTGGCACTGAGCAATGGTTGCAGCTGGCAGATTGCCAAAGTTATGAGTCTAAATTTGCCGAGAGCGGGGACGGATTTATTCCATTTGTAACAGCGGAAACCCCCTCCCATTTAGAGTGCCCAGCCCAGTGTGACCGGCTGAAGGGGACTTTGGACCTTGGAGCAGACAGAGAAACAGCAGACTGGCCCGGTGAGCTGCCGTCACTGTTCACAGCCGTATGGATGGCATTGAGGTTTTACCATCACATGGAATTCCCTGCCACCTGTCTCGTCTCTGAACTTCCTTTTTGACTGTTTGCTGGTGTTCCGCTGGGTGTAGACTGTGTAATATCAAACAGCGGTGTTGAACTTCTGAATTCTGAACTGCATCATGGCAGAAGATGGCTCCACTGAGGTCCTGTGTGCAAAGCTGCTGGATCAGGAGTTGCAGCTCACAAAGAGGACCACTCGTTCAATGACTGACCCTAAAGAACGCTGCACAATCTGCTGTATCAGCTTCAGTCGGTAGGAATGCTGCTATAAAAGCCACGGCAGCGACTGCTGAAGATCGTGAGGACATTGTCGTGTCAGCAGTTTAAAACGGGAAGATTACTTTCTATATGAAGTCGGCAAGGGGTGTGATTTTTTCCCAAAAGTCAGTGGTTAAAGGTGGGGAGGGGGTGTTATGCTGGTAGAGCTGGCGTTTGCCCCTGTGCAGGTGGTTATACTCTCTGACATCCACCCCCATAACACTGACAAGGCCCTCTTCCTCTTTCTGCACTCTATTGAGGTGGTGCGATCCAAAATAACCCCAAAACATCACAGAGGTTATAGAACATAGAACATAGAATAGTACAGCACAATACAGGCCCTTCAGCCCACAATGTTGTGCCGACCCTCAAACCTTCCCTCCCATATAAGCCCCCACCTTAAATTCCTCCATATACCTGTCTACTAGTCTCTTAAACTTCACTAGTGTATCTGCCTCCACCACTGACTCAGGCAGTGCATTCCACACACCAACCACTCTCTGAGTAAAAAACCTTCCTCTAATATCCCCCTTGAACTTCCCACCCCTTACCTTAAAGCCATGTCCTCTTGTATTGAGCAGTGGTGCCTTAGGAATGAGGCGCTGGCTATCCACTCTATCTATTCCTCTTATTATCTTGTACACCTCTATTATGTCTCCTCTCATCCTCCTTCTCTCCAAAGAGTAAAGCCCTAGCTCCCTTAATCTCTGATCATAATGCATACTTTCTAAACCAGGCAGCATCCTGGTAAATCTCCTCTGTACCCTTTCCAATGCTTCCACATCCTTCCTATAGTGAGGTGACCAGAACTGGACACAGTACTCCAAGTGTGGCCTAACCAGAGTTTTATAGAGCTGCATCATTACATCGCGACTCTTAAACTCTATCCCTCGACTTATGAAAGCTAACACCCCATAAGCTTTCTTAACTACCCTATCCACCTGTGAGGCAGATCCCTCTGCTCCTCCACACTACCAAGTATCCTGCCATTTACTTTGTACTCTGCCTTGGAGTTTGTCCTTCTAAAGTGTACCACCTCACACTTCTCTGGGTTGAACTCCATCTGCCACTTCTCAGCCCACTTCTGCATCCTATCAATGTCTCTCTGCAATCTTCGACAATCCTCTACACTGTCTGCAACACCACCAACCTTTGTGTCGTCTGCAAACTTGCCAAGCCACCCTTCTACCCCCACATCCAGGTCATTAATAAAAATCACGAAAAGTAGAGGTCCCAGAACAGATCCTTGTGGGACACCACTAGTCACAATCCTCCAATCTGAATGTACTCCCTCCACCAAAACCCTCTGCTTTCTGCAGGCAAGCCAATTCTGAATCCACCTGGCCAAACTTCCCTGGATCCCATGCCTTCTGACTCTCTAAATAAGCCTACCGTGTGGAACCTTGTCAAATGCCTTACTAAAATCCATATAGATCACATCCACTGCACTATCCTCATCTATATATCTGGTCACCTCCTCAAAGAACTCTATCAGGCTTGTTAGACACGATCTGCTCTTCACAAAGCCATACTGACTGTCCCTGATCAGACCATGATTCTCTAAATGCCCATAGATCCTATCTCTAAGAATCTTTTCCAACAGCTTTCCCACCACAGACGTAAGGCTCACTGGTCTATAATTACCCGGACTATTCCTACTACCTTTTTAGAACAAGAGGACAACATTCGCCTCCCTCCAATCTGCCGGTACCATTCCTATGGACAATGAGGACATAAAGATCCTAGCCAGAGGCTCAGCAATCTTTTCCCTTGCCTTGTGGAGCAGCCTGGGGAATATTCCGTGAGGCCCCGGGGACTTATCCGTCGTAATGTATGTTAACAACTCCAACAACTTATGTGCACTTATTCTCATTTCAGTGCCGCCTGCTCATGCAGATGGAGTGGGGCAGCTTCAGCTATAATTTGAGGGGCGTTACTATACCATCCCATGGGCTACGGGCTGCCTGGGGTGCCATGCCGATAAAGATTTTGGGCAGATTTGGAGGAATTGCCTGAACGTCAAGCTGCCAACTCTGCCTTGAAGGGACAGGGTGGGACCGCTGGGCCTTCCCCCACTGATCCCCTCCTGCTGTTCCTCTCCTTGTGCCCGCCCCCCCCCACCGTGCCATTGGCTGTGGAAGTCAAGGTTCGGCACAGTATGAATGCCGGTGAGGGGTGGGCTCAGATGGCAGGCAGGAAGGCGAAAAAGAAGAAAAAGCACCTGAATGCTTCTCCCCCAGAGAATGAGCAGGCTGCTGCTGCTGAACCGAGCCCGGAGGGTCCTGTGGCTTCTGAATCCAGTAAGAGCCTGGAGAAGTCAGGGGAGAGGAAGTGGCGCTGGAGGCTGAGGATGCCTCTGAAATGGAGGTCAGCATGTCTCAGCATATCCGCGGCCTGAAACGGCAGACGGATGTGTCCCTGAGCCTGGAGATCAGGGGCTGCAAAAGGGGGAGAATTTACCCCCAGTAAAGGCCCTATGTTCGGAGAATGCCCCCTCAGAGCTGGAGGATAGCTCTGTCATACAGGGGCCCTCTGCTGGGGTGGTATCTCCTAAACATGCATCCTCCGGGCTGGTGAGTGGTGCCACTGTAGAGGGGCCGTGTGGGGAGTCAGACTTGCCTTCAGTTGGGGCTGCACATTCAGTGCACTAATTCCTTGTGAAGGGACAAAGCCCTGTAGAACAGGACCACATGTGGGTGGAGGATCACCTGTGGGATTGGTTTCCTAGATTATTGCCCCAGTTGAGGCCAAGTGCCCTGCTGAAGAGCGTCCAGTCCGTGAGGGGAACTGGAGTAACCCGGCATCACCCTCTCGGTCAGCTAATCAGAGGGAGTGTGTTCCAAGAGGTGAGGTGGGAGGGCACTCTCCTGGCGCTAATTCCGGGGTGGGTGAGGAGATGGATGGCCCAGCAAGCTCATATCCTGGCCGTGGGAGGGGCTCTGCATCCAGAGGTGGAAGACCTTTCTCTGTCACTGATCCTGGGGATAGGGTAGAGCCTGTGGTGGGGTTTCTCATTAGGGCTACGGCGAGCAGTGAGGCGGTCATGTTGGGTGCAGATGACAACTACTTAGAAGCTGACGAGACTGTGGGATTGCAGTGAGGGGGAAGAGAATGACTATTTTGAAGCTGATATAGCAGACATCCTCTACCCCAGCACCGAATCACAGCACATCTTTATGGAGGAGATCTGGCAGTTCGTGAAGGACTACTGGAGGACAAATGTTTACGGCCCAGTTGGCCATTGATCTATGGCTGGGTCTGCAAGGGGCCATTCAGTCTATCGGCACTATTCTCCAAAAGAAGGGGTGGGGAGCTGGTGACCCATAGGGAGAGGCGCTAGATTAAGAGACACTTGGGGTTCCTAGAGAAGGTTTGAAAGGCAAAGGTGGGAGACAGGGCTGGAAGGAAACTCTGCTTTTTCTTCCAGGGGCTCTGCTGAGGTGTTTCAATAAGATGCATCATCGTCATGAAGTTAAGTGTTGCAACTCTGAATGTCAATGGCGATAGGGGGGCTCCCTGCAGATTCTGTCACCTCTCTGTCCTCTGGGATGGAAGAGATGCAGTGAGTTTCTTACAGGAAACCTGTACCGTTCCAGGAGATGAATCCACCTAGCTCCTGGAATGGAGGGGAGTCGTCCACATGAGCCAGTAACAAGCCAGCTTGTTGGCCTCTTTTCACTAGCCTGAGATACTGCAGGTACACGAACTTGTCCCAGGCCACCTGCTTCACCTCGCCATGTGCCAGGATGGCGTGCCAATGCATTTTATCAACATATACGCCCCAGAGCCTGGCCCAATGCAGGCCCACTATTCCGAGAGGTGTATGTGTGCTGAGATATGTAGGTCATAATGAGTGTGTTATCCTGGGAGGTGATTTCAATTGCACCCTCAAGGAAAGGAGAGAGATCACATCTGTTCCCAGAGTAGTTGAGCATTGGTAAGAAAGTTAAGGGAGTTGGTCGTATCCTCTGACTTGCAGAGCCTTCAACCTGACCTCTGTGCTTTCTCAAGGAGGTGTAGAGGGGGTGGAGGCTCGTGGATCGATCATCTGTACATGACCAGGGTAAGCGTCTTCAGGATGCTGGCTGCCTCCATGCGGCCGGTTGCGTGCTTGGACCACCACCTGGCGTGGGCGAGCTGAATGCGCTGCCTGCACTGGTGGGGTCTGCGTACTGGCATTTCAACAACCTGCTGCTGGAGGGCGGCCGATTCTGGATTTGTTCTGTCAGTTTTGGATGACGTGGCAGAAGAGCAGGGGCTCTGAGGCTCTGGTGGGATGTAGGCAAGGCTCACATCCGACTGTTCCATCAGGAATATGCTCACGGGTCGATAGAGTGGCAGATGTCTGGGATCCATTAGCTTGAGAAGGAGCTGTTCGACTTGGAGTCCCTGCAGGGGCCGACACATGGAAATCCACCCCTCTGGGATGAGTGCCAGAGGAAGGAGATGCGGAGGCACCTGTAGCTCTAGAGGTCCCAAAGCACTTACACCAGGTCGTGGGTCCAGATATTACAGGATCTCGACCATGCCTCGCCCTTCTGCTACTCTAGAAAATAGAATAGTACAGCACAGTACAGGCCCTTCGGCCCACAATGTTGTGCCGACCCTCAAACCCTGCCTCCCATATAAGCCCCCACCTTAAATTCCTCCATATACCTGTCTAGTAGTCTCTTAAACTTCACTAGTCTATCTGCCTCCACCACTGACTCAGGCAGTGCATTCCACGCACCAACCACTCTCTGAGTAAAAAACCTTCCTCTAATATCCCCCTTGAACTTCCCACCCCTGACCTTAAAGCCATGTCCTCTTGTATTGAGCAGTGGTGCCCTGGGGAAGAGGCGCTGGCTATCCACTCTATCTATTCCTCTTATTATCTTGTACACCTCTATCATGTCTCCTCTCATCCTCCTTCTCTCCAAAGAGTAAAGCCCTAGCTCCCTTAATCTCTGATCATAATGCATACTTTCTAAACCAGGCAGCATCCTACTCTCTCGAAAAGGAGAGGTGTGTCTGCAGGCAGCTCATGGCGTTGCCGGCAGAGGATGGCTTCTCTACCACAGGGGGGTTGAGACCCTCTGTGGGGAGCAGCATGTATGAGTCTATCTCAGCTCGCCGTAGGAGGCCCTGTCGGCGAACTGGTGGGATTTGGAGACAAAAATCTCTGCCCGGCTGGGACAGTGGTCATGCCTCCTTTGTGTGATCTCATAGCGGGGAAGGGCGTTGGTTATCAATCAGCTGGTCACATCCATGATACGCTACCAGGCTGGTTACTTTAGTCCAGCCCACTGCTTTTGTCTCCAGGACCCAGAGGAGGCTGGTGGTCTTCTCCTGGGGCAATAGGAGGTACTGGGTCTCTGTGGTGGTCCTGAGTCTTCTGATCGAGAGGGCGGTCAGTCATTGGTGTGAGCACCCAGCTGGCAGCTTCCCCCTCAGAGATATCTGTACAGTGACCACCCTCTAAGATGGCATGTGCTGCCACCATGGTTTCTCCTGTTGGGATCATTGCCCACAGGAGGGTACGTGGCTGTCAGCAGACTGCAACGGCCACACTGCTTTGAGAGAACTGCCTTGCTTTTACCAAGAGCTGTTGAGCATATAGGGTCATCCAGGCAGGGTGCTCCTGTGCCAGTGGGGGATGGTGCTCTAGCTGTCACAAGGACTGGCCCCCATCCTATCACGGCGGGTGTCGAAGGGGTTTGGAGGCTCAGGGAAGTAGAGGGATCCGGCTGCACCAACGCCTGATGGGTGGGAAGAGCTCATCAGACACAGGCCTCGGGATACACGCAGGTGAGGGTCCCCCATAACATGAGCCGTCTCTCAGGGATGCCCACCATGCCGTTCTGTGACATAGAAACATACTACAGGCTGCTCCTGCAAACCTTTCACTTCCGTGCCTTCGTCTAATGACCAGACTTGCCTTCGAGATCTGCTTCATCATCTGGCAGTGGAGGAGGTCTGCAGTGGGAATCTCTGTTTGCAGAGGTCCTTCCCTGTACACCAGGGACCTGGGGTGGAAGGTGTTGCATCGGGCAGTGTCATGCAACAGGTACTGACACCACATCCACCTGTCCGTTCTGTGGCCAAGAGGAGTCAGTGCTCCACACTTATATGGAGTGTGAAAGGTGGCAACCCCTCTTTGGGTGTCTGAAGGGGCTCAGGTTCTGGTTGCAATTCAGCCCTGCACTCCTTATTCATGGGTATCCAGTATGGAACGGGGTGGGCCGTGAGGAGGATCTGCTGGTGGGCATGCTCCTGGTCCTGGCCAAGATGGCTATTGATGGGTCTAGGTGGCGGGAAATGGAGGGTGCGGCCCGGGTCGACTGCCTGCCCCTCTTCTGAGGATACGTTCGTGTCCGGTTGTCCTTCGAGAGGGAGCACGTGGTCACAATGGGTACCGTCAGGAATTTCCGGGAGAGGTGGGCCCCCCCAGGGAAGTGATTGTTTTATAGACTTTAATAATCATATTTTAATTTGAATCTATTCACTGTCCCGTAAATACTTAATGTTTGTACTTTGTGCCATGTTTGTGCAAATAAACTTTCATAATTTTATAAAAAAAAGTGGTGAGACTGAGGGAGGGTCACATTGTGGGAAGGGTGGTACTGTGGAAGGGTATTCACAATAAGTAGAAAGAGACACAATCTAATCAATGAAAGAAAGCACACAAGATGAACAGTCAAGGTGCAAGAGACAACGCACTGTGCAAATTCAAAAATAAATAATAATAATGAATTAAAAGCAATAAATATCGAGAACATGAGATGAAGAGTCCTTCCATGTGAGTCCATGAGTTGTGGGAACAGTTTAGTTATGGGATGAAAGCAGTCGGGTGATGTTATCCCCTCTGTTCAAGAGCCTGATAGTTAAGGGTTAATAACTGCTGCTGAACTTGACGCTGTGGGTCCTGAAGCTCCTGTACCTGTTTGCTGATAGCAGCAGTGAGAAGAGAGCATGGCCTGGATCGTGGGGGTTTTGGATGATGGATGCTTCTCTCCTGCAACACCGCTCTGTGTATGTGCTCAGTGGTGAGGAGAGCCAAGCAGGTAACGTTTACTCTCTGCAGAGGCTTCGAATGAAGGTTGAATTCCATGTTCCTTTGACTACATCTGTAACTTGAACATATCTTGAGACATATATGTGTATATGTTAAATATTCCAGTATAGACTTCTTTGTACAAATATTCAACAAAATATATTTAAATCCAAAAATAAATCAGCCTCAGAATCAGGTTTAATATCACTGGCAAATGTCATGACACTTGTTGATAAGCAGCAGGATCACATTGCAATAAATAACGATAAATAATCTATAAATTACAATGAGAACTATGTATATCTTAAAAATGAAATTAAATAAGTAGTGCAAAAAAAGAGCAAAATAAAATAAAAATTAATATTGAGGTAATGTACATTGTCCATTCAGAAATCTAATGGCAGAGGGGAAGAACCTGTTCCTAAAATGTTGATAATGTGTCTTCAGGCTCCTGTACCTCCTCCCTGATGGTAGCAATGGGAGGAGGGCATGTCCCGGTGATCCTTAGCAGTCGTGAGAGTACACCACAACGAGGAAAGCGTAAAACAGGCTGGTCTGCTACAACATGTCAATGTTAAGAAAGAGAATGTGCTGTAACTTCTGTAAAACATTAGCATATATAAGTGCCCAGGGTCATATGTGTTATAGCCCAGGTTACTGCAGGAAGTGAAGGAAGGGATTGCTATTCTTTGTTGATGATTATTGTGCCCTCAGTAATCACAGGAAGAGCACCAGAGGGTGACAAATTTATTCCTTGGTTCAGGAGAGGGAGTAGGGATAACACTGGGAGGTAGAAACCACTGAGTCTCTCCTCAGTGCTGAGCAAATCATTGGAGAAAATTTTTAGACAGGATTTACAAGCATTCGGAGAAGCATAGTCTGATTAGGGATAGTCTGCATGTCTTTGTGAAGGGCAGGTCCTTCCTCCCGAGTCTGATTAAATTCTTTGATTCACCAGATTCACCACTCGTGGCATCTTGACATGATAAGTGAGTGGGCAAAGATCAGGCAAATAGAATGTGACATGGCTGTTATCAGGTAAAAGCATCTAAAAATGGTGAGAGATTCCAGAACTCTGAGTGATACTGTAAGTATCCCAGTGAATGAAATACAAAAGGCATCTACTTAGTCACTGCCAGGTAATTAGGAGAGTCCTAGAGTCCTAGAAAAGTACAGCACAGAAACAGGCCCTTTGGCCCATCTAGTCCATGCCAAACAATTTAAACTGCTTACTCCCATTGATCTGCAGAAGGACCATAGCCCTCCAGAACCCTTACAAAAATGTTCCTATCCAAAGTCTTATACAACTTCAACATGACATTCCATCTCTTTTACTGAATCCTTTGATTTATGAAGGCCAATGTCCTAAAAGCCTTCTTTATGAACCTATCTTCCTGTGAAGCCACTTTCAACACACTATGGACCTGTATTCCCAGATCCCTTTGTTCTATCACACTCCTCTGGTTGGTCCTATTGAAGTACAATGTCTTAACCAGTGCCCCAGTATCTCTTGAAAACCAAGGTTTCCTATATCTGTAATCTTTGCCTTTTATTCTGACAGGCACATACAAGCTCTGTACTCTCAAAATATCACTTTTGAAGGCCTCTCACCTATCAAGTTTTGCCAGAAACAGCCTGTCCCAATTCACACTTGCCAGATCCTTTCTGATACCATTAATATTGGCCTTTCTCCAATTTAGAATCTGAACCCAAGGGCCAGATCTTTCTTTTTGCATATTTATTTTGAAACTAATGGTATTGTGATCACTAGATGCAAAGTGTTGCCCTTCACAAACTTCTGTCACCTGCCCTGTCTCATTCCCTAATAGCAGGTCCAGCATCTCTTACTTTCTCATTGGGACTACTATGTACTGATTAAGGAAAGTTTCCTGAACACATTTGACAAACTCTATCCCATCTAGGCCTTTTACAGTATGGGAGTCCAGTCAATATGTGGAAGGTTAAAATCACCCGCTATAACAACCTTATGTTTCTTGTAACAGTCTGCAATCTCTCTACAGATTTGTTCCTCTGAATCTCTAGGACTGTTGGGTGGTCTGTAATATAGCCCCAGTAATGTGGTCATACCTTTCTTATTTCTCAGTTCCACCCATAACGCCTCACTAGACAAGTTCTCCAGTCTGTCCTGACTGAGAACTGCCGTGAAATTTTCCCCGACTAGTAAAGCTAGCCCTTTACCTTTAATCCCTCCTGCTCTGTTGCAGCTGAAACAACACAACCCCAGAATACTGAGCTGCCCGTCCAACCTCTCCTACAGCCAAGTCTCATTAATGGCTACAATATCATAATTCCGAGTGTTGATCCATTCCCTGGGCTCATCTGCCTTTCCTATGATATTTCCTTCACTGAAATACATGCAGCTCAGAGTGTTAGACACCATGCTCAATCTTTTGCTTCCTGAGAGGGTAATAGTACATTGATATTATTGGGGGATTCAGTACAAAGGGAAAGTGGTTGTGTATCAATTATTTAAAGCATTGATGAATCACACTTGGACTACAATGTACAGTTTTACGATTCATATTTAAGGAAGGTGTCTCATACATTGCCAATGATTCAGAGGTTTACCTGACTAATACATGGAATGGGTGGTTTGCCTTCTGAGGAAAGATTGGATAGGGGAGATTTATATCCTCAGGATTGTAGAGTTATACGGAACAGAAACAGGTCCTTTAGCCCAGCTTGTCGATACCGTCCAAGTCGTCTACCTGAGCACTGAGCTCATTTGTCTGTTTGGCCCATATCACTCTCATCGCACAGGGTGAATCTCATTGAAACCTGTTGAATATTGAAAGGATGAGATAGAGTGGATGCAGAGTGGATGCTTCCTAAAGTGGGAGTCTAGGACCGGACTGCACAGTCTCAGAACAGAGGGGTGTCCCTTTAGAACAGAGATGAGGAGGAATTTCTTTAGCCAGAGAGTGGTGAGTCTGGGGAATTCATTGCCACAGACGACTGTAGGGGCCAAGCCATTGGGTATATTTAAAGTGGAGTTTAATATGTTCTTGATTAGCAAGGGTGTCAAAGGTAATGGGGAGAAGGCAGCAAAATAAGCTTGAATAGGATAACAAATCACCCATGGTGGAATATTGGAGCAGACTCGATGGGCTGAGTGGTGTAATTCTGCTCCAATGTTTTATGGTCTTATGGTCAACCTTTCCCAAATGCATATCTGTCCAAATGTCTATTAAATGTTGCAATTGTATCTACTTCAATCACTCCCTCTGGCACCTCATTTCATACATCCACCACCCTCAGACAGAGTTTAAAAGAGTGAGAGGGGACATTAAATCACAGCGAATACTGAGGAGCTTTGACAGTTGATGTGATATAAGTCTTTTTGGGCAGGTGTTGCACCAGGGGTCATTGTGTTAAAATAACTTTGTACCCATTTACTTTCAAAACATTTAGGCTTGTAGATACATTAGGGACATTTAAGGTATTCTTAGATAGGCGCATGGATGAAAGAAAAATGCAGGACTATGTGGAAGGGAAAGGTTAAGTTGATCTTGAGGACAAGACCATAAGATATAGGAGCAGAATTAAGCCATTTTATCCATCTAGTCTGCTTTACCTTCTCATCATGGCTGATCAATTTCCCTCTCAGCTCTCATCTGCTGGCTGGTGGTGTAGTGGCATCAGTGTTGGACTTCGGAGCGAAGATTACTAAGTTTGAATCCAGCCAGCTCCCTTGCACGCTTTCCATCCGTGCTAGGTTGAGCGTCGAGCTAGCAACTCGGCCTCATAAAAATAAGAAAGCCTGCTAAAAAAAACGCTGTCATGACGGCGTCCCGATGGCTCCACTCGGAGTTAAGGGCTTTCCTCTTCTTCTTCCCACCTCCTGCCTTCTCCCCGTATCCCTTCATGCCCTGACTAATCAAAAATCTATTTTGGCCTCCACAGCTGCCTATGGCAATGATTTCCACAAATTCACAACTTTGTGGTTAGATTCTTCCTCATCTCTGTTCTAAATAGACAATCCCTCTACTCTGAAGCTGGATCCTCTGGTCTTAGACTTCCCCACCATCGGAAACATTCTCGCCACATCCAATCTATTGAGACCTTTCAACGTTCAATATGTTTCCATGAGATCCCTCCTCATTCTTCTGAATTCTGGTGAGTACAGACCCAGAGCCATCAAACGCTCCTCGTATGATAGCCCTTTCTTTTTCATGAACCTCTTTTAAACCTTTTCCAATATCTGCAAATCCTTTCTTAGATTAGGGCCCCAAAACTATTGACAATAACTCTAAGTGAGTCCTCACCAGTGCCTTACAAAGCCTCAACGTAACATCATTGCTTTGTAGATGAAAGAGTCAGCACAACATTGGGACAAAGGGCCTGTACTGTGTTGTACTGCTCTGTGTTCTGACTTCTATTTAAGGTAGTGATGTGGCAACTTTTTTCTCTGTCAGAGCGTTATGAGTCTTTGGACCTCTCTTTCTCAGACAGAGGAGCATCAGAAGGGGCTTTCAAGGCAGAGATTAATGGATTCCTGAAAAGCAACAGGTGAGAATCAGCCATGGATGGTCCTAAGCCTGGCTGTGAGAGCAGAAGGTTTGGAGATGGGGTTAGTAACACCATCCCATAAAAACCTAGAGCTACAGAAATCCCAGCTGAAGCTCCAAAGACCTTACTCCTGTGAGTGGAAAAATTTTTGAAGATGGGCTAACCCTGGGGACAACCTTAAAGAATGACCCAGGACAGAGGACTCTTGGAAGCCAGGGATGATGGACTAAGAAGAAGAAGAAAAAGAAGGGGTGAAAAGTTTGCACAGATGGAGAGAAGTTAGCCGGATGGACTGAAGATCCTGATCCTGTGCTGTGCGACACCATGACCAAATGCAGAGTTGAGGTTGCAGTCAGAACATCTATAAACCATGATGAAGTAGGCTTAAGGGATCAAATGGCCTCTTCAAGCTTGTAATTCATATATCCATACAATGATAAGATTGTTTAGGGCTTGGGTGAGACCATCCTTGGGGTGTGGTGTGCAGTTTTGGTCTTATACTTAAGGGAGGAGATACTTTTCTCAGAGATGATGTTGGGTCACTAGGTTGAGACTGTGTCCTAGAATTATCCTGTATACTCCAGAGTTACTGAAAGCAGAAGAGATGAGTCTCTGAGAAACAAAGGCTCTAGGAAGACACACACCAGTCCATAAGACATAGGAGCAGAATTAGGCCATTAGGGCTGATTTACCCCTCCCAACCCCATTCTCTTGCCATCTCATAACCTTTGACACCCTGACTAATCAAGAACCTATCAACCTCTGCTTTCTATATGCCCAATGATTTGGCTTCCACAGCCATCTGTGGCAATGAATTTCACAGATTCACCATCTTCTGGGTAAAGAGATTCCTCCTCATATCTGTCCCAAAGTGACTTCCTTCTATTTGGAGGCTGTGCCTTGAACCTTCCACTACAGGAAACATCCTCTCCACATCCACTCTGTCAAGGCCTTTGAACATTCAGTAGGTTGATGATAGAGAGATGATCTAATATTACGTGGATGGGACTGAACGGAGAGTTGGCAAAGAGTTATGAAGCAATGTTGCTTTGTTTTATAGACTAAACAGTAATACAATGAAAGATATGACGAAAAAGTTTTTATTATTGCACAACACTAATCCATCTTCTTCCATCAATGAGTATTGATGTCTGGAGATCCTTGTTATCTGATAGCATACCTGCTGGCTGAGTGAAACTCAAAACAAGAGGGAACAGTGATGACACGAATGTAACACGTCTGTGACTCTTTTTCTTTAAGCGTTCCTCTGGTGATATGTCCCTTCACCAAAGTTGCACGTCACTTGCTAGGCTCAAGGATTAAGAGGTGGGGACAATCCCCCAAGAATGAACTGTGTCACTTATAGCTGTAGAAAATGTGAAAATTCTCACACACAGGCAAACTGCTTCAGTCGGCATGCCCTTCTGGGGCTAACTGAGTTCTGGGAGAGATCGGTAATTATCTCTCACAACTTTGGATCTTCATTGTGAAATCAGGAAGTTGATTTTTGCCTCAAAGCATAGCTGAATGCCAATTTTCAGTTCCTTTTGCTATGAATTGTTATTACCCTTCAAAAGTTGAGGAAACAACCCAGTCTATCACAAGCAAGCCCTGCCCAACGTTTGGCACATTCACAAGCAACATCAGTCGTCAAGTATGCCACCACCCAGGCCATGCTCTCTTCTCACTGGTGCCATCAGGAAGAAGGTATTGGAACCTTCAGTCCCACACCACCAGATTCAGGAACAGTTATAACCAATCAACCATCTATCCTGAACTAGCATGGCTAACTTCACTCACCTCAACACTGAACTGATTCCACAACCTATGGACTCACTTTGAAGGACTCTACAACTCATGTTCTCAACTTTATTTATTTATATAAGTTTAATAAACTTCAAGTTTAATTGTCATTCAACCATACACACATACACAGCAAAACAAAACTTGATTCCTCCGGAGCCAAGATGCAAACCCCAGTACATTCAGTCACGTACAGCACACAGCACATACAGTTACAATAGCACATAGAGTCACAAGAATAATGTTAGCACATGTCCCCTGAGTGTCATAGCTTGAAGATTGCTGGTGCATGGAATGTTGTCCTGGAGCCATGTTTCTGAAAGAACTAGCACGCAGAAGCTCCTCATCTCATGCTGGGTCAGTCAAAGACTAAGCTTGTCTTCCAGGGAGCAAACATTAGAGAGCAGCGCCAACAGAAGGTCTCTCGTGGACATTGAGAGGATGTTCCCTATCGTGGGAGTCTCCAAGACCAGAGGGCACATCCTCAGAAAACAGGGATATCCATTTAGAATGGAGATAAGGAGGGATTTCTTTAGCCAGAGTGTAGTGAAGTAGTGAATCTGTGGCATTCATCGCCACAGATGACTATGGAGGTTAAGTCACTGAGTATATTTAAATTGGCGGTTGACTGGTTCTTGATTAGTAAGGGTGTCAAAGGATATGTAGAGAAGCCAAGAGAGTGGGGTTGAGAGGCATAATAAATCAGCCATGATAGACTGGTGGAGCAGACTCGATGGTTCATTTCTACTCCTACATCTTATGGTCTTCTGGTTTTAATATCAGCAAGAAGAAAGAGGAAGCAGAGGGATGAACACAATCCTGTGCTCATCAATGGAGCTGCTGTAGATGGTCAACAGATTCTTGGTATCCATATCACAAGCAAACACGCCTGATCCCTCCGCACTGACATGGTGATTAAGAATGCACTTCAGCGTACACACAGCCTTAAACAGCTGAGAAGACTCGACTTTGAAACCATAGAAACCACAGAAAAACTACAGCACAGAAACAGGCCTTTTGGCCCCTCTTGGCTGTGCCGAACCATTTTCTGCCTAGTCCCACTGACCTGCACACGGACCATATCCTTCCATACACTCCCATCCATGTATCTGTCCAATTTATTCTTAAATGTTAAAAAAGAACCCACATTTACTACCTCGTCTGGCAGCTCATTCC
This sequence comes from Mobula birostris, assembly GCF_030028105.1. Taxonomy (NCBI): domain Eukaryota; kingdom Metazoa; phylum Chordata; class Chondrichthyes; order Myliobatiformes; family Myliobatidae; genus Mobula; species Mobula birostris. Next base: position 143,010,025 of record NC_092379.1, read on the forward strand.
ATATTCCCAACACTCTCTGTGTGAAGAAGCCCCCTCTAATGTTCCCTTTAAACTTTTCCCCCCTCACCCTTAACCCATGTCCTCTGTTTTTTTTCTCCCCTTGCCTCAGTGGAAAAAGTCTGTTTGCATTCACTCTATCTATACCCATCATAATTTTATATACCTCTATCAAATCTCCCCTCATTCTTCTACGCTCCAGGGGATAAAGTCCTAACCTATTCAACCTTTCTCTGTAACTGAGTTTCTCAAGTCCTGGCAACCATCCTTGTAAACCTTCTCTGTACTCTTTCAACCTTATTTATATCCTTCCTGTAATTTGGTGACCAAAACTGAACACAATACTCCAGATTCGGCCTCACCAATGCCTTATACAACCTCATCATAACATTCCAGCTCTTATACTCAATACTTTGATTAATAAAGGCCAATGTACCAAAAGCTCTCTTTACGACCCTATCCGCCTATGACGCCACTTTTAGGGAATTTTGTATCTGTATTCCCAGATCCCTCTGTTCCACTGCACTCCTCAGTGCCTTACCATTAACCCTGTATGTTCTACCTTGGTTTGTCCTTCCAATGTGCAATACCTCACACTTGTCTGTATTAAACTCCATCTGCCATTTTTCAGCCCATTTTTCCAGCTGGTCCAAGTCCCTCTGCAGGATCTGAAAACCTTCCTCACTGTCTACTACACCTCCAATCTTTGTATCATCAGCAAATTTGCTGATTCAATTCACCACATTATCATCCAGATCATTGATATAGATGACAAATAACAATGGACCCAGCACTAATCCCTGTGGCACACCACTAGTCACAGGCCTCCACTCGGAGAAGCAACTCTCTACTACCACTCTTTGGCTTCTTCCATTGAGCCAATTTACCACCTCTCCACGTATACCTAGCGACTGAATTTTCCTAACTAACCTCCCATGCGGGACCTTGTCAAAGGCCTTACTGAAGTCCACGTAGACAATATCCACTGCCTTCCCTTCATCCACCTTCCTGGTAACCTCCTCGAAAAACTCCAATAGATTGGTCAAACATGACCTACCACGCACAAAGCCATGTTGACTCTCCCTGATAAGTCCCTGTCTATCCAAATGCTTGTAGATTCTGTCTCTTAATACTCCCTCCAATAACTTACCTACTACTGACGTTAAATTTACCGGCCTATAATTTCCCGGATTACTTTTCGATCCTTTTTTAAACAACGGAACAACATGAGCCACTCTCCAATCCTCCGGCACCTCACCTGTAGACAGTGACATTTTAAATATTTCTGCCAGGGCCCCTGCAATTTCAACACCAGTCTCCTTCAAGTTCCGAGGGAACACCCTGTCAGGTCCTGGAATTTATCCACTTTAATTTTCCTCAAGACAGCAAGCACCTCCTCCTTTTCAATCTGTACAGTTTCCATGATCTCACTACTTGTTTCCCTTAATTCCATAGACTTCATGGCAGTTTCCTTCGTAAATACAGATGCAAAAAACCTATTTAAGATCTCTCCCATTTCCTTTGGTTCCACACATAGCCAACCACTCTGATCTTCAAGAGGACCAATTTTATCCCTTACAATCCTTTCGCTCTTAATATACCTGTAAAAGCTCTTTGGATTATCCTTCACTTTGACTGCCAAAGCAACCTCATATCTTCCTTTAGCCCTCCTGATTTCTTTCTTAAGTATTTTCTTGCACTTCTTATACTCCTCAAGCACCTTATTTACTCCCTGTTTCCTATACATGTCATACAACTCCCTCTTCTTCTTTATCAGAGTTGCAATATCCCTTGAGAACCAAGGTTCCTTATTCCTATTCAATTTGACTTGTCTGAGAATTCTCTTGACTTTGCCCAATGTGCCATAGCAAGATTTCTTGACAGGTTACATCTCAGCCTGGTACATCAACTGGACTGACAAAAACTGAAGAGGGTTGTAAATTCTGCCAACCTGTCACAGGTTTTTCAATGCAGAACTGATTTATTATTTATTTTATTTATTTATTTGGAGATACAGCTCAGGAAAGGCCCTTCTGGGCCACCTAACAACCCACTCGCCTAATAATGGGACAATTTCTAATGATCAAATAACCTACTAAACAGTATGGCTTTAGATTGTGCGAAGAAACTAGAGCACATGGAGGAAACCCATGCATTCCATGGAGAGAAGGTACAAACTCCTTACAGAGGATGCTGGTATTGAACTCTGAACCCTGATGCTCTGAGTTATAATAGTATTGCGCTAGTCACTACGCCACCATGGCATCCATAATGAGAGATTTTGGTCCGAAAATGTCAATTATTTATACTTCTCCATAGATGTTACCTGACCTGCTGAGCTCCTCCAGAATTTGATGTGTGTTACTCTCGATTTTCAGCATTTGCAGAATCTCTTGCATTTAGCTGGGTGAAGTAGATTTGAGAAACTCCTGCTACAGAAGCTGGTAGTAGTCAGGATTTGTAACTGACATTAGGCAAGGCAAAATAGTGGGAACAAAACTCTACAGATTAAAAACAGGAAATGCAAGAGGATGGGCAAATCTACATTCAGGAGAATACAAAAGTAATAGATTGGAACTTCCAGTTCACATGTCCTCAGACTGAGAGTTAATGAAGAGTACAGTAGGGTGCCACAGAAGCCCAGCTGCTAGTACAACACTATTACAACTCGAGGCATTGCAGTTCAAAATTCAATTCCAGAACCATCTGTAAGGAGTTCGTACATTCTCCCCGCGAACGTGTGGGTTTCCTCCTGCAGTCCAAAGACCTACAGTATGGGTTAGTAGGCTAAATGGTCATTGTAAATTGTCCTGTGATAAGGCTAGGGTTGAATAGGTGGCTTGCTGGGCAGCTCAGCTCATTTTACCCGAAGGACCTGTTCGTGCGGTATATCTAAATAAATTTTTAAAATAAGATAGTAAACTGTAACTGGCCAATAAAAATACTTACTACCTCAGAAAATAAGACACATGGACAGACAATTTCAGAATATATCTTGTCCTTCCAGTCACCAACTAACACTTAATAAAAAGCTAAGTACTCTTACTGAGCTAATACAAAGCTACGTGCTCTTATTTCTGTTTGCCAATCAGCTTCCTATTTTAACCTACACTACTGTGCAAAAGTCTTCAGCACCTGAGCTACATACATGTGCCTGAGATTTTTCTACAGTTAGTGTATGTCATGAAATTTGTTACCCTGTTGCTGTCACAATGGTGGGGCATGAGGAGCAAGGGTGGACCCAAATGCAAGACACATCTTGTGAGGTTAATAAAATTTAGTTTATTGTTCAAAACCAGGAGAGCAAGGCAGGAGCAGGAATAGCGAACAGGACAAGGACTCAGGACTATGACTAGGCTGGGACTAAGGGTCTGGGCTTGGACTCGGAATCGGATCCCAGAACTAGAGGAGACATGAAGATGCTAGGGTATGGACTCCAAGCCAGGGACTGGGCAAGGACCCAGTACCTGGGTCTTGTCTCGGGGTCAGACCCCAGAACCAGGCATGGACACGCTGTGGGCTAGGGAGAGGAGGAACATAGGAAAACAGAGCCTTGGTCTCGGGAGAGCAGGTACATGGAACTATGGACACATACACAGAACAGAGAGCTTGGACCCCTCCTTGGGTACAGGACATAGGGCCAAGACTCTTGACCCCTCGCGGGGCAACGGCAAGACGAACTGACTTACCCCAAGGAGGCGAGGACAAGACAAGACATGACCCCCCGCAGGGCAACAGCAAGACGGCCTGACTTACCCCATGGAGGCGAGGACAGGACAAGACCAACATGAAAGCACACCAGACAGTACCTATCTAGCTCCGGTGATGGAACTAGACCGTAGTGCAGGCCGGGGCTACAGACGAGGGCTAGAGGTGAGAGGGGCAGAGAAGGGATTCAGACAGCGGGGTAGGACAGGAATCACAGACCGCCAGGGCCAGGACTTGACTCGGAACTTGAATGCCGCCGGGGCCGGGATTTGACTGGGTACCTGGATGTCGCCAGGTAGTGGTGGGCTCTCAACTCGGCCCAGGAACAGTAGACAGCAGTTCTTGATTCCCTCTGGCGGGTTAACTGACGGACCCACCTTGGTGAGGAAACTTTGCAAGCTCGCTTTGGCGGGGTAACTTGACAGGGTAGCTCTGGTGAGGAAAGGCGAATTACCGGCACTCGCTTCGGGCGGAGACTAGCTTGCTCAGGCCAGATAACATTGGCACGCCGTACCTTTGGTGACTTTGCAAACGCTCCCACGCTGAACAGCTGAAAGCCAGAGACTATAAACTACCAGTTCAGCCGAGAGTAAATTGCCTCTAATCACCAAGGCCGAGGGACACGGGAAAGCAGGAAACCAAGTAGAAACAGGGAATCAACGGTCCGGATCGTAACATAAGCAAAGTAAATTTAAAGAGACCCCGATCCCGACCATGATAGTACCACCCCCCCCACCACCCCCAGTGGGAGCCTTTAGGCAACCAACAGATTCGCCTGTATTATTGATGACCCGGGTGGGTGGAGGGGGTTTTGGCTGGCAGGCAAAACAGAACAACAACACCTTGACTTTAGGCTGACAAGAATTTGGAAAAACAGTGTTTGTGTCTGCTGGGTCCATGTTTGGTGGGAGTGTTCTATCACAATGGTGGGGCATGGGGAGCAAGGGTGGACCCAAATGCAAGACACATCTTGTGGGGTTAATAAAATTTAGTTTATTGTTCGAAACCAGGAGAGCAAGGCAGGAGCAGGAATAGCGAACAGGACAAGGACTCAGGACTATGACTAGGCTGGGACTAAGGGTCTGGGCTTGGACTTGGAATCGGATCCCAGAACTAGAGGAGACATGAAGAGGCTACGGTATGGACTACAAGCCAGGGACTGGGCAAGGACCCAGTACCTGGGTCTTGTCTCGGGGTCAGACCCCAGGACCAGGCATGGACACGCTGTGGGCTAGGGAGAGGAGGAACATGGAAAAACAGAGCCCCGGTCTCAGGAGAGCAGGTACATGGAACCATGGACACATACACAGAACACAGAGCCGGGACTCCTCCTTGGGTACAGGACATAGGACCGGGACTCATGACCCCACACAGGGCAATGGCAAGACGGCCTGACTTACCCTACGGAGGCAAGGACAAGACAAGACATGACATGACCCCCCGCGGGGCAATGGCAAGAAGGCCAGACTTACCCCATGGAGGCGAGGACAAGACATGACCCCCCCCCCCCCCCCCGCGGGCCAACAGCAAGATGGCCTGACTTATCCCACAGGGACGAGGATAAGACAAGACCAACATGAAAGAGCACCAGACAGTACCTATCTAGCTCCAGCGATAGAACTAGACCAAAGTGCAGACAAGGGCTGCAGATGAGGGCTAGAGGCGAGGGGGCAGAGAAGGGATTCAGACAGGGGGGTAGGGCAGGACCAGGACTTGACTCAGAACTTGGACGCTGCCAGGGCCAGGACTTGACTCGGTACTTGGATACTTGGATACCACCAGGACCAGGACTTGATTGGGAACTTGGATGCCGCCAGGGACGGGACTTGACTTGGAACGTGGATCCCACCAGGGCCAGGACTTGACTTGGAACGTGGATGCCGCCAAGGACGGGACTTGACTCGGAACTTGGATGCTGCCAGGGACGGGACTTGACACGGTACGTGGATGCCGCCAGGTAGTGGCGAGCTCTCAACTCGGCCTGGGAACAGTAGACAGCGGTTGTTGATTCCCTCCGGCCAGTTAACGGACCCACCTCGGTGAGGAAACTTTACAGGCTCGTTTTGGTGGGATAACTTGACAGGGTTGCTCCGGTGAGGAAAGGCGAATTAACAGCACTCGATTCGGGCGGAGACTGGGCTTGCTCCGGCCAGATGATATTGGCATACCGTATCTTTGGTGACTTTGCACACGCTCTCGCACTGAACAGCTGAAAGCCAGTGCCTATAAACTACCGGTTCAGCCGAGAGTAAATTGCCTCTAATCACCAAGGCCGAGGGACACGGGAAAACAGGGAACCAAGGGGAAACAGGGAGTCAACGGTCCGGATCGTAACATAAACAAAGTAAATTTAAAGAGACCCCGATCCGGACCATGACAGCTGCAGCCGTACAGTTCAGTACCATAGAACCATAGAACATTACAGCACAGAAACAGGCCTTTTGGCCCTTTTTAGCTGTGCCGAATCATTTTTCGGCCTAGTTTCACTGACCTACACCTCAACCATATCCCTCCATACACCTCTCATCCATGTACCTGTCCAAGTTTTTCTTAAATGTTAAAAGTGAGCCCACATTTACCACTTCATCTGGCAGCTCATTCCACACTCCCACCACTCTTTGTGTGAAGAAGCCCCCCCCAATGTTCCCTTTAAACTTTTCTCCCTTCACCCCTAACCCATGCAAATAACTTACTATCAGTCACATTAAAAAATAAATAGTGCTAAATAGGAATAGATAGTTGGCACAGTCATTGTGCACAAACATTGTTGCAATGGAGATTAATATAAATCCTAACCCTAAACCCATGATCCTCTCTTATGCTGAAGGAATTCATTGGATCTCATGAGCACCAATGCCCAGGAGCAGAAAAGTGTACGAAAATGGTGGATGCAGCCCAGTCCTTCACAGGCAAAGGCTTCCCCATCATGCAGCACAATTACAAGGAAAACTGCCACAATGAAGCTGCATCCTTCATCAAGGACCCCCACTATCCAGGCCAGACTCTCTTCTCACTGCTGCCACTGGGCAGGAGGTACAGGAGTCTTAGGATCCACATCAGCAGGTTCAGGAAAAGTTATTATTCCTCAACTATCAGGCTCCTGAAGTGCTGTGGATAATTTCACTCACCTCAACTCTGAGCTGATTCCAAAACCCACAGACTCACTCTCAAGGACTCTACAACTCATGTTCTGTTTTATTTATTTAATTATTGTTTACAAGCACAATTTTTCTTCCCTTGCACATTGGTTATTCACTTTGCACTTATTTATGTGTAGTTTTTCATAAATTCTATTGCATTTCTTTATTTTCCTGCAATAAAATGCATCTGCAGGAAGTACATATTATGTGGTAACATATAGGAACCCGGATAATAAATTTACTTTGATTTTTGACTTTGCCTGCCCTCAGATATTGCACAGACCACAGCAGAACTGGTGTGTGAAAGTGAAGAGCCTCAGTTCCTCTGCTTGCACAGGATTATTTCTATTAAGGGGTTTCAGCATGACAGCCCTGTGGTTCAGCCTTCCTCAGTGCCCATGAAGTCTTTGCAAGATGGAGATGAAGGAGAGAGAGCCTAATGTAGGCCAGTGACAAACAGCAATCTGCAGAATGGTACACACAAATTACTGGAGGAAATTAGCAGGTTAGGCAGCATTTATGGAGAGGAATAAACAGTCAATGTTGAGGGCCGAGCCCCTTCAACAGGACTGGAAAGGGTCCAGAGTGAAAAGGTGGGTGGAAGAGAAGGAGTACAAGCTAGAAGATGATAGATGAAGCCAGGAGGATGGAGGAGGGGGATGAAGTAAGAAGCTGAAAAGTGATAGGTGGAAAAGGTAAAGGGCTGGAGAAGAAGGAGCTTGATAGGTGAGGAGAGAGGACCATGGGAGAAAGGGAAGGATGAAGGGCACCAGGGAGAGGTGATAGGCATCTGAGGAGAAGATATAAGAGCCCAGACTGTAGGTTTGAAGAAGAGGCAAGGGTGGAGGAGAAAACATTAGCAGAATTTGGAAAAATCAAGTTAGAGACTACCTAGATGGAAAATGAGCTGTTTCTCCTCCAGCCTGTACAGAGACTTCCACAGAATGGTCTAGCTGGTATTATTATGATTCTGTGACCCTGAGATTCAGATTCAGATTAATTTATTTATCATGTACATTGAAACATACAACGAAATGTGTCATTTATGCTAACAACCAACAAAACCCAAGGATGTGATGGGGGTAACCTGCAAGTGGTGCCAACATGCTGCAGCATGCCCACAATGTTCCACAGAAAACACAAGCAACAGCAAAACAAGCTCTTTTCAGCTTTATGTGTCATTGTCCACAATGTCCATTGGTTTGATTTATATTACTTCACACTCCAGTTCTACTGTTAGTATTCATAGTATTCCCATGGACATGCCTCATTGCTTGGATTCATTCATTGACCACATCTAGTGGTTGGAATATTATCATGCCCTGGTCACACATGACATTGGTTTGACTTACAATGTAAATTGAATGAGGAATTCAAGTTGTTAGAACTTAATTGATGTCTTTATTCAGAAATTGCCAGGAAACCTGGAAAATCAAAGTTCAAAGTTCAAAGTAAATTTATTATCTAAATATATATATATGTATGTCAGCATGAAATTGTTTTTCTTCTGGGCATCCACAGTAGATACAAAGAAACACAATGAAAAATGACACAAAAAGATTGACAAACAACCAACGTGCAAAAAAGACAAACTGTGTAAATACAAATAATAATAATGATCATTAATAAATACAGTAAGCAATAAATAATATTAAGAACATGAGTTGTAGAGTCCTTGAAAGTGAGTTCACAGATTGTGGAATCAGTTAGGGTTGAGGTAAGTGATGTTATCCATGCTGGTTCAGAAGCCTGATGGTTGAAGTGTAATAACAGTTCCTAAATCTCCAAATATTTGGAATCTACCAATACTTGGAGCAATCAGTGGCTTTGTCCTCAGATTTACCAGAAACAAGTGCTTTTCATTGGGCACTGGCAAGGTTGAGATTTGATATTGGATCACAGATGGGAAGCAACCAGAGTACAGAAATAAAGTCCAGATTCCTCTGAAATGAATGCTTTTTTACGAAAGATTGTTTTTCCTAAAATCTCGGCTGAGGATCAGAAAACTCTCGATGTTCAAATTATTGAAACCAAAATTCATAAAGCTATTTTTTCAATGCAATCTGGTAAGTCCCCAGGACTTGATGGCTATCCTGTAGAATTTCATTAAAAATTTGGAAAGTTGCTTTCTCCATATATGTTGGAAATGCTTAAGGACTCTTTTGTGAAAGGCAACTTACCCTCTACTTTTTATGAGGCTTCTATTTCTTTAATTCTTAAAAAAGATAAAGATCCCACTGACTGTGCTTCATATAGATCTATTTCATTACTGAATTATCGATGCTAAGATTTTGTCAAAGATAATGACCAATTGGTTGGAGAATATTTTGGGTAAAATTATCTTTAAAGATCAAACAGGCTTTATAAAGGGTCGCTATTCTTTTTCAAATGTTCAGAGACTATTTAACATTATATATTCGTCCTCTTTTAAAACTCCACAATGTGTTCTATCTTTGGATGCTGAAAAAGCGTTCGACTGAGTCGAATGGAAATATTTATTCAATGTTTTAGAGAAATTTGGCTTTGGTGCTAATTTTAATAATTGGATTAAAATGATGTATAAAGCCCCTATTGCTACTGTTATCACTAACAATTGTAGGTCCCCTTTTTTCCAGCTTTCACAGGGGACAAGGCAAGGCTGTCCATTAAGTCCTTTGTTGTTTAATTTAATATTAGAACCCCTTGCTATTGCTCTTCGTGAGGCTAAATATATCCATGGGATATTTGTGAATGAGACTATGCATAAGGTCTCTCTTTACGCTGATGATTTATTGGTTTATATATCTAACCCTGACAAATCCATTTCTGCCTTGCTAAAAATATTTAATGAATTTAGAGGTTTTTCAGGATATAAAATAAATTTTAATAAAAGTGAATTGTTTCCTTTAAATAATTCTCTCTCTGTATATGATAATACTGCTTTTAAAGTTACAGACTCTTTTAGATATTTAGGTATTGTAATTACTAAAAAATATAAGGATCCTTATAAAGCCAATTTTGTTCCCTTAGTAGACTCTATGAAGTATTTATTTAGTAGATGGAGTCCACTTACATTTTCACTTGTTGGTCGTATTCATATAGTTAAAATGATGATTTTGCCAAAATTTTTATATTTATTTCAGAATACTCTTGTCTTTTTGACTAGGAAGTTTTTTGATCAGATTGATTCTATTATTTTATCTTTTATTTGGAATAATAAAAGACCAAGAATTAGTAAATATCATTTACAAAATTTGAAAAAGGATGGAAGTCTTGCTTTGCCTAATCTAAGAATGTATTATTGGGCTGTTAATGTGTGACATATGTCTTTTTGGTTATACTGGGTTGACAAGAGCGATCGGCCAATTTGGGTAGATCTGGAACTGAAAGTTATAAAACAGTTTTATTTAACCTCGTTATTGGGAGCTCCTTTACCTATGTAATTAGTTAAAATTGGTAATTTAAACCTATACCCTGTGATTAAGTACTCTATACAAATTTAGCTCCAATTCCGCAATTTTTTTAACCTTAAAAAATTTAAACTTTGTAGTTTAATTTACCGAAATTTCTTTTTTTATGCCTTCTTTGAGTGATCCAATTTTTTTACTTTGGAAAAATAAAGGTATTAATTCTTTTTTGGATTTATTTAAAGAAGATAGATTAATGTCTTTTGAACAATTAATTGATAAATATTCTCTTTCATACTCACACTTTCTGCAATACCTTCAAGTTAGACATTTTTTACAAAAATATTTAAGTAATTTTCCTTACATATTGGAGGCTGACCTGTTAGATACTATAATGAGTATGAATCCTTTGATTAAGGGTTCTATTGAAGAATTTATAATTTATTATTACAATGGGATAAGTATCCTTTATCTAAGATTAAACAGGATTGGGAAAAGGAACTTAATTTGACTTTTATGACAGAGGATTGGATGCGGATATTGAAGTTGGTTAACTCTTCTTCAATTTGTGCTAGCCATTCATTGATTCAATTTAAAATTGTACATCATTATCATTTGATAAAGGAGAGACTTTCTAAAATCTTTTCTAATGTTGATAGTCATTGTGATAGATGTAAAACTGAGATAGCTACACTGACACATATGTTTTGGTCTTGTTCTATATTGGAACAGTTCTGGAAGTCGGTTTCTTCAACAATTTCTAAAGCACTTAAAATTAATTTACAACCTAATAAATTAACTGTGCTTTTTGGAATAATTCCTCAAAATATTCATGGTATTTCTGTGACTGACCAACATGTTATTGCATTTGTTACATTGATAGCTAGGAGGGCCATTTTGTTGAAGTGGAAGGATACATCAGCTCCCACTTTGTCACAATGGTTCTCTCAAGTGATGCTGTGTCTTAGTTCGGAGAAAATTAGAAGTCGAACCTTTGAACCTTTATTTGACTTTGAGAAAAGATGGGGCTCATTATGCTCGTTATTATCATTTGAGTTAATTGATATAATTTTTCCATGATCTAATTGTAAATTTTTTAGTATATTTTCTTTTCTCGCTGGCGGTTTGATGTTTATTTTTAGAAGCTTTTTGTATGACGCGTGGCTCCAGTGTTGTACACCTAATGGGTTTTTTCTTTTTCTCTCACTTTTCTGCTTGGTAGGTTTTCTTTTTGTTATCACAAAATTTTTTTTCAATCTTTAAGATAATGTTTTTTGAGGCATTGTAAGTGTTATTACTTCTATGTACTCATGTTATTTTTCCTGTATAATATAACAACAAAAAGATTTGAAAAGAAAGAAAACGAAGAAATAAAATCCAGTGAATTCTTTCTACTTGGTTGCTGGATCTGGACATTTTTGAAGAATGAAAGGCCTGCATATCAACTGAATGTTGAAAGGCTTAGATAGAATGGATGTGGAGAGGATGTTTTCTATAGTGGGAGAGTCTAAGAACAGAAAGTACAGCATCACAATCGAAGGATGTCCCTTTAGAACAGAGATAAGGAGGAACGTCTTATGCCAGAGGGTAGTGAATCTGTAGAATTCATTGTCACAGATGGCTGTGGAGGGCAGCATAAACAGGAGTGGCTAGTCCTCAGCTCAGCATGATGCAGTGACACACCATCTCCAGCGTCACCATAATCCTGGACTGCTGCAGTAGGCTACAACTGACGCGATACAGTGCCCCGCTGTTGGTCTTTCCAATAAACCAGTCAACTGGACTTCTATGTGGCCACTATCTAACAGGGTCTTGTGATTACAAGAAAACTGTCCAAGACAATCGCTCGCTGTTAGATTGCACACTGCCTTCAAGCACCAATTCTGATGTCTCCCTGTGGCAGGCAGCAACATGGTCTGCACCAAGTCCAGCTCCTGCAGCTCCTCTGCTATCGAGCAACTCACTAATGGGATAGACCTGCAGTAATTGAAAGACTTAATGTTCAGCAGTGTGTTGTGATCATAAAAAAGACATTCAAAAAGGACAAAAACGCTTTTGATTGGCTCCAGAAAGGCCTCTGTGTCCAAGCACACTGTAATCTAAGCAGTGAACTCCATCTGCTGCTTCTTAGCCCAGTCCTGCATCCTGTCAATGTCCCTTTGTAACTTAGAACAACCTTGTACATTATCTACAACAACACCAACCTTCATGTGATCTGCAAATGTATTAACCCACCCCTCCACTTCATGGGAAAAAAAATCTGTTTTCTTTTTAAAGATACAAGAGATTCTGGAGATGCTGGAAAACTGGGCAACACGGACAAAATGCTGGAGGAACTCAGAAAGACAGGTAACATTACTGGAGGGAGATGAACAGGTGATGTTTTGGATTGAGACCCTTCATCAGGACTTTTGAACTTTGAATGTGAATTTTGGCTGCTGATCAAACTACACAGGGATAGTATCTGACTTAGTACAGGATAAAGTCGGACTTTAGATACAACACTGAGTCATGTCATCTGCAGAAATTCTCTGGTGACTCAGCAATAGTTGAGTGTACAAAGGGAGGACAGGAGGATGAGTACAGGGCCCTAGTGGAGGATTTTGTCAAATGGTGCAAGCGGAATCACCTGCAGCTCAACATTTGTAAGACAAAGGAGATGTTGATGGACTTTAGGAAGACTAAGCCTGCACTGTTACCTGTTACGGCTGATGGTGAGGATGTGGATGTGCTGAGGACTGTCAACTAGCTGGGGGTACACCTGGATGACAGGCTTAAGTGGAGCACCAACACAGACACTGTGTACAAGACGGCCAGAGTCGCCTCTACTTCCTGAGGAGACTGAAGTCATTTGGAGTATTCAGGTCTCCCTTCTCGTTTTCTACCAGTCTGTTGTCGCCAGTACAATTTTCTATGTGGTGATGTGCTATGGAATCAACATGGAAGATGTCAACAGGCTCAATAAATTGATTGAAAAGGCCGGCTCTGTTATAGGAGTCAAACTGGACACACTGGAGGCTGTGATAGAACAAAGGACCCACTGGAAAATCCCAGCAATTCTGGACTACGTTGTTCACCCTCTGCATGCTACCTTGGCTAAACAGAGGAGCACTTTTAGTAATAGACTAAGCAACTGCTCCAAATAGTGCTATATGAGGTCATTCTTACCCTCGGCCATTAGGCTCTATAATGAGTCAACCTATAGCCGGGGAAGTGATGACCCCTCCTGTTAGACTATTTGAGGTAACTTATATTTTATTCTTTCTTACTTCTCTTCTAATATTTTATTTTGAGTATCTGTGAACTTGTAATTCTACTGTGACATTGTAATTTCCTCTGGGATCAATAAAGTACCTAATCTATCTATCTATCTTAAATTATTGTTTAGAATAGACTATAAGCCTCTCAGCTACATAATTGAATTGAATTGACTTTATTTCTTACATCCTTCACATACATGAGGAGCTAAAATCTTTATGTTACGTCGCCATCTAAATGTGCAATGTGCAATCATAGTAATTTATAATAAATAGAACAGTAAATGTAACATAGAAATGCGCTCATATTAGCATGAGCTAATCAGTCTGATGACTTGGTGGAAGAAGCTGTCCCAGAGCCTGTTGGTCCTGGCTTTTATGCTGCGACACCATTTCCCAGATGGTAGCAGCTGGAATAGATTGTGGTTGGGGGTGACTCGGGTCCCCTATGATCCTATTTTTAGAGTCACACTACTGCATAGAAATGGCCCCATCAGCCCATCTTGCCTGTGCCAAAACATTAATCTGTCTAGCCACATCGACCAGCGCCTGGCCCCTAGCCCTCTATACCTCTCCCTCCATGTACCTATCCAAATTTCCCTTATATGGTGAAATCAACCCCACATTTACCACTTGTGCTGACAGTTCATTCCACACTCCCATGATCCGCTGAGTGAAGGAGTTTCCCTCATGTTTTCCGTAAACATTTCACCTTTCACTCTTAACTCATGACCTCTAGTTCTTGTCTCAACCCAAACTCAGTGGGAAAAGCTGCCTGCATTTACCCTATCTATACCCCTCATAATTTTGTATACCTCTATCAAATCTCCCATCAATCTTCTACGCTCTAGGCAATAAAATCTTGACCTATCAACTTTCCCTATAACTCAAGTCCTCAAGTGCCAGCAACATTATTGTAAATTTTCTCTGCACACGTTCAATCTTTCCTGTAGGTAGGTGACCAAAACTGAAGACAATACTCCAATTTAGGCCTCACCAATTTCTTATAGAATTTCACCATAACATCCCATATCCTGTACTGAATACATTGATTTATGAAAGCATATGTGCAAAAAGCTTTCTCTTGGGCGGAAGGCAGGAGAATGGAAACGGCCATGATGAAATGGCAGAGCAGACTTGATGGGTCAAATGGCCTGTTTCTGCTCCTATATCCTATGGTCTTTCTTTATGCTGATCTACATATCTAGCCACTTTCAATGAATAACGATCTACATTTCCAGATGAGGATGTAACTAGTAGAGTGGATAGGGGAGAACCAGTGGATGTGGTATATTTGGATTTTCAAAAGGCTTTTGACAAGGTCCCACACGGGAGATTAGTGTGCAAACTTAAAGCACACAGTATTGGGGGTAAGGTATTGATGTGGATAGAGAATTGGTTGGCAGACAGGAAGCAAAGAGTGGGAATAAACGGGACCTTTTCAGAATGGCAGGCAGTGACTAGTGGGGTACCGCAAGGCTCAGTGCTGGGACCCCAGTTGTTTACAATACATATTAATGACTTAGAAGAGGGAACTAAATGCAGCATCTCCAAATTTGCGGATGACACGAAGCTGGGCGGCAGTGTTAGCTGTGAGGAGGATGCTAAGAGGATGTAGGGTGACTTGGATAGGTTGGGTGAGTGGGCAAATTCATGGCAGATGCAATTTATTGTGGATAAGTGTGAGGTTATCCACTTTGGTGGCAAGAACAAGAAAACAGATTATTATCTGAATGATGGCCAATTAGGAAAAGAGGAGGTGCAACGAGACCTGGGTGTCATTGTACACCAGTCATTGAAAGTGGGCATGCAGGTACAGCAGGTGGTGAAAAAGGCGAATGGTATGCTGACATTCATAGCAAGAGGATTCGAGTACAGGAGCAGGGAGGTTCTATTGCAGTTGTACAAGGCCTTGGTGAGACCACACCTGGAGTATTCTGTGCAGTTTTGGTCTCCTAATCTGAAGAAAGACATTCTTGCTATAGAGGGAGTATAAAGAAGGTTCACCAGATTGATTCCTAGGATAGCAGGACTTTCCTATGATGAAAGACTGGATGAACTAGGCTTATACTCTCTGGAATTTAGAAGATTGAGGGGGGATCTGATTGAAACATATAAAATCCTAAAGGGGTTGGACAGGCTAGATGCAGGAAAATTGTTCCCGATGTTGGGGAAGTCCAGAGCGAGGAGTCACAGTTTAAGGATAAAGGGGAAGCCATTTAGGACTGAGATGAGGAAAAACTTCTTCACACAGAGAGTAGTGAATCTGTGGAATTCTCTGCCACAGGAAACAGTTGAGGCCAGTTCATTGACTATATTTAAGAGGAAGTTAGATATGGCCCTTGTGGCTAAAGGAATCAGGGGGTATGGAGAGAAGGCAGGTACAGGGTTCTGAGTTAGATGATCAGCCATGATCGTACTGAATGGTGGTGCAGGTTCGAAGGGCCGAATGGTCTACTCCTGCACCTATTTTCTATGTTTCTATGTTTTTATCCATTTTTTTCTACCAGACTCCTCAGTTCCATATTGTTTGACATTCCCAGATTCCCACATTCCCAGATCCATTTGGTCTTCCCAAAGTGTATTAAATTCCATCTGCCTTTTTTCAGCCCATTTTCCCAGCTGATCCAGATCCCTCTGCAAGCCATGATAGACTTCCTCACTGTCCATTACACCCCAGCTTGGTGTCATCTGCAAATTTGCTGATCCTGTTAATAGCATTATCATCTAGATCATTGATACAGATGACAAACAATGGACCCAGCAGCGATCCCTGCAGCAGACCCCTTGTCACAGTCCTCCAGTCAGAAATACAACCATCTACAACTACCCTCTGGCTTCTTCTGCAAGGCCAATGTCGAATCTAATTTACTAAGTCATCTTGAATACCAAACAACTAAGCCTTCCTGTCCAACTCCCATGCAGGACCTTGTCAAAGGCCTTGCTAAAGTCCATGTAAGCAATATTAACTTTCCTGGTTTCCTTCTTAAACGTTCTCTTGCTTTTGTTATATTCCTCAGGTGCCTCTTCTGTTCCTGCCTGCCTATACTCGCTATGTGTCTCCTTCTTTTTCTTAATCAGGGCTTCAATATCTCTTGAAATCCAGGTTCCCTAAACCTGTTATCCTTTCCTTTTATTCTGAAAGGCATATACAAAAAAATTTCACTTTCGAAGGCCTCCCACTTTCCAAGTACACCTTTACCAGAAAACAGCCTGTCCCAATCCACACTTGCCGGATTTGGTCTGATAACATCAAAATTGGCCTTTCTAAGTTGGTTTAGAATCTGCAACCTGAGGACTAGACCTATCCTTTTCCATTATTACTTTGACACTAATGGCATTATGATCACTAGATGCAAAGTGTTCCCCTACACAAACTTCTGTCACTTGCCTTGTCTCATTCCTTAATAGTAGATCAAGTATCACACATTCTCTAGTTGAGACTTCCACACACTGATGAAAGAAAGTTTTCTGAATACATCTGACAAACTCATTCCCATCCAGCCCTTTTACAGCATGGGAGGCCCAGTCAATATGTGAAAAGTTAAAAATCACCTACTATGACAACCTTAAGTTTTTGAGTGGTCTGTAATATAGCCCATTAACGTGGTCATACCTTTCTTATTTCTCAGTTCCACCCCTAATGCCTCACTAGAACAGTTCTCCAGTCCATCCTGACTGAGCATTACCATGACAATTTCCCTGACTAGTAATGCAAACCCTTCCCCTTTAATCCCTCCCGCTGTGTCACATCTAAAACAATAGAACTCCAGAACATTGAACTGTCAGTCCTGCTGCTCCTGCAGTCAAGTCTCACTAATGGCTACATAGCTGATCCATGCTCTAAGCTTATCTGCCTTTCCTACAATACTCCTTGCATTGAAATATACACAGCTCAGATCATTTGTCCTACCATGCTCAACCTTTTGATTCTTAACTTTGTATGTACAGTAGACCTAACAACATCTTTCCCCAAAACCACCCCACTATCTGTTCTGGTGCTCCAGTTCCCATCACCCTCCATCACCCTGCAATTCTAGTTTAAGCACCAACCCTATCCCCGTGCAGCACTAACTAACCTTCCCTCTGTATGTTTGACGCTAGAGAGCATCCAAAAGGAACAAAGGGATTATTTGGGCAGAACAATTAGTTTCCAGTTACTCCATTACATTGGCAGTACTGACACTCCGGGCTATCAAATTGATTAATTCAGGTATCATCTTGCATTATCTAGTGATGTTATTGAATGGGATTTGAATTTTCTAATTGCCTGAAGTCATATTTAAGTTTGTTGATGTGCCACTGCCATTGGCTGAATCAAAGGCGGTGATGAATCCGCATATAAAAGGAGGATTGAAAACATACCAGAGGTGTGCCACAACAACAACATCTTACTGAATATCAGCAAAACCAGGGAGCTGATTATGAACACCAGGAGGAGGAAATTAAAGGTCCATGAGCCAGTCCTCATCAGAGGATCAGAGGATCAGAGGAAGAGAGGAAGAGAGGGTCAGCAACTTTAAGTTCCTTGATGTTATCATTTCAGAGGACAGGTCCTGGCCCCAGCACGTTAAGTGCCGTTATGAAGAAAATATGCAGCACCTCTACTTTCTTAGAAATTTATGAAGGTTTGGCATGTCATCTACAATTTTGACAAACCTCTGTAAATGTGCAATGGAGAGTATATTGACTGGTTGCATCACTGCCTGGTAATGAAAACACCAATGCCCTCCAACAGAAAGCCTACAAAAAGTAATAGATACAGCCCAGTCCATCATGACTAAAGCTCTCCCCATCATTGAGCACATCAACATGGAGCACTGTCACAGGAAAGCAGCATCCATCATCATGTACCCCCACCATCCAGGCCATGCTGTCTTCTCACTGCTACCAGCAGGAAGGAGGTACAGGGGCCTCAGGGCCCACATCATCAGGTTCAGAAACAGTTATTACTCCTCAGATTCTTGAACCAGAGGGGATCACTTCACACAACTTCACTCACCCCCACACTGAACAGTTTCCAATACCTATGGACTCACTTTCATGGACATTTCATCTCAATCTTTTGACATTTATTGCCTATTTGTTTACCTTTTTTTTTCTCAGCTTAAGCTGGTAAAACCTGACGTACGGGCATAGCCAAGCATACTCACTTCTTAATTGCTAGGAACGTTTGGATATTTTAGTCGTGTTTAGTATTGTGGCTGTCTGAAGATTTATACAGATATTATTGTGTAGCCCTAATTGTTTAATGTTATTGTGTAGTGCCTTTGGGATTATACCATTTGTAGATATTATTATTGGGATAATAAACACTCTGTTCATGTTCCATAATCTTTCAATTTCCTCTTTTAATTCATCTTATTTCTGGTATTATTATTATTTCTTTTTTTTTTCTTTTTATATTTGCACAGCTTGCTGTCTTTTGCGAATTGATTGTTCATCTCTTTTGCTGGGTGCAACCTTTTATTGATTCTATTGTGTTTTTTTTTGTATTTACTCTGAATGCCAACAAGAAAATGAATCCCAGAGTAGCATGTGGTAACATACATGTACTTACATAATAAATTTACTTTGAACTTTGAACTTTGAAGCCACTGAGATAAATTTGTAGTTTACTGTGTTTACTTTAAATGTCTGATAATGCTATCGTCGCTTTTACCCAATACACACTGGGCACCAACCTACCAGTCATAAAGGTCATATATACAGAAAGGTGCTGGAAAAGAGCTAGTAACATCATGAAAAACCACCCTGCTCATGGACTGTTCATACCACCCCCATCTGGGAGGAGTCCAGGTAGAAACCATGTCAGGACCACCAGACACAAACACAGTTACTTTCCCCAGGTAGTAAGGCTGACAAACACCTCCACCCACTAACCCACCCCTTCACACTCCCACCAGCACTACTTTACCATTTCCTGCCAGTCACCTTATGTACAAGCACTCCCGTGCCCAGTGTCACTTTAAGGACGTAAAATCATTCTATGTATATGTGTTATCTAAAGTATTTATAAGACCATAAGACACTGGAGCAGAATTAGGCTATTTGGCCCATCAAGTCTGCTCTGCCATTCAATCATGGCTAGTCCTTTTCTCCCTTCCACAGCCTCACTCCCTGGCCTTCTACCCATAACCTTTGAAGACATGTCCAGTCAAGAACCTATCAAGGTCTGCCTTAAATACACCCAACGACCTAGCCTCCACAACTGCCTGTGGTAACAAATTCCACAAATTCACCACCCTTTGGCTAAAGAAATTCCTCATCATCTCTGTTTTAAATGGACGACCCTCTATCCTGATGCTGTGCCCTCTTGTCGTAGACTCTCCCACCATGGGAAACATCCTCTCCATATCTACTCTGTCTAGGCCTTTCAACATTCGAAAGGTTTCAATGAGATCCCGCTCATCTTTTTAAATCCCAGCGAGTACAGACTCAGAGCCATCAAACGTTCCTCGTATGATAACCCTTTCATTCCCGGAATCATCGTTGCCTGTATTGTGCAGTAGGTTTTCAATGTTTTCTATGTTTCTATGTTTCTATTCCCACTTGCATCCTACCAATCAGCCAACGTTCTAACCATGCCAGTAACTTTACTGTAAACCATGGACTCTTAAATTGGTAAGCAGCCTCATATGTGACACCTTGTCAAAGGCATTTTGAAAGTCCAGATATACAATACCACTGCATCCCCTTTATCGATGGTATTTGTAATCTCCTCAAAGAATTTTAACAGGTTAGTCAGGCAAGATTTTCCCTTAAGGAAGCTATGCTAACTTTGTCCTATCTTGTCCGCTGTCACCAAGTACTCCATAACCTCATCCTTAACAATTGGCTCTAACATCTTCCTAGCCACTGAGGTCAGGCTAACTGGTCTATAGTTTCCCTTCTGCTGCCTTCCTCCTTTCTTAAAGAGTGGAGTTACAGTACATTTGCAATTTTCCAGTTCTCTGGCAACATGCCAGTCCAATGATTTTTGAAAGATCATTGCTAATGCCACCATAATCTCTAACACTACCTCTTTTTGAAGCCTAGGATGCTGTTCATCTCGTCAGGGTGACTTATGTACCTTTAGGCCTTTCAGCTTTTTGATCATCTTCTCCTTGTAATAGTGACTGCACCCACTTCTCTTCAGTCACACCCTTCGACATCTGGCACACTGCTAGTGTATTCCACAGAGAAGACTGATGCAAAGTACTCATTTAGTTCATCCTCCACTTCCTTGTCCCCCGTTATTATTACTCCAGCCTCATTTTCATGCGGTCTTATATCCACTTTCATCTCTCTTTTATTTTTTACATACTGAACAATTTTACAATCCACTTTGATATTGTTTGCTAATATAGTTTCATATTTCATCGTTTTCCTCCGAATGATTCTGTTAGTTGTCCTCTGTAAGTTTTTAAAGTTTCCCACTGTCTATAGAGGGGCGCTTTCACATTAGTTTTGATTTCCCTTGTCAGCCACGGTTGTACTATTTTACCATTTGACTTTTTCTTTGTTTTTGGAACACATCTATCCAGCATCTTCCTCATTTTCCCCAGAAACTCAGGCCTTTGCTGCTCTGCTGTAACCCCTGACGGCTTCTCCTTACTTTGGCCAACTCCACTCTCATACCACTGTAATTTCATTTACTTCACTTTTCCATTCACGCACATGCTCTTCCCTTTTGAGGAGTTGGGTATCTAACCCCACTAACTGACTGAAAGGAACCATGACCATCCCATGGGATGGATAGACAGAAGAAGATTTACTTCACTGAAATACTGCTACATCAGACTTTATTTTCTCCCCATCAAATTTCAAGTTGAACTCAATCATATTGTGATCACTGACTCCTTAAGTTCTTTTACCTTAAGCTCCCTAATTGCATCTGGTTCATTACATAATCCCCAAAGTATTATAGCTGATCCCCTAGAAGGGTCAATAACAAATGGCTCTAAAAAACCTTGTCAAAGGCACTCAGCAATCTTTCTCTTGAGATCCATTACCAATCTGATTTTCTCAATCTACATGCATGTTAAAATCTCCCGTGAGTAACATAACGTTGCTCTTTTGACACACCTTTTCTATTTCCTGTTGTAATCTTTGTTCCCCCTTCCAGCTACTGCTGGGAGGCCTCTACATAACTGCTATCTTACCCTTGTCTTAACTCAATCCACAAAGATTCAACATCTTCCGATCCCATGTCACATCTTTCTAATGATTGGATGCCATTCCTTACCAGCAGAGCCACACCACTCCCTCTGCCCACCTTCCTATCCCTCTGTAACCTGGGACATTCAGCTCGCAACTACAACCATCCTTCAGCCACGATTCAGTGATGGCCACAACATCATACCCGACAATCTGTAAAAGTGCAACAAGATCAACCACTTTATTTCTTATAATCTGTGCATTGAGATATAACACTTTGAGTACTGTATGCGCTACCCTTTTTGATTCTGCATCCCTAATGCACTGATAGTCACCCTGCTGCCTGCAATTTTTGTTCTATCATCTGCCTGCCCTTCCCGACAGTCTGACTGCATATGAACTTTGTTTTTCAACCATCCCTCCTACCTGAGGCCCTTCACACCATTTCCTACTCCCCTGCCATATTAGTTTAAACCCTACCCAACACCTCTAACAAATCTGCCCACGAGAATATTTATCCCCCTCGGGTTCAGGTGCAACCCACCACTTTTGTACAGGTCATACCTTCTCCAGAAGAGATCCCAATGATCCAAGAACCTGAAGCCCTGCCCCCTATACCAGCTTCTCGACCACGCATTTATCTGCCAAATCATCCTGTTTCTACCCTCACTGCCGTGTGGCACAGCTAGGAATCCAGAAATTACTCCCCGGGAGGTCCTACTTCTCAGCTTTCTACATGGCCTCTACATTTTCTCTTTAGGACCTCTTTGCTTTTCCTTCCTTTGTCATTAGTACCAATATGTACCAAGGCATCTGGCTGCTCTTTCACCCCCCTCGAAAATGCTGTGGACATGATCCGAGACATCCCTGACCCTGACACCTGGGAGACAACATACCATCCGGGTGTCTCGTTCACGTCCACAGAATCTCCTGTCTGTTCCCCTGACAATTGAGTCCTCTATCGCTACTGCTCCCTCTTCTCCCTCTTTCCCTTCTGCACCACACACCCATACTCTATACCAGTAACCTGGTCCCTGTGGCATTCCCCTGGGAGGTTAACCCCCACAACAGTATCCAAATTATATTGAAAGTGTTTTCTTTATTATTGTTCTTTATCTTATTGTGTTTTTTTTTATTTGTGCTGCATTGGACCCAGAGTAACAATTATTTTGTTCTCCTTTATCCTTGTGTACAGCAAATGACATTAAACAATCTTAAATCTTGAATTTTTAGCAAATAAATTTCAAACAAGCAAGAGATGTCAAGAGACTCGGAGCATCCTTTAGCTTACATGCTTCACATACATTCTGTCTGGTTGGTAATAGATCAATATAGCATAAATACAGGCCCTTCTTCCCAACCAGACCATGCTGACCACGGTGCCCACCCAGCTAGAACCAATTTCCTGTGTTTGGAGAATACCCCTCCATCTCTCTATCCAGGTATTTCTTAGCTGATAACAGACCAGCTTTATTTGTCACAGGTACATCAAAACATATAGTGAAGAGTGTTGTTTCCATCATATCACATCAACAAGTATTGTGCTGGCTGGGCAGAGTGCCAGCATAGCATGCTCACAACTCGCTAACCCTAACACAAGATATGAGAGGAGCTCAGCATCCATGGAAATTAATAAACATTCAATGTTTTGGGTCCAGACCCTTCATCAGGACTGAAAAGGGGGAAGACGCCAGAGTAAAATGGCAGGGGGATGGGAAGGAGGATAACTGGAAGGTGATAGGTGAAGCCAGCTGGGTTGGAAGGATAAAGGGCTGCAGAAGAAGGAATCTGAAGGGAGGCAGGAGTGTACTATAGCATAAAGGGAAGGAGGACCCTAACCCTAAGCTGTATGTCTTTGGGATGTGGGAAGAAACCTCAGGACCCAGAGGAAACCCAAGTAGTCATCTGGAGAACATACAACTCCTTTCAGACATCATTGGGAATCGATCCCTGATCTTACAGTTGGGATGTAAAGTTTCACGCTAACCGCGGGTTACGATGATACCTGCATCAACCACTTACTCTGGCAGCTCATTCCATCTAGTCTCCATGCATCCTTGTGAAAAACAATGGAGGGATTCCCACTTCCAATCATCTCAGTTCTGATTCTCATTCCTGTTCCAAAGTGTCGATCCATGACCTCCTCTTGTGCCAAGATGAGGTTACCCTCAGGGTGAGGAGAAGCACCTATATCCTGTCTGGGTAACATCCAACATGATGGCATAAAATTAATTTCTCCTTCTGGCAAACGAACTCCATCACCACCACCCCCAACTTCCTCTGTTCGCCACTGACCACTTAATCCTTCTCACCTGCCTATCACTTCCTTCCTTTCTTATCTCCCATGGTCCACTTTCCTCTTCCACCAGGTTCCTTCTTCTCCAGCCCTTGTCCTTTCCCACACACGTGGTTTCAACTATCACCTTCCAGTTAGCCTCCTTCCCCTCCACCAACCTTTTTATTCTGGCATCATTCCTCTTCCTTCTCAATCCTGAAGAAGGGTCTTGGCCTAAAATGTCAGCTGTTTATTCATTTCCATGAATGCTGCCTGACCTGCTGAGTAACTCCAGCATTTTGTGTGTGTTGCTTTGGAAGGATATGGTTTCCAGCATGCAGAGGAGATAAGGTATCACTGGTTTAATTAGTTGAGCATGTAACTCTCGGTTCATTTAGCGGCTTAATATAGGGGGTGATAGCCCCTGGCCCGGCCAATCTTAAGATATCTTGTTTGGGTGCATGCTGCGCGATGTGTTCCCTGTTATAAATCAGTATCCCAAAATAACAAACAGTACACAATATGCAATTAAAAGATTAAGCTTTATAATTTGTACTTAGACTATATGGTTAGTCTAAAACAAAAAAAAAAGAAAAAGGGCCCATTCTTATGAAACAGTCTATTGTGCAATATTGGAGCTCGGTGGTAAGCCGGTCGTCCACCATCGACCTCCTCTGATCGTCGCTGCCCTTTGGACCCTCGCTCCAAGTCCATTCTATCCGGCGGCCCACCAACTCTCTCCATTTGCGTCTTCTCTCCTCATTTCTCCCCAGCAAAAGACCGTGAAAGTCTCTCTTCCGGACTCATAAGAAAGGCCCCCAGCATTCCAAACCCTGTTATCTCTAGTCATAACCCAAACATTGCTGCTACAGAGAAAGCATTACATCTTCAGTGAAACCTTACAGCATGTTACACAGCAGTGAAACCTTACAACATGTTACAAGTGCAGCATCGCAGGTCGAAGGAGTTGTGCTTGTAATGTACTGTTTAGGTTCTAGCACACAGGACTAAGTCTGTGGTTTTCCAAAGATCACCTGTAACACGTTTCTGTTGCTGCTGGATCGGTAAGGTTGCTTAAACGTCAAGTCATACTGCGGAGCAAATCATAAACACAAGAGATTCTGCAGATTCTGGAAATCCAGAGTGACACACACAAATTGCTGGAGGAACTCAGCAGGTCAGGCACTATCTGTGGAGAGGAATAATGAGTTGATGTTTTATCGGGCCCTGACAAAGAGTCTGAGCCTGAACTGTCAACTGCCTACTCATTTCCAGAGATCCTGCCTGACCTGTTGAGTTCCTTCAGCATTTTGTCTGAGACATGGAGCAATACATCAGGGCTACAGACCCCTCGGCCCAACCAGGCGGTGCTAACAACAGTGCCTACCCAGCTTGTCCCAATTTCCCATGTTCCGGTGTGTGGGTTTACAAGGCAAACCAGTTTATCAAACTTAACTAGTATAATTAGTTCTTTGAAAAATTAATCCACTTTTCATCATGGTTTAACCTGCACAGAGCTGGCATGACAACTGTGTGTTCTGCTCTATTAAGGTAATTCAGTTGCTTTTGGCACCATGTTAATATTTTGAATTAGATTTGAGCTGTTGTTGTAGATTAATCATAATCTTCAACAGTGTCTTATGTAGCTCTGAATGATCGTTCTCTCTCAGGTTTCTGCGGGTGTACCATGGAGAGCATTCTAACTGGCTGCATCACTGTCTGGTAAGGGGGGGCGATTTCACAGAATCGGAAAAAACTGCAGGAGGTTGTAAACTCAGCCAGCTCCATCATGGGCACTCGTCCTCCCAGCATCGAGGACACGCCTCAAAAAGGCCGCATCCATCATTAGTGACCCCCATCACCCAGGGCATGTCCTCTTCTCATTGTTACCATCAAGGATGAGGTACGGCAGCCTGAAGACACCCACTCAGTGTTTCAGGAACAGAATTTTCCCCTCCACCAGCAGATTTCTGAACTGATAACGTAGCTAGTTTGGAAAAGGGGAAGGTAGAGGGGAGGGGGCAAGAAGCATCAGAGAGACATTCTGTAACAACCAATAAACCGATTGCATGGAACCAAATGACCTAGCCTGGGGTCTCAGAGCTGGGTGTGTCTGCGCCTGCATCACTCCCCGACCCTGGCACTCCTTCTCTGCCACCTGACCCACACCACCAACCCCCCCCCCCCATTCCCAACATGCTCTGCTCCCACCAGATTTACAACCTCATTCTCCGCTCCAGCTGGACAAATACAGTACTGTACAAAAGTTTTATGCACCCTAGCTTTATATAGCTGCTCAAGACTTTTGGTGTGAAGTACTAAGACTTAGTACTGTATAAACAGTACCACACTTTTTTTGCTCTTTTTCTGCACTAGTTATTTTATTTAATTTCTATGTATGTTTCTTACTGTAATTTATATATTTTTTATTATTAGGGATTGCAGTGGATTGCTGCTGCAAAACAATAGATTTTACGACAAATGCCAGTGATACTAAACCTGATTCTTTTACCTTGCCCTGAGCTGGTGCCTAATTCTGTCTTTCAGGCTACTTAATCTCAGGGGACTTTTCCCCAGGGCAACAATGACAAAAAGACACATTTTACTGTATAGTTTGATGTGCCTGTGACAATAACAACAATAGCACTACTGTAGAGTCGTAGAGTCATAGAAAAGTACAGCACAGAAACAGGCCCTTCCCACTGCCTACTTCCACCAACCTGCGTTGAGACCATAGCTGTCCATACCCCTACTATCAAAGCTTCTCTTAATCATTGAAAATGAGCTCACATGCGCCATTTGTACTGGCAGCTCATTCCACACTTTTGTGACCCTCTGAGTGAAGACGTTTCTCCTCATGTTCCCCTTAAACATCTCACCTTTCACCCTAAACCCATGACATTTGGTTGTAGTCCCACCCAACCTTAGTGGAAAAAGCCTGCTTGCATTTACCCTATCTATACCCCTCATAATTTTGTATACCTCTATCAAAGCTCCTCTTAATCTTCTAGGTTGTGAAGAATATAGTCCTGATCTATTCAATCTTTCCTTCTAACTCCAGCCCAGCAACATCCTTGTAAATTTTCTCTGTACTCTTTCAACTTATTTACATCTTTCCCATATGTAGGTGACCAAAACTGCATACAGTACTCCAAAGCAGGCCTCACCAACATCTTTTACAACTTCAACATAACATCCCATCTCCTGTACTCAATACATTGATTTATGAAAGCCTGTGTGCCTAAAGCTTTCTTTACAACCCTATCTACCTGTAACACTACTTTCAATGAATTATGGACCTGTATTCCTAGATCTCTTTGTTCTACCACACTCCTCTGTGCCCTTCCGTTCACTGTCTAAGACCTATGCTGGTTGGTCCTACCAAAGTGCAAAACCTCACACTTGTCTGCATTAATTCCACCTGCCATTTTTCAACTCTTTTTTCCAGCTGACGCAGATACCTCAACAAGCCTTCCTCATTGTCCACGACACCACCAATTTTGGTGTTATCTGCCAACTTGCTGATCCAGCACTGATCCCTGCGGCACACCACGAGTCACTAGTCACAGGTTCCAGTCAGAGAAGCAACCCTCTACTACATCTCTCTGACTTCTCCCACAAAGCCAATGTCTAATCCAATTTACTATCCTTATCTTGAATGTCAAGCAGCTGAACCTTCTTGACCAACATCCCATGCAGGACCTTTTCAAATGCCTTACTAAAGTCCATGTAGACAACATCAACTACCTTGACTTTATCCACTTTCCTGGTAACTTTCTCTAAAAACTCTATAAATTTGGTTAGACATGACCAACCACACAAAAAGCCATGCTGACTATCCTTAGGCTACGTCCACACTAGACCGGATAAACCCGTAACTGAAGCTTTTTCTCTTCGTTTTGACCCTCCGCCCACACTGAGACGGTGTTTTCCTCCCCCGAAAACGGAGCTTTTCTAAAACGCTCTCCAGAGTGTTTAAATCTGAAAACGCCGGCTGGCCGTTGTAGTGTGTACAGGGTAACCGGAGGTTTTAAAAAACCTGTCGTCCCTTTCATCGGTGAAGAGACTATGGCTGTAGGAAATGTTTCCAGGGTGACCCATCTGTGGGAGTGGGGAAGATGTTGGTGGGGCCACCCGGGGATCTGTGTGTCCGTATGTGTAGCTATTGTAGTGGCTATGAGGCAGGTATTGTGGCGGTGAAAAGTACTGGGGGGGAGCCATCATATTCCTCATCATTGCAAATCCCTCTGCAACAGAGTTAGTCAGTTTTTCCATGTTCGTCATCAGCCGGGTCATACTGTCCGTGAACTCCCTGTCGGTTACCTCCATACGCTCCAGTATTTGTTTTTTTCAGTTTTAAATCCTCCTGCATGAGAGCCAACAACTGTCCATCGTTTGGCAATTTCCTTTTAAGTTTTTCTAGTCTGTAACTGGACAAACGCGCACCAAGTATACCGTTTCTTCTTTGCTTGTTTTCTGTAGATGTGTCCTGCGCATGCCCAGTAGGAGGAGATTTGCCCAAATACCCGTTTTATTTGGATGGAGGCATTTTCAAAAACACCTGGTGCGGACGCCTATCGTTTTTACGCAAAATCGGCGTTTTCAAAATTATCCGGTCTAGTGTGGACGTAGCCTGAGTCAGTCCATGTCTGACTGATTAACTATTATACTATTAACACACAATTTGCTACTGTGATTTCCTGCAAGAAAATGAATCTCAGGGTAGAATATGGTGATATTTATATTTTTTTGTAATAAATTTTCTTTGAACTTTGAACTTTAAAGCTAATCATTAAATCTTTGAAAGGTGACCACATGAGAAAGCATGTGGGGCCTTTCGTATATCATCAAAGCAAAAGCATAGATTCCCTTTATTCTCGTGACGATGAAAGACCATCAACACTCTTGTGCGAACCACATCATTCTCAGGTTTCAATACTTGCACGTTATGTATAAAACACGTGTTTACAAACAATAATGTTACCCCTCCGTCTACACTCAAGGTAAAATAACTGGGTTAATGTAGCAGGACTACCAGCCCACTATTGTGACAAGACCTCAGGAGAATGGATTTAATGGTCTTTCAAGGAAACTTTTTGCTAAAATATACTTATTGAAAGAGTGGTATGATTCAGAGTTGTACGTTGTAGCTGTCATTAACAGATTAAGCATTTAATTAGTTTTAATTTAGTTTGATTGAGAACAAAGATGGCAAAAAAATCTTTCAGTTTCTCATCTCTCACTGTTGGAGAGATCTTTGCAGGACTTCCACCAGAGGTTTGAGAAGTCCTCCCTTGAGTATACTCAGACATAGCTGCCATGGGACTCTTGGATAGGGTAGACAATCAGATTCTCTCCCCTAGTTTAGAAATGTCTCATACTGGAGGATATAATTTTAATGTTAGAGAAGGGAAATTTAAATGTGATTTGAGCAGCAAGATTTTTATATATGCAGAGTGTGGTAGGTGCATGGACTGGGTAATCAGAATAGTAATGAATGCAAGCAGTTTGGTGAAATTTACCATGCTTATAGATAGACACATGAATATGAAGGGAATGGTGGATGTTAATGAAACACAGTAGGAGGACATTTGCTACAAATTAGTATCATGAGCTGAATAGCCTGTCCTGTGTTGTATTCTCTCATATTCTATATGGGATGTTGTGGTTCTGGGGAAGGAGAGAATGTAAGTATATTTGAATAGTACAGTTTTTTTACAATCGCGGATAAATATGAGATGAGGGACATGCCCTTTTTGCATTGCTAATATCAGGGAGGAGGTACAGGCGCCTAATGGCACTCACTCAATGATTCAGGAATAATTTCTTCCCCTCTGCCATCAGATTTCTGACTAGACATTAAAACCATGAACACTACCCCACTACTATTTTCATTTTCTTTTTGTACTACTCTTTTTAATACAACTTTTAAAATTAATATATACTTCTTACTGTAATTTACAATAATAATAATAATATTTTATTATTATGCTTTGCAACATACTGCTGCCACATAACAACAAATATCACAACATGCACTAGTGATGTTAAACCTGATCCTGATTCTGAATATGATACACATTTTCTAAACTCTAAATAATTTACCTAAAGTTTGAAAAGAATTTAGTTTGCTTCTTACAAATAACATTTCCTTATCTTAACAAGAAATAAGGGTGTAGTGTCTGGTGTCCATTAAATATTTCCCTTTTTATGGCTTGTATTTCATGTCAATCAATAAATCATGGATGAGATTTTGGAGGATCATCAATAAATTGTCCTTGAAAAATAGGACTAAACATGGCAAGTAGCATTTTCAGAAGCTTTTATGTGTCCAGTCAGAATTGCAATTTGTTTCTCGATGATTCTGACTAATTTATTGAAGGCTGTTTATAGACAGTCAAATTTATGTGAACATTAGGTTTTCTGAACTTCCACTTTTCCACCATTTGAATTGCCGGGTTCAAAGTTAATGACTTTCCTTCTATGAACTTTTAAGGCTTTTTGTGGACCTGAATTGATTTTCTCAGTCAACTTAGAACTGAAGAGTATTTTAGAATGCTTAATATTTGATGGATTTTTCAGATCTATAAAATGAGTAATCAAAAAGTGAGTGAGCTGTCTGTAAAGTTAGGAGTTATGATAAGAAAACGCTATGCCCGAATTGACCACATTCACAGACAAAGGGGAAGAAAATTTTCATTATGCTTTTATGGTCTTATAAATCATAGGAGCAGAATTGAACTATTTGGCGCATAGAATTTGCTCCATCATTCAGTCATCGCTGATTTATTATCCCTCTCTACATCATTCTGCCTTCTCCCCATAACTTTTGACACACTGGTTAATCAAGAACGTATCAACCTCCACTTTAAAGATTCTCAATAACTAGGCATCCACGGCCATCTGTGGCAATGAATTCCATAGATTCACCACCATCTCACTAAAGAAATTCCTCCTCAGCTCTTTTCTAAGGGGATGTCATATTCTGAGGCTGTGCCCTGTGGTCCTAGACTCTCCCACTCCAGGAAATATCTTTTCCACGTCACTCTATCTGGGCCTTTCAATGTTCAGTAGGTTTCAATGAGATGCCCTTCCTCTTATTCTTCTAAACTCCAGCAAATGCAGGCCCAGAGCCATCATTGCACCTCAGGATTCCTGCAATCGCCGGCCTTTGCAAGTACATACGTTCTTTGGTTACTTTTTTCTTCCTCCTGGGAAGTTTTTCATGAGGTACAAGTCACTGTTTGTGAAACATGATCAATTAGATTAGCTATACTCCAATTTACTTACACTCAGTGGCCACTTTGTTAGGTACACAAGTACACCTGCTTGTTAATGTGAATATCTAAACAGCCGATCATGTGGCAGCAACTCAATGCATAAAAGCCGGCAAACATGGTCAAGCGGTTAAGCTGTTGTTCAGACCAAACATGAGCATGGGGAAGAAATGCGATCTAAGTGACTTTGACCATGGAATGATTCTTGTTGCCAGACGAGGTGGATTACGTATCTCAGAAACTGCAGACCTCCTAGGGTTTTCACACACAATAGTCTCTAAAGTTTACAGAGAATGGTCCAAAAAAAAAGCATACAGTGTGTGTCAGTTCTGTGGGCAAAAATGCCTTGCTAATGAAAGCGGTCAGAGGAGTATGTTCAGACTGGTTCAAGCTGACGGGAAGAGGACTGTAACCCAAAAAGTCACACATTACAACGTCGGTGTGCAGACCAGCATCTCTGAATGCACAACACGTAGAACCCAGAAATGTGTGGGCTACAGCAGCAGAAGATCATGAACATATCCTTTGTGTCCACTTTATCATGTACAGCAGATATTTAATAAGGTTGCTGCTAAGTGTATGTTGACCTGAGTATTTTCAGAATACTTTAGATGTTCTTGTCAGTGTACTGCAGTAACTTTACGGCTTCTGGAAGAATGCTACAGGATGAAGACGTTACACAACATAACCACTTAAAAATGAACTTTTGTGCAGGTGATTCATTCAGCACACTTGCTGAAAGGTAGATATCTAGTGAAGGCTTGTGTTATTGTATGATTCTAACCTTGATCTCAAAGTCATATCTTTGCTCAGTTCTCTACAATTTCCCCAAGGGCATCCTCAAACACCTATTTACTGATAGCCTTGGCCTTATTCCCAATAAATAACTCTCCCTTCAGTATCCATTCCTGCAAAACTCCCATCATCATCCCATCCCTCATACTGTTCACCTGCCTCTTTTCGCTAACCGACCCACTATCTAAGACATATGTACAGAAAGGGCTAGCAACACTGTGAAGGATCATCCTCACCCTGCTCATGGACTGTTTGTCCCACTCCCATCAGGGAGGAGGCTACATAGCATCCACACCAGGACGATGAGAATCAAAAATAGTTACGTTCTCTGAGCAGTAAGGCTGATCAACACCTCAACCCAATGACCGCCCCTCTACATCCCCAGCCACTACTACTTTACCATTTCCTGTCAGAGTCACTTTATGTACAGACACCCCTGTGCCTAACATCACTTTGTGGACATACCCTTGCAGATAGGTTGGCAAGCGTTGTTCGGGCATGTTTAAATTAACTTGGCAGGGGATTGGGAACTGGAGTGATAGTGCTGAAGATGGGTATTTGGTTTAGAAACAGAGGCAGTATGTAATGACACTCCTAGCAAGGGGAGGCTGATTATACAGCAAAATTGCACACAACAGGATGAGTTGCAATGTAAAAGGCGGCCAAGATGAAAAAGGGTGAACACAGAACTGAAGGAGTTATGTTTGAATGCATGCTGTATACAGAATAAGGTTGATGAACTTGTACCACAGTTACAGTTTGGCATGTATGATGTTGCAGGCATCACTGAATCATGGCTGAAAAAAGATTATAGTGGGAGCTTAATGTTCAAGGATACACATTGCATCAAAAGGATAGGCAGGAAGGCAGATGGGGAAGCATAGCTCTGTTGGTTAAAAATGAAATTAAATTATTAGAAAGAGGTGACATAGGATCGGAATATGTTGAATCATTGTGGATAGAGCTAAGGAACTGCAAGGGTTAAAAGACCCTGATGGGAGTTATATACAGACCCCCCAAACAATAGTAAGGATGTGGTTTACAAATTACAATGGGAGATGGAAAATGCATGCCAAAAGCACAATGTTGCAATAGTCATGGGGGATTCCAATATGCAGGTAGATTGGGAAAATTAGGTTGGCGCTGGATTCCAAGAGGGGGGATTCCTACAATGCTTACAAGATGTTTTTGTCCGAGCAGCTCGTGGTTGAGTCCACTAGGGGATCAGCTATTCTGGATTGGGTGTTACGCAATGAACCAGAATTGATTAGAGAGCTTAAGGTAAAAAAAAATATAGGGGAAAGTGATCATAATATGATTGAATTCACCCTATATACATACACACAGTGGCATGCAAAAGTTTGGCCACCCCTGGTCAAAATTTCTGTTACTGCGAATAGCTAAGCCAGTAAAAGAGGAACTGATTTCCAAAAGTCATAAAGTTAAAGATGACATATTTCTTTAATATTTTAAGCAAGAATACTTTTCTATTTCCATCTTTTACAGATTCAAAATAACAAAAAAGGAAAAGGGCCCGAAACAAAAGTTCTATTCAAAAAGTTCAAAGGAACATCTAAACAAGTCTGATGCATTTTGGAAACAAGTCCAAGACTGATGAAGTTAAAATAGAACTTTTTGGCTGCAATGAGCAAAGGTATGTTTGGAGAAGAGGGTGCAGAATTTCATGAAAAGAACCCCTCTCCAACTGTTAAGCATGGGGGTGGATCAATCATGCTTTGGGCTTGTGTTGCAGCCAGTGGCACGGGGAATATTTACTGGTGGAGGGAAGAATGAATTCAATTGAATACCAGCAAATTCTGGAAGCATACATCACATTGTCTGTAAAAAAGTCAAAGGTGAAAAGGGGATGGCTTCTACAGCAGGATAATGATCCTAAACACTCCTCAAAATCTACAATGGACTACCTCAAAAGGCACAAGCTGAAGGTTTTGCCATGGCCCTCACAGTCACCCGACCTAAACATCATCGAAAATCTGTGGATAGACCTCAAAAGAGCAGTGCATGCAAGACGGCCCAAGAATCTCACAGAACTAGAAGTCTTTTGCAAGGAAGAATAGGCGAAAATCCCCCAAACAAGAATTGAGAGACTTTTAGCTGGCTACAAAAAAAGATAACAAGCTGTGATACTTGCCAAAGGGGGTGTTACTAAGTACTGCCATGCAGGGTGCCCAAGCTTTTACATACCACTGTATATATATCCCAAATAGGAAGAAGTACTCTAAAGGCAAAATGAGACAACCATGGCTAAGAAGAGAAGCCAAATCCAGCATAAAAGCCAAAGAGAGGGCTTATAATAGAGCAAAGTTTAACAGGAATTTAGAGGATTGGGAAGCTTTTAAAAACCAACAAAAGGCAACTAAAAAGTTATTAAGAAGGTAAAGATAGAATATTGAAGTAAGCTAGCCAGTAATATTAAAGAGGATCCCAAATGTTTCTTTAGGTATATAGGAGGGGTAGGTAGTTTTGAGGAAGTAGAGAGGCTACAAAAGGACTTAGACAGATTTGGAGAACAGCCAAAGAAATGGTAGATGGAATACAGTGTCAGGAAGTGTCTGGTCATGCACTTTGGTAGAAGAAATGAAAGGGTTGACTATTTTCTAAATGGAGAGAAAATACAAAAAAATAGGGGTACAAAGGGACTAAGGCGTCCAAGTGCAGGATTCTCTAAAGGCTAACTTGCAGGTTGAGTTTGTGGTGAGGAATGCAAATGCGATGTTAGCATTCATTTCAAGAGGATAAGAATATAAAAGCACGGATGTAATGTTGAGACTATATAAAGCATTGGTGAGGCCTCACTTGGAGTAATGTATGTAGTTTTGCGTCCCTTAGCTGAAAAAGGATGTGCTGAAACTGGAGAGGGTTCAAAGGAGATTCACAAAAAATGATTCCAGGATTAAACAGCTTGTCATATGAAGAGTGTTTGATGGCTCTGGGCCTGTATTTCCTAGAATTCAGAATTCAGAAGAATGAGGGGTGCCCTAATTGAAATCTATTGAATGGTGGAAGGTCGCAATAGAGTGGATGTGGAGAGGATGTTTTCTATAGTGGGAGAGTCTAAGACTAGAGGACACAGCCTCAGAATCGAGTGGACACCTTTTAGAATGGAGTTGAAGAGGAAGTTCTTTCACGAGAGAGTGGTGAAACTGTGAAATTCTTTATCACAGGCAGCTGTGGAGGCCATCTGCATGCATTTTTAAGGCAGAGGGTGATAGATTTCAATTGGTCAAGACATGAAGGGACATGTGGTGGGGAGAAGGCAGGAGACTGGGGCTGAGAGGGAAATGGATCAGCCATGATGTAATGGTGGAGCAGACTTGATGGGCCGAGTGGACTATTATCAGCTATCTAATGTACGTTTGTATTTATATCTATTGTGTTTTATAATTATTGTGTTTTTTTGTGCTTCAAAGTAACAATTATTTTGTTTTTCTTTTCACCTGTGTACTGGAAATGACATGAAACAATCTTGAATCTTGATAATGCTATTATATTTTGTCAATCTCCTTGATTCCAGGTAAAAGCACCTTAAAGCTCTTACCATGGGGTTCCTATCATTACATCAGATGATTTAATTGATTGTCATAGTGTAATAGATCGCTACAACCCAGAAATGGACTCTTTAGCCCATCTAGTTCATGCTGATCTTTTATTCTGCTTGGTCCTATTGACCCACATCCAGACCACTGCCCTCCATATCCCTCCCATCCATGTACCAATACAAATTTCTCTTAAATTTCTCCTCTGGTAGCTCATTCCACACTCTCACTGCTCTCTGAATGAAGGAGTTCTCCCTCATGTTTCCTTTAAATATTTCACCTTTCACCCTGAACCTATGACCTGTAATTCTAGTTGTGTTGGCCACGTCCTTACCAGTGTACTGCACAAGCTCACAGATGTACTTCCTCTTCTGCTCTGTTTACTGTCCTCTAATGCCCACCTCTCCTTCAAATTTCTGCAACTTCACCTTTGCTGTTCGATGCTTGGACATGTCGACAAAGTAGTGAAGGTGGTGAAGAAGGCATTTGTCCCCTTGGTTTTCACCAGTCAAGGCATTGACTACAGGAGTTTGGACATTATTTTGCAGTTCTATAAAACGTTGGTGAGGTTGCGCTTGGAATATTGAGTACAACTTTGTTTACCCTATTATCCGAAACCTGTTCTTAAGCGAGCAAACAAAACTACAAACTTTTCTATCAAATATACTATATCTGGACTATGAACACTGCAATCCATAGCCTGTAATTTCTTTTGGGACCTGTGATTTTGAACCATTTGTAAAAACTGGCATTTTTATGGCACCCTAAAGGTTTCGATTAATTGGATTCTCAAGACTGCAGGTACGGACCTTGCAGCCATTGTTGAAGCAGGCTTCATGCCGGATTGAAGCAGAGGGGGCTGGGCTCAAGGGAGGATAATGAACAGATATTTGGCCACTTTAAGTGCCAAGCCTGAGTAAATAGATCAAGGTGTCATCGTCGAGGGTGAAGGACAAATGGATGTTCAGCTCACTACTCCACGAGGTTTACTCACTTCAGGACTGAACTGACGGTGCAGTTGTGGCTCTTGGACAGGATGCAGCACTGAAATTCCACCTCATCTCTGTTCTAAAAGGATGTCCCTCAATTCTGAGGCTGTGCCCTCTGGTCTTAGACTCTCCCACCATAGTAAACATACTCTTCACATCCTCTCTATCATGGCCTTTCACCATTCATAGGTTTCACTGAGGTCACCCCTTATTCTTCTGAATTCCAGTGAATACAGGCCCAGAGCCATCAAATACTCTTCATATGACAAGCTATTTAATCCTGGAATCATTTTCATGAACCTCCTTTGAACCCTGTCCAGTTTCAGTGCATCCTTTCTAAGATAAAAGGCCCAAACCTGCTCACAATACTCTCCCTCAATGTCGCAAAAACAATGGAGCTGGTTGTGGACTACAGGAGGATTGGAGACAGGCTCACCCCTATTGACATCAATGGATCTGGGGTTGAGAGGGTGAACAGCTTTAAGTTCCTCGGCATAAACATCACTGAGGATCTCACGTGGTCTGTACATACCGGTTGTGTGGTGAAATAGTCACAACAGCACCTCGTTCACCTCAGACAGTTGAAGAAGTTTGGTATGGGTCCCCAAATCCTAAAAGCTTTCTACAGGAGCACAATTGCGATCCTGACTGGCTGCATCACTGCCTGGTATGGGAACTGTACTTCCCTCAATCGCAGGATTCTGCAGAAAGTGGTGCAGACAGCCCAGCACATCTGTAGATGTGAACTTCCCACTATTCAGGACATTTACAAAGACAGGTGTGTAAAAAGGGCCCAAAGGATCATTGGGGACCTGAGTCACCCCAAAAACAAACTGTTCCAACAGCTGCCATTTGGGAAATGGTACAACTGCATAAAAACCAGGACCAACAGGCTCCGGGACAGCTTCTTCCTCAAGGTCATCAGACTGATGAACTCATGTTGACACAACTGTATTTCTTTGTTATATTGACTATCCTGTTGTACATACTATCTCTTATAAATTACTATAAATTACGCATTTAGACGGAGACATAACAAAGATTTTTACTCCTCATGTATATGAAGGATGTGAGAAATGAAGTCAATTCAATTCAACTCAGTTCAAGTGAGGCCTCACAATAACTTTATAAAGTCCCAACATTATATCCTTGCTTTTATATTCTAAACCTCTTGAAATGAATGTTAACATTGCATTTGCCTTCCTCACCACAGGCTCAACCTGCAAATTAACCTTTAGAGAATCCTGCACTTGGACTCCCTAGTCCCTTTGGAACTCTGTTTTGTATATTTTCTCTCCATTTAGAAAATAGTCAATCCTTTTGTTTCTTCTACCAAAGTGCATGACCATACACTTCCTGACACTGTATTCCATCTGCAATTTCTTTGGCCATTCTCCCAATCTACCTAAGTCCTTCTGTAGCCTCTCTACTTCTACCTGCCCCTCCCCTCCACCTGTCTTCATATTGTCTGCCAACCTTGCAACAAAGCCATTAACTCCATCATAAAATCATTGACATATAGCGTCAAAAGAATTGATCCCAACATAGACTCCTGTGGAACACCACTAGACACTGGAATCCAGCCAGAAAAGACTCACTTGATTCACACACTTTGCCTCCTGCCAATCAGCCACTGTTTTGTCCATACTAGAATCTTTCCTGTAATACCATGGGCTCATATCTTGTTAAGCAAGTCTCATGTATGGCTTCTTGCCAAAGACCTTCAGAAAATCTAAGTGCACAGCATCAACCGATTCTTCTTTGTCTATCTTGCTTGTTACTTCTTCAAAGAATTCCAACAGATTAGTCAGGCAAGATTTTCCTTTGAGGAAACCATGCTGACTACAGCCTGTTTTATAATGTGCCTATAAGTATCCTGAGACCTCATCCTTAATAATCAACTCCAACATCTTCCCAACCACTGAGGTCAGAATAACTGGCCTATGGTTTCCTTCCTTCTGTCTGTCTGGCTTTTTGAAGAATGGAGTTTTCCAGTCCTCTGGAACCATTCCAGAATCTAATGATTCTTGAAAAATCATTGCTAATGCCTCCATGATCTCTTCAGTCACCTCATTCAGAACCTTGGGACGTACACCATCTGGTCCAGGTGACTTATCTTTCAGTTTCCCAAGGGCATTCTCTCTATTGGTGGAAACTTCACACACTTCATGCCCCCTGACACCTGGAATTTCCACCATACTGTGGAGTGTCCTTCATAGTGAAGACTGATGCAAAATACTTATTTAGTTTGTCCACTATTTCATTGTCCCCGTTATTACTTCTCCAGCAATGCTTTCCAGTAGTTGATATCCACTCTTGCCTCTTGCTTACACTTTATATATCTGAAGAAATTTTGGTATCCTCTTTGATATTATTGGTTAGCTTACTTTCATATTCCATCTTTACCTTCTTAATATTTTTTAGTTGTCTTCTGTTGTATTTGAAAACTTCCCAACCCTTTAACTTCCCACTGCTTTTTTCCTTAATTATATGCCCTCTCTTGGACTTTTATTTTGGATTTGATTATTCTTGTTAGCCACAGTTGTGTCATCTTTCCTTTAAAATAGTTTTTCCTCTTTGGGATGTATATATTCTGTGCCTTCTGAATTGCTTCCAGAAATTCCAGCCATTGCTGCTCTGCTGTCATCCCTGCCAGTGTTCTTTTACAATCATATCTTGCAAACTTCTTTCTCATGGCTCTGTAATTTTCCTTACTGCACTGTAATACTGATATTTCTGACTTTAGCTTCTCCTTCTCCAATTTCAGGGTGAATTCAATCATATTATGATCAGCTTTCCCCTAGGTTTCTAATCAATTCTGGTTCATTGCACAACACCCAATCCAGAATAGCTGATCCATTAGTGAGCTCAACCACAAGCTGCTCTACATCTCATAGGTACTATAGAAATTCCCCTCTTGGAATTCAACGCCAACCTGATTTTCCCAATACACCTGCATATTGAAGTCTAAGATGACTATTGTAATATTGACCTTTTGGCATGCATTTTCTTTCTCCCATTGTAATTTGTAGGACACATCCTTACTACTGTTTGGGGGTCTGTATACAACCCCCCTCAGGGTCTTTTTACCCTTGCAATTCCTCAGCTTTATCCACAATGATTCAACATCTTCCAACCCTATGTTACCTCTTTCTAGTGATTTGATTTGATTGTTTACTAACACAGCGACACCAATCACTACCACCCTCCCCCACCCCACCCCGCGTTCCTGCCTATCCTTTCAATACAATGTGTATCCTTGGACTTAAAGCTCCCAGCTATAATATTTCAGCCATGATTCAGTGATGGCTACAATATCATTCCTACCAATCTGCAACTGTGCTACAAGTTTATCCACCTTATTCCATATACTGTGCACTTTCAAATACAGCACCTTCAGTCCTGTATTCACCCATTTCGGTTTTGTCTTCCTTCTACATTGCAACTCATCCTGTTGACTGCAATTTTTCCCTATCAACAGCTTCTCCTCTGTATACATTTCCTCCGTTTGTAAACCAGTTAATTCATCTTCAGGACTATTATCTGCCTTTCCTACGATACTTCGTGCAACCAGTATATCTTCGAAATGCATTTGGAAATGGGAATACCCGGAAGAAATGCACATGATCATGTGGGAAATGTACAAGCTCCTTACAGGCAGTGATGGGAATGGAATCCAAGTCACCAGCACTGTAAAATGGTGCGCTAACCACTAAGATACTGTGCCTCCCTAATCACACTATCATGCAATCACCATAGCAACCACTTTCAGGGAGCAAGAAGAACCACTTTCTGAGGTGAAGGGTCAATTTGCCTTTCAATTCAAAGTCAAAATTAAAGTAAATTTAAAAGCTTAGTGTTCAAAGTAAAATTTATTATCAGAGTACGTACGTGTCACCACATACAACCCTGAGATTCTTTTTCCTGCAGACATACCAGGAAATCTATAAAACAGTAACTGTAGGCAGGATCAATGAACAACATACTATGCAAATACAAACATAAATAAATAGCAATAAATAACAACAGCATGAAATAACAAGATAAAGAGTCATTTAGGTGAGATCATTGGTTGTGGGGATACTAGAAATAGAATGAGTTTAGCTAGCCCCTTTTGTCCAAGAGGCTGTTGGTTGAGGGGTAGTAACTGTTCTTGAACCTGTGGTGTGAGTCCTGAGGCACTTGTACCTTCTAGCCGATGGCAGCAGTGAGAGAAGAGCACGGGCTGGGTGGTGAGGATCTTTGACGATGGATGCTGCTTTTCTATGGCAACATTTCATGTAGATGTGCTCAATCACAGCTTACCCGTGATGTATTTGGTCAAATCCATACCTTTAATAGGATTTTCCACTCAAAGGCATTGGTGTTCCCATACTAGGCTGTAATGCAGCCAGTCAGCACTGTCCACTACACATCACTGGAGGTTTGCCGAGGTTCTTGATGACATGCCAAATATCCACAGACTTCTGAGGAAGTAGAGATGCTGTTGTGCTTTCTTTTCAATTACATTTATATGATGTGTCCAGGACAGGTCCTTTGTGATTGTGATGCCCAAGAATTTAAATTTACTGACCCTCTCCATCTCTGATCCTCTGATGAGTACTGGCTTGTAGACTTCTGTTTTCCTCTTCTGAAGTCTACGATCAGTTCCTTGATCTTTTTGATACTGAGTGAGAGGTTGTTGTTATTACTCCACTCAGCCAAGTTTTCAATCTCCCTCCTGTATGCTGATTCATCACCCTCTTTGATACGGCCCATAACGATGGTGTCATCAGAAAACTTGTATATGGTGTTGGAGCTGTACTTAGCCACACAGTCATGGGTGTAAAGCAAGTAGAGCAGGGGGCTAAGCTCACATCTCTGTGGTGCACCTGGGCTGCTGGAGATTGTGGAGGAGGTATTTCTGCCATTTGGGAGAAGGCTCAGGCGCTTGAAGACTCGTACGGCCAGATTTGGGAACAGCTTCTTTCTAACTGTGCTAAGACTGCTGAACGGATCCTGAGCCGGATCTGGGCCGTACCCTCCAAATATCTGGACCTGCCTCTCTGTTTTTTAGCACTACCTTACTTTCCATTTTTCTATTTTCTATTTATGATTTATAAGTTAAATTTTTAATATTTACTATTGATTTGTAATCCAGGGAGCGGAAAGCCCAGAATCACATATCACCGTGATGATTGTACGTTCTAGTATCAATTGTTTGGCAACAATAAAGTATAAAGTATTAAAGTATTATGAACTGCCTGGAGTCTGCAAATGAGGAAATTCAGAATCTAATTGCACAAGGGGCTATTGAGGCCCAGATCTTGGAGTTTGCTGATCAGTTTTGAAGGAATGATGGTATTAAGTGCTGGGTTGTAATTGATAAAGAACATCCTGATGTATGTATCTTTGTTGTCCAGATGTTCCAGCATTGTGTGAGGAGACAATTAGATGTCATCTGGTGTGGACCTGTTGCTCTGATGGGCAAATTGGAGTGGATCCATGTCACCATTCAAACAGGAGATGATACGTTTCAACATCAGCTTCTCAAAACACTTCATCACTGTGGATATGAGTGCCACTGGGTGATAGTCATTGAGGCAGGTTACCACACTCTTCTTAGGCACTGGTGGAAACCTGCTTGGATCAGGTGGGTACCACACACTGCAGGAGCAAGAGGTTGAAGGTATCTGTGAATACACCAGCCAGCTGGTCAGCACACGTCTTCAGTACTCAGCCAGGTACTCCATCCGGACCGGATGCTTTCCTTGGATTCACTCTTTTTTATGCAGCCTGCATGTCATCTTCATCGGGAGACATGGGGGTGCACAATGGTTCTTCCCTGTTCTTGTGGTCAAAATGAGTTTAGAAGCTATTGAGCTCATCTGGAAGTGAAGCTCTGCTGTCCCTTGTGTCACAAAATTTAGCTTTGTAGATGGTTATGGCATTCAAACCCTGTCACAGCTGTTGAGCATCCCTCGTTGATTCCAGTCTGTTCCAGAATCTCCACTTCTCCCATGAGGTGGCTATCTGGAGATCATACCTCTTGTAACATTCTTGATCTTCAGACTTGAATGTCTCTGATCTGGTCCTCAGCAAATTCTGGATTTCATCGTTCATCCAGGGCTTCTGATTGGGGTAAATCCTGAATAATGTTGTGGGGACACACTCATCTACAGCCGTTTTAATAAAGTCTGTTACGACCCTGGTGTAGTCTCTCAGGTCCTCAGATGAGTGTTTGATCACAGCTCTGTCCACTGACCCAAGGCAAACCTGTAACTGTTCCTCTGCCTCCCGCAGCCAGCTCTCGGTTGTCTTGATCTCTGGAGCCTTGCTGTTTAGGCTCTGTCTGTTTGCAGGTAGTAAGATTACAGACAAATGATCCAACTTGCCAAAATGTGGTCTCGGAAAGGACAATAAGCATTCCTTATCGTATTATCAAAGTACATAGATGTCATCATGTACTATGCTGAGATTCATTTTACTTCAGGCATTTACAGGGCAACATAGAAATACAATAGAGTTTATGAAAAACTCTTCATAAACAAAGGTTGAACAACAACCAATGTCCAAAAGAATGTCCTATCTTCGCAACAGGTCTACAGCAGACACAATCTCAATGGCCCTCCACGCAACCTTGGATCACTTGAATTGAGGCCAGGATGTTGTTTGTTGTTTAAAGCTCAGCATTTAGAAACATAGAAACATAGAAACATAGAAAATAGGTGCAGGAGTAGGCCATTCGGCCCTTCGAGCCTGCACCGCCATTTATTATGATCATGGCTGATCATCCAACTCAGAACCCGCCCCAGCCTTCCCTCCATACCCCCTGACCCCCGTAGCCACAAGGGCCATATCTAACTCCCTCTTAAATATAGCCAATGAACTGGCCTCAACTGTTTCCTGTGGCAGAGAATTACACAGATTCACCATTTTCTGTGTGAAGAAGTTTTTCCTAATCTCGGTCCTAAAAGGCTTCCCCTCTATCCTCAAACTGTGACCCCTCGTTCTGGACTTCCCCAACATCAGGAACAATCTTCCTGCATCTAGCCTGCCCAATCCCTTTAGGATCTTATACGTTTCAATCAGATCCCCCCTCAATCTTCTAAATTCCAACGAGTACAAGCCCAGTTCATCCAGTCTTTCTTCATATGAAAGTCCTGCCATCCCAGGAATCAATCTGGTGAACCTTCTTTGTACTCCCTCTATGGCAAGGATGTCTTTCCTCAGATTAGGGGACCAAAACTGCACACAATACTCCAGGTGTGGTCTCACCAAGGCCTTGTACAACTGCAATAGTACCTCCCTGCTCCTGTACTCGAATCCTCTCGCTATAAATGCCAGCATACCATTTGCCTTTTTCACCACCTGCTGTACCTGCATGCCCACTTTCAATGACTGGTGTATAATGACACCAGGTCTCGTTGCACCTCCCCTTTTCCTAATCGGCCACCATTCAGATAATAATCTGTTTTCCTATTTTTGCCACCAAAGTGGATAACTTCACATTTATCCACATTAAATTGCATCTGCCATGAATTTGCCCACTCACCCAACCTATCCAAGTCACCCTGCATCCTCTTAGCATCCTCCTCACAGCCAACACCACCACCCAGCTTCGTGTCATCCGCAAACTTGGAGATGCTGCATTTAATTCCCTCATCCAAGTCATTAATATATATTGTAAACAACTGGGGTCCCAGCACTGAGCCTTGCGGTACCCCACTAGTCACCGCCTGCCATTCTGAAAAGGTCCCGTTTATTCCCACTCTTTGCTTCCTGTCGGCTAACCAATTCTCCACCCACACCAATACCTTACCCCCAATACCGTGTGCTTTAAGTTTGCACACTAATCTCCTGTGTGGGACCTTGTCAAAAACCTTTTGAAAATCCAAATATACCACATCCACTGGTTCTCCCCTATCCACTCTACTAGTTACATCCTCAAAAAATTCTATGAGATTCGTCAGACATGATTTTCCTTTCACAAATCCATGCTGACTTTGTCCGATCATTTCACCGCTTTCCAAATGTGCTGTTATCACATCCTTGATAACTGACTCCAGCAGTTTCCCCACCACCGACGTTAGGCTAACCGGTCTATAATTCCCCGGTTTCTCTCTCCCTCCTTTTTTAAAAAGTGGGTTTACATTAGCCACCCTCCAATCCTCAGGAACTAGTCCAGAATCTAACGAGTTTTGAAAAATTATCACTAATGCATCCACTATTTCTTGGGCTACTTCCTT
The DNA here is from genome assembly GCF_030028105.1 of Mobula birostris. NCBI lineage: Eukaryota > Metazoa > Chordata > Chondrichthyes > Myliobatiformes > Myliobatidae > Mobula > Mobula birostris. The sequence continues at coordinate 143,054,773 of NC_092379.1, forward strand.
AAGCACTCTAGGATGCAGACCATCTGGCCCTGGGGATTTATCTGCCTTCAATCCCTTCAATTTACCTAACACCACTTCCCTACTAACATGTATTTCGCTCAGTTCCTCCATCTCACTGGACCCTCTGTCCCCTACTATTTCTGGAAGATTATTTATGTCCTCCTTAGTGAAGACAGAACCAAAGTAATTATTCAATTGGTCTGCCATGTCCTTGCTCCCCATAATCAATTCACCTGCTTCTGTCTGTAGGGGACCTACATTTGTCTTTACCAGTCTTTTCCTTTTTACATATCTATAAAAGCTTTTACAGTCCGTTTTTATGTTCCCTGCCAGTTTTCTCTCATAATCTTTTTTCCCCTTCCTAATTAAGCCCTTTGTCCTCCTCTGCTGAACTCTGATTTTCTCCCAGTCCTCAGGTGAGCCACTTTCTCTGGCTAATTTGTATGCTTCTTCTTTGGAATTGATACTATCCCTAATTTCTCTTGTCAGCCACTGGTGCACGACCTTCCTTGATTTATTCTTTTGCCAAACTGGGACGAACAATTGTTGTAGTTCATCCATGCAACTTTTAAATGCTTGCCATTGCATATCCACCGTCAATCCTTTAAGTGTCATTTGCCAGTCTACCTTAGCTAATTCACATCTCATACCTTCAAAGTTACCCCTCTTTAAGTTCAGAACCTTTGTTTCTGAATTAACTATGTCACTCTCCATCTTAATGAAGAATTCCACCATATTATGGTCACTCTTACCCAAGGGGCCTCTCACGACAAGATTGCTAATTAACCCTTCCTCATTGCTCAGAACCCAGTCCAGAATAGCCTGCTCTCTAGTTGGTTCCTCGACATGTTGGTTCAAAAAACCATCCTGCATACATTCCAAGAAATCCTCTTCCTCAGCACCTTTACCAATTTGGTTCACCCAATCTACATGTAGATTGAAGTCACCCATTATAACTGCTGTTCCTTTATTGCACACATTTCTAATTTCCTGTTTAATACCATCACCGACCTCACTACTACTGTTAGGTGGCCTGTACACAACTCCCACCAGCATCTTCTGCCCCTTAGTGTTACGCAGCTCTACCCATATCGATTCCACATCTTCCCGGCTTATGTCCTTCCTTTCTATTGCGTTAATCTCTTCTTCAACCAGCAACGCCACCCCACCTCCCCTTCCTTCATGTCTATCCCTCCTGAATATTGAATATCCCTGAACGTTGAGCTCCCATCCCTGGTCACCCTGCAGCCATGTCTCTGTGATCCCAACTATATCATAATCATTAATAACAATCTGCACTTTCAATTCATCCACCTTATTACGAATGCTCCTTGCATTGACACACAAAGCCTTCAGGCACTCTTTTACAACTCTCTTAACCCTTATACAATTATGCTGAAAAGTGGCCCTTTTTAATGCTTGCCCTGGATTTGTCGGCCTGCCACTTTTACTTTTCTCCTTAGTACTTTTTGCTTCTACCCTCACTTTACACCCCTCTGTCTCTCTGCACTGGTTCCCATCCCCCTGTTGTGAACTAACCTCCTCTCGCCTAGCCTCTTTAATTTGATTCCCACCCCCCCAACCATTCTAGTTTAAAGTCACCTCAGTAGCCCCCGCTAATCTCCCTGACAGGATATTGGTCCCCCTAGGATTCAAGTGCAACCCGTCCTTTTTGTACAGGTCACGCCTGCGCCAAAAGAGGTCCCAATGATCCAAAAACTTGAATCCCTGCCCCCTGCTCCAATCCCTCAGCCACGCATTTATCCTCCACCTCATCGCATTCCTACTCTCCCTGTTGCGTGGCACAGGCAGTAATCCCGAGATTACTACCTTTGTGGTCCTTTTTCTCAACTCCCTTCCTAGCTCCCTATATTCTCCTTTCAGGACCTCATCCCTTTTCCTACCTATGTCATTGGTACCTATATGTACCACGACCTCTGGCTCCTCACCCTCCCACTTCAGGATATCTTGGACACGATCAGAAATATCCCGGACCCTGGCACCAGGGAGGCAAACTACCATCTGGGTCTCTGGACTGCGTCCACAGAATCGCCTATCTGACCCTCTTACTATCGAGTCCCCTATCACAACTGCCCTCCTCTTCCTTGCCCTACCCTTCTATCTTTCTATCTTTCTTACAGACCTGATTCAAAAGCTACCAAACCTGGGCCTCTGTACCTCCCTCTGCAACTGGATCCTTGACTTCCTAACCGGAAGACCACAATCTATGTGGATTGAAAATAATATCTCCACATGACAATTAACAGTGGTACTCTACAGGAACATGTGCTTACCCACTGCTCTACTCTCTCTATACCCATGACTATGTACTAGGCAGAGCTCAAGCAGCATCTATAAATTGGCTGATGATTCAATCATTATTGGCAAAATTTCTGATGGTGACAAGAGGGTGTACAGGAGTGAGATGTATCCGTGATGCCGCAGCAACAGCCTTGCACTCAACATCAGTAAGACCAAGGAGCTGAATCTAGAATTCAGGAAGGGTAAGATGAGGAAACACAAACCAATCCTCATAAAGGAATCAGATGTGGAGAGAGTGAGCAATTTCAAATTTCCGGTTATCAATCTCTCTGAGGACACAACCTGGACGCAACATATTAATGCAGCTACAAAGCCAAGACAGCAGCTATGTTTCATTAGAAGTTTGAGGAGATTTGACTTATCAAGTAAAACACTTGAAAACTTCTACAAATATATCATAGAAAGCATTCTGACTGACTGCATCACCAGCTGGTATGGGGGTGGGGTCTACTGCACAAGATTGAAATAAGTTGCAGAAACTTGTAAAATTAGTCTGCTGTGTCATGTACACCAGCCTCCTAGTATCGAAGACATCTTCAAGGAGCGGTGCCTTGAGGAGGTGGCAGCTATCATTAAGAATTCCCTTCACCCAGGACATGCCCTCTTCTCACTGTTATCATTGGGAAGGAGGAACAGAAGCCTAAAGGTACACACTCAGCAATTCAGCAACAGCTTCTTCCCCTCTGCCATCAGATTTTTAAATGGTCATTGAACCCATGAACACTATCTCACACTTTTTTAATTTCTGTTATTTTGCGCTACTAATTTTAAATTCACTATGATATAACTAAATATATATACTTAATGTACCTCTTTTTTTTGTTTTCTCTGTATTTATTTATCATGTATTTCATTGTACTGCTGCCAAGAAATGAGTACATTTCTTGAAATATGCCAATGATATTACATCTGATTCTGAAGAAGACAAATAAATAGGTATGGTACGTAGATATTTTTTATTAAAATAATCTTTATCCATAATATAAAAATATTTACAAGAATAAACCATGTAACGCCTGCACAGTAGCGTAGTGGCTAGTACAACACTTTACAGTCCCAGTGACCCGGGTTCAATTCCCGTCACTGCCTGTAATGAGTTTCTGTGTTCTCCCCATTACCGCATGTGTTTCCTCCCACAGTCCAAAGACATGAGGGTTGGAAGATTAATTAGTCATTGCAAATTGCTCTGTGATTAAGTTCGGGTTAAATCAGTGTATTGCTGGGCAGTGTGGCTCGAGGGACTGGGATGGACCGATACTGTGCTGTGTTTCAATAAATCAATAAATAAGTTTTCAATCGTTACTTTCCAAGTCAATGCTTTCTGTACCATTGTATTGCATCCTTCCACATCAATAGCACTGCTGCCTCTCAGATGGCCCCCTGGGGTAGTAAACACTCTACTGGGTGTTTTTTATAGGCCGCCCAATAGTAGCAGGGTCATCGAGGAGCAGATAGGGAAACAGATCCTGAAAAGGTGTAATAATATCAGAGTTGTTGTGATGGGAGATTTTAATTTCCCAAATATCGATTGGCATCTCCCTAGAGCAAGGGGTTTAGATGGAGTAGAGTTTGTTAGGTGTGTGCAGGAAGGTTTCCTGATGCAATATGTAGATAAGCCTACAAGAGGAGAGACTGTACTTGATCTGGTGTTGGGAAATGAACCTGGTCAGCTGTCAGATCTCAGAGTGGGAGAGCATTTTGGAGATAGTGATCATAATTCTATCTCCTTTACAATAGGATTGGAGAGAGATAAGTACAGACAAGTTAGAAGAGCATTTAATTGGAGTAAGGGGATTATGAGGCTATCAGGCAGGAATTTGGAAGCTTAAATTGGGAAAAGATGTTCTCGGAAAAGTACAGAAGAAACGTGGCAAATGTTCAGGGGACGTTTGTGTGGAGTTCTGCATAGGTACGTTCCAATGAGACAGGGAAGTTATGGTAGGGTACAGGAACCGTGGTGTACAAAGGCTGTAATAAGTCTAGACAAGAAGAAAAGAAAAGCTTACAAAAGGTTCAGAGAGCAAGGTAATGTAAGAGACCTGGAAGATTATACGGTTAACAAGATGGAGCTTAAGAAGGAAATTAGGAGAGCCAGAAGGGGCCATGAGAAGGCCTTGGCAGGCAGGATTAAGGAAAACCCCAAGGCATTCTACAAGACTGTGAAGAGCAAGAGGATAAGACGTGAAAGAATAGGACCTATCAAGTGTGACAGTGGGAAAGTATGTATGGAACCGGAGGAAATAGCAGAGATACTTAATGCAACACACATCAAAGTTGCTGGTGAACGCAGCAGGCCAGGCAGCATCTGTAGGAAGAGGTGCAGTCGACGTTTCAGGCCGAGACCCTTCGTCAGCATCTGCAGAATTCCTGTTTGAGGTACTTAATGAATACTTTACTTCAGTATTTACTATTGAAAAGGATTTTGGTGATTGTAGTGCTGACTTGCAGCAGACTGAAAAGCTTGAGCATGTAGATATTATAAAAGAGGATGTGCTGGAGCTTTCAGAGGTTCCAGAGGATTGGAGGGTTGCAGATGTTGTTCCCTTATTCAAGAAAGGGAGTAGAGGTAGCCCAGGAAATTATAGAGCAGTGAGTCTTACTTCAGTGGTTGGTAAGTTGATGGAGAAGATCCTGAGAGGCAGGATTTATGAACATTTGGAGAGGTATAATATGATTAGGAATAATCTGCTTGGCTTTGTCAAGGGCAGGTCGTGTCTTATGATCCTGATTGAATTTTTTGAGGATGTAACTAAACACATTGATGAAGGAAGAGCAATAAATGTAGCGTATGTGGATTTCAGCAAGGCATCTGATAAGGTACCCCATGCAAGGCTTATTGAGAAAGTAAGGAGGCATGGGATCCAAGGGGACATTGCTTTGTGGATCCAGAACTGGCTTGCCCGCAGAAGACAAAGATTGGCTGTAGATGGGTCATATTCTGCATGGAGGTCGGTGACCAGTGGTGTGCCTCAGGGATCTATTTTGGGACCCTTACTCTTCATGATTTTTATAAATGACCTGCATGAGGAAATGGAGGGATGGGTTAGTAAATTTGCTGATGACATAAAGGTTGGGGGTGTTGTGGATAGTGTGGAGGGCTGTCAGAGGTTACAGTGGGACATTGATCGGATGCAAAGCTGGGCTGAGAAGTGGCAGATGGAGTTCAACCCAGATAAGTGTGAAGTGGTTCATTTTGGTAGGCCAAATATGATGGCAGAATATAGTATTAATGGTAAGACTCTTGACAGTGTGGGGGATCAGACGGATCTTGGGGTCCGAGTCCATAGGACGCTCAAAGCAGCTGTGCAGTTTGATTCTGCGGTTAAGAAGGCATACGGAGTGTTGTCCTTCATCAATCATGGAATTGAATTTAGGAGCTGAGCGGTAATGTTGCAGCTATATAGGACTCTAGTCAGACCCTGCTTGGAGTATTGAACTCAGTTCTGTTCACCTCACTACAGGAAGGATGTGGAAACCATAGAAAGGGTGCAGGGGAGATTTACAAGGATGTTTCCTGGATTGGGGAGCATGCCTTTATGAAAACAGGTTGAGTGAAATCGTCCTTTTCTCCTTGGAGCGACGGAGGATGAGAGGTGACATGATAGAGGTGTAGAAGATGATGAGAGGCATTGATCGAGTGGATAGTCAGAGGCTTTTTCCCAGGGCTGAAATAGTTGCCACAAGAGGACACAGGTTTACGGTGCTTGGGAGTAGGTACAGAGGAGATGTCAGAGGTAAGTTTTTTACTCAGAGAGTGGTGAGTGCGTGGGACGGGCTGCCCTCAACGGTGGTGGAGGCGGATACGATAGGGTCTTTTAAGAGACTTTTGGATAGGTACATGGAGCTTAGAAAAATAGAGGGCTATGGGTAATCCTAGTAATTTCTAAGGTAGGGACATGTTTGGCACAACTTTGTGGGCCGAAGGGCCAGTATTGTGCTGTAGGTTTTCTATGTTTCTATGTTTCTAATAATTGAGGGTCTTCCTCACTCAATCCAGCCTGTACCTGTCCAGTAGAAGAAGACTGCCCCATCGTCCTTCTCCACAGGTAGACAGACAGATAGATAATGCTGAGAACACGAACAAGAGAAGATCTGCAGGTGCTGGAAATCCAAACACCACACACAAAACGCTGGAGGAACTCAGCAGGCCAGGCAACATCTGTGGAAAAGAGTACAGTCAACATTTTGGCCCGACTGTTCACTCTTTTCCACAGGAGCTGCTTAGCCAGCAAAATTTCCTCCTGCACTTTGTGTGTGTTACTGGGAACATGAGTTTCAGAGTCCTTGAGAATGAGTCTGTAGGATATGGAATCAGTTCAGAGTTGAGGTGAGTGAAGTTTCTCATCCATGGCAACAACCTTCCTACATTATTTTACAAATTCAGATGGAGCACGTGTGTATATGTACACTGGTGGTGGTTCGTTTGTAAGGGTTCGCAATTGGACAGTTCATATGTTTTGTGGATTGTGGATGTAGATTGACTTTTGCTGACAGCCTGTGAAACTATATAAAGCACATCACAACTTTCGTTTTACACATTCCTAAAATGAATATAAAGTATCAAGTCCTCCTAGTGGGATTTGATCTCAGATGTGTTTGATTACCAGTCACAGCAAGCACAAGATGAAGAATGTAGGGTGAATTTGTCCATACATACGACTCCTCCATCTCCATCAAGATATCCCATTTGCATTGTTCCATTTATATTTCGATCATTTGATTAAAATACTAGGGTGGCTGAGTGCTATCTTATTTTCACTTGCTTCCTCATAAACACATAGAATTGCCAAAAATACAGAGCAATTGAAGTTGTCCTTGGTAGTAAATCATTCTCACTTAGTTTGACGATTTGATGCCTATTCAAGAAACACTGGACTAGGTATCTTCTCTATTTCCACTCTCTGCTTTGGAATACTGTATGAACCTGCAGTCTAAAACATAAATCTATAATTTGTTATTTAAAATGCTATAAAACCTTATGATTCTAATTATATTTCCATAATATGTTTAATACCACTTCTATTATGAGTACTGATTTATGCAATAGTTACTGCTTAATGTGAATGGGATTAATAATTGCCTATGTACACTAAATTATGAACATATTAACAATTCAAAACTAGCAATAACTCTTTAGCTTGTCCATTCTCTCTCACACAATAATAGCACATTGTTTATTGTAATATAAAACTCAGAACTCAGAGCTAACGATAGACCTCAGGAGAAGGAAACCAGAGGTCTATGAGCCAGTCCTCATTGGAAAATCAGGGGTGGAGAGGTTTAGCTACTTTAAATTCCTCAGTGTTATTATTTTGGAGGATCTGTGACCTGGGCCCAGAATATAAGTGTAATTATGGAGAAACCACAATAGCACCTCTACTTCCTTAGGAGTTTGTGAAGATTCGGCATGTCATCTAAAACTTTGACAAATTTCCCTAGATGTGTAGTGGAGAGTATATTAACTGGCTGTATCACAGTCTGGTATGGAAACACCAATGCCCTTGAATGGGAAATCCTACAAAAGCAGTGGATACGATCCAGTCCATCAAGGATAAAGCACTCTCAACCAGTGAGTACATCTACATGAAATGCTGTCGCAGGAAAGCAGCACCCATCATCAAGATTCCCCACCACCCCGAGCAGGTTCTGTTCTCTCTGTTGCCATCAGAAAGAAAGTACAAAAACTTCAGGACTCGCACCACCAGATTCAGGAACATTTACTACCACTCAACCATCAGTCTCTGGAACCAGTGGGGATAACTTCACTCAACTTCACTTGCTCCAAAACTGAAATGTTCCCATAATCTATAGAATCACTTTCAAGGACTCCTCATCTCGTGCTCTTCATATTCATTGCTTAGATATTTATTATTATTGTTTCTTCTTTTTGTGTTTGCCAAGTTTGTTGTCTTCTGCACTATGATTCAACATGCTGGTTGGATGCTCCTTAGTTATTATTCTATAGATTTGTTGAGTATACCTACAAGAAGATGAATTTCAGGGTTGTATATGGTGACATATATACTTTGATAATAAATTCACTTTGAACTTTAAACTTTAGAAACCTGCCCAAAATCATGGGATCTCCTCAGAGAGATAAAAAAACTTAGGTAAACATGTCCATTTTCAGTTGAAAGCTAAAAGGAAAATAGGATATATACAGTTTAGGAGGATGTTTGTCCCGACAGGTCCCATGACAGCTACTGGTGGTAACATCTGTTATCGGTAATAACCCCTCCATAAAAGTGCGTCCTGGTTGCAAAATGTTATTACAGTCTGGGATGATGGAGTTCAGAGCAATGCTCCCTCTCATGGTCTCTTATGCCTGTGTGGAACAACCTTTTCTCTGAGCAGGAAACTTTTACACGTCCTGAAAACTATGTGGTACTTTATATCAACATTATACAAAAGAACATTCTAGCTGCATGGTAACAAAGGCATTTTTTTTATTAAGTGCAATCGTGATCAATAGCCGGATCAGAAATGCTGATCAAGTCAACTTGTTCCCAAAGAGAACTTTGATAGGCCAATCAGATGCTCAGCGATTTAGGCACAAGGGTCGCTAGCCCCTGTACCCCAGAAACACACCTGAGTGGCGCGGCGGAGGTATGTGCTATGCATGACCTGATCTGATCTGAAAGCATCATGTTGACTCATAACAGATCATGTTCACGGTGGAACAGCTTAGTCAAGGATGGGGTGATCAGCACAGATGGACAAATTATACCTCCACTACCCCTACTCCTTGCATGGGAGCATCTCAATTACCGGGCGCCTGCGCACCCATACAGCTTAGAGGGAACAATGGTTCAGAGTACAATTCCAGTGCCACCTGTAAGAAGTTTATCCATTCTCCCTGTGACCCCTGAGTTTCTTCTGGGTGCTCAGATTTCCAGCCACGGTTCTAAGATGTAACTGGGTTAATTGGTCGTTCTAAATTGTCCTGTGATGTGGATAGGGTTAAATATAACAGGCTGCTGGGCAGCATGGTGCATTGGGCTGGAAGGACCTGTTCTGTGCTGTCTCTCTAAATAAATCCTCACAGAGGGATCAGAAGCAGAGAGAGTGAGCATTTTCAGGTTCCTGAGTGTCAAGATCTCTGAGGATCTAACCTGGTCCCAACATATCGATGTAGTTATAAAGAAGACAAGACAGCGGCTGTACATTATTAGGAGTTTGAAGAGATTTAGCATGTCAACAAATACACTCAAAAACTTCTATAGATGTACCGTAGAGAGCATTCTGACCGGATGCATCACTGTCTGGCATTGGGGGGGGTGGGGGGGGGTGGCTACTGCACAGGACTGAAAGAAGCTGCAGCAGGTTGTAAATCTACTCAGCTCCATCTTGGTACTAGCCTACAAAGTACCAAGGGCATATTCAGGGAGTGGTGTCTCAGAAAGGCAGCGTCCATTATTAAAGACCTCCAGCACCCAGGGCATGCCCTTTTCTCACTGTTACCATCAGGTAGGAGATACAGAAGCTTGAAGGCACACATTCAGTGATTCGGGAACAGCTTCTTCCCCTCTGCCAGATGGCCATTGGACATTGAATGGATATTGAATCTTTGGACACTACATCACTTTTTTAACATACAGTATTTCTGTTTTTGCATGTTTTTTAATCTATTCAATATACATATACTGTATTTGATTTACCTGTTTATTTATTTGTGTTTTTTCTTCTCTCTGTTAGATTATGTATTGCATTGAACTGCTGCTAAGTTAACAAATTTCACATCACATGCCGGTGATAATAAACCTGATTCTGATTCTGAAATAAAATTCCCCCTTCACTGACAATCAACACCAGCACCCTTTAAGGATGCATGCTTAGGCAATTGCTCTACTCTCTCTACGTGACCGTGTGGCTAGTCATAGATGAAACACTATCCATAAATTCACGAATGACATCAATATTATCGGCAGAATCTCAGATGGTGACAAGGAGATGTACAGGAATGAGATAGATTGGCTGGTTGAATGGTTTTGCAACAGCAACCTTGCACTCAATGCCAGCAGGGCCAAGGAACTGATTGTGGATTTCAGGAAGGGAAAGTCAGGAGAACAAACACCAGTCCTCATTGTGAGATCAGAATTTGAAAGGGTGAGCAGCTTCAAGATCCTATGTATCAACATCTCATCGTCTCTATCTACAAAGAAGGCATGCCAACCGCTATACCAAACGCTCCTCCAAACGACCAGGAGCTGTGTCTTGCCATGGACGATGTGAGGAGAACCCTGTGCAGGGTCAACCCACGAAAGGCTGCTGGACCAGACAATATTCTTGGCAGAATGCTTAGAGGATGTGCAGACCAGCTAGCTGAGATTCTCACTGACATCTTCAATATCTTCCTGACCAGTGCCGTTGTTCCTATGTGCTTCAAGGCCACCACCATCGTCCCTGTGCCAAAGAAGTCTTCAGTGTCCTGCCTCAACAACTACCGTCCTATCGCACTCACATCCATCATCATGAAGTGTTTCGAGAAGCTTGTCATGAGGCACATCAAGACCCTGCTGCCCCCCTCACTGGACCCCCTGCAATTTGCGTATCGTCCCAACCGTTCAACAAATGACGCCATTGACATCACCCTCCACCTGGACAAAAAAGACACGTATGTTCGAATGCTATTCATAGACTTCAGTTCAGCATTCAATACAATCGTTCCTCAGAAACTGATCGGAAAGCTGAGCCTACTGGGCCTGAACACCTCCCTCTGCAACTGGATCCTAGACTTCCTGACTAGGAGACCTCAGTCAGTCTGGATTGGTAGCAGCATCTCCAACAGCATCACACTGAGTACAGGGCCCCCCAGGGCTGTGTGCTCAGTCCACTGCTGTTCACTCTGCTGACCCACGACTGTGCTGCAGCACACAGCTCGAACCACATCATCAAGTTCACCGATGACACGACTGTGGTGGGTTTCATGAGCAAGAACGATGAGTCAGCATACAGAGAGGAGGTACAGCGGCTAACGGACTGGTGCAGAGCCAACAACCTGTCTCTGAATGTGAACAAAACAGAAGAGATGGTTGTTGACTTCAGGAGGACATTGAACAACCACTCTCCGCTGAACATCGATGACTCCTATGAAGAGATCGTTAAGAACACCAAATTTCTTAGTGTTCACCTGGCGGAGAATCTCACCTGGTCCCTCAACACCAGCTCAATAGCAAAGAAATCCCAGCAGCATCTCTACTTTCTGTGAAGGCTGAGAAAAGTCCATCTCCCAACCCCCATCTTCACACATCCTACAGAGGTTGTATTGAGAGCATCCTGAGCAGCTGAGTCACTGCCTGTTTCGGAAATTGCACCATCTCGGATCGCAAGACCCTGCAGCGGATAGTGAGGTCAGCTGAGAAGATCATTGGGGTCTCTCTTCCCGCCATTACAGACATTTACACCACACGCTGCATCTGTAAAGCAAACAGCATTATGAAGGACCCCACGCACCCCTCATACAAACTCTTCTCCCTCCTGCCATCCGGCAAAAGGCACCGAAGTATTCGGGCTCTCACGACCAGACTATGTAACAGTTTCTTCCACCAAGCCATTAGACTCCTCAATACCCAGAGCCTGGACTGACACCAACCTGCTGCCCTCTACTGTGCCTATTGTCTTGTTTATTATTTATTGTAATGCCTGCACTGTTTTGTGCACTTTATGCAGTCCTGGGTAGGTCTGTACTCTAGTGTAGTTTTGTGTTGTTTTACGTAGTTCAGTGTAGTTTTTGTATTGTTCATGTAGCACCATGGTCCTGAAAAACGTTGTCTCATTTTTACTGTGTACTGTACCAGCAGTTATGGTCGAAATGACAATAAAAAGTGACTTGACTTGACTTGACTATACATCATTGGGAGTTTGAGGAGATTTGGTACTTTCCTACTTTGATCCGCAAGACTCAGTTGGACATTGGTAATGCACAATACTGCAAGTCTGATACAGTGGAAAGACTGACGGCAGGGGAGCTATGTTGCCTCAGTTGTGGCGAGGACCAGGCCCTTGCTGTGGGATTGCCTGTTGCAATCGCACAGGGGAGGAGACACCAGAGGCAGTGTGTGAGGGAGCTCTGTGGGTGCACTGGGGTAAGCCCCTCCTGTTGGTGCTGCTCTCTGGTGTTTGCTCAGTGCTATCCTCTAGTGGTCACTCAGTGGAACAACAGGCTGGACCAGAACAACTTACCAGCAATCCACAATAATGCCACTCAGGGACGTGGGTTATATTTTTTTTCTTTGTGACTGTATATTTTTCTGAAATTGTATCCATGTGCACTATTTGTGCTGTGTGCTGTTGGTAATCTGTTTTATAAGACCATAATAAGACGTAGGAGAAGAATTAGGGCATTTGGCCCATCAAGTCTGCTCTGCCATTCAATCATGGCTGATCCTTTTTTTCTCCTTCTCAACCCCATTTCCCGGCCATCTCCCGGACTTTTGATGCCATGTCCAATCAGGAACCTATCAATCACTGCTCTAAATACACCCAAAAACCTGACCTCTACAGCTGCTCGTGGCAACAAATTCCACAAATTTGCCACCCTTTGACTAAAGAAATTTCTTCACATCTCTGTTTTGAATGGACACCCCTCTATCCTGAGGCTGTGTCCTCTTGTCCTAGACTCTCTCACTATCTGAAACATCCTTTCCACATCTACTCTGTCTAGGCCTTTCAAAATTTTAAATGCTTCAATGAGATCCCCCATCCTTCTAAATTCCAGTGAGTACAGACCCAGAGCCATCAAATGTTCCTCGTATGATTACGCTTTCATTCCGGAATCATCTTTGTGAGCCTCCTCTGATGCTCTCCAATGCCAGCACATCTCTTCTAAATACCCAGAACTATATACGATACTTGAGGTGAGGCCTCACCAGTGCCTTATAAAGCCTCAGCATCACATCCCTGCTCTTGTATTCTAGACCTCTTGAAATGAATGCTAACATGGCATTTGCCTTCCTCACCGCCGACTCTACCTGCAAGTTAACCGTTAGGGTGTTCTGCACAAGGACTCCCAAGTCCCTTTGCATCTCAGATTTCTGGATTTTCTCCCTGTTTAGAAAATAGTCTGCGCATTTCTGTCTACTACCAAAGTGCATTCCATTTGCCACTTTCTTGCCCATTCTCCTAATTTGGCTTATGTATTTATTATTACTATTATTATTTTCTTCTATATTACGTATTGCATTGATCTGCTTATGCTAAGTTAACAAATTCCACAACACATACCAATGATAATAAACCTGACTCTGATTCTAATTCTACATCCTACCTGTTTCCTCAACACTACCTGTCCCTCCACCAATCTTTGTATCATCTGCAAACTTGGTAACAAAGCCATTTATTTCATCATCTAAATCATTTATATACAGCATAAAAAGAAGTTGTCCCAAAACTGAACCCAGCGGAACAAGACTAGTCACTGACAGCCAACCAGACAAGGATCCTTTTATTCTCACTCACTACCTCCCACCAATCAGCCAATGCTCTAACCACGTTAGTAACTTTCCTGTAATACTACTACTACTACTACTACTACTACGTCGACTCAGGCCTAAGGGGCCGGCATCGGGCACGATGACGGACCGTCCACTTCTCCCTCTCCCTCATCAGTGTGTTCATTTCATCTACATTAGCCGCGCCGCTGTCTTCTAGGAGCATGTTGACCATAGTCTTGGGAGGGCGCCCAGGGTTCATCCTCCCGTGCTTGGGCTCTCATATGATGACTAGGCTGGCAGGTAGCTCGGGGTGGCGTAGACAGTGCCCCGCTAGTTGCAGTCTTCTCGCCTCGATTTTAGTGGTAAGCATCGGTAGGTTGTTATAGAGCTCGACGGTCATCATGTGCTGTTGCCAACTCACGTCATGAGCCATCCGGAGCATTTGTGTATAGTAACCATCTAGTAACACCATGGGCTCTTAACATGGTAAGCAGCCTCATATGTGGCACTTTGTCAAAGGTCTTCTGAAAGTCCAAATATACAACATCCGCTGCATGCCCTTTATTTATCCTACTTGTCATCTTCTCAAAGAATTCCAACAGGTTCGTCAGGCAGGATTTTCCTTTAAGGAAACTGTGATGACTTTGTCCTATCTTGTCCTGTGTCATCAAGTACTCCATCACATCACCTTAACAATTGACTCTAACATCTTCCCAAGCACCCAGGTCAGGCTAACTGATCTATAATTTCTTTCTGCTGCCTTCCTCCTTTCTTAAAGAGTGGAGTTTTGCACCTTGGTCCCGGAGGAACACTGTTTCATGTGGCTATATTCATGTATGGTTGAATGATAATTAAAATTTGAAGTTGAACTTGAAGACACTTACAAATTTCAAAACTGCACTGTGGAGATCATCGGACTGGATGCACCATCAAATGGTTTGGAGGCTCCAACATACAGGATTGCAAGAGGCTGCAAAAGGTCGTAACCTCAGACAGCTCCACCGCAGGCATAACCCAGCCCACCATTCAAGGCATCTTCAGCAGGTCAGGAGGTCACGCCTCGAGAAGCGGTATTCATTGTTAAGGATCCGCACCATTTAGGACTCGCTCTCTTTTCATTACTACCATCAGGGATGAGGTACAGAAGCTTGAAAATGTACACTCTATGATTCAGAAACAGCTTGTTACTGTCCACCATCAGATTTCTAAATGGTCCATGAACACATGAATACAATCTCATTATTTTTTTCACTATTATTTTTATAACATTGTATTTTTATGGGGTGGAGACATGTCTGTACCAAAGGAAGTGAAAGGTTCTCCTTCCCTCCTCTAGCGTGCAGGTCACCCTTGGGCAAGGTGTAGCACTTGCTTACTTCCACCCCCCCCGACCCCTGATCAGGGTCACATGAAGCCATGGGTGCAGGTGGCGGATGGTTGTATGAGCAGCTGGTGCACAGCACAAGTCCTGTTTATGTGACCACTGACACCAGGTAGACAATCTCCGAAGAATATTGATAATGGCTGGGGTCACCTATCTCGTAAAGACAATGGCAAACCACTTCAGTAGAAAAATTTGCCAAGAAAAATCATAGTTATGAGACCATTATCTTCTACATCCTATGACACAGCACATAATGATGATGAAGACTTATTTTTATAACATAGTAATTTTTATGTCTTGCATTGCACTACTGCAGCAAAACAACAAACTTCCTGTCATATATGTCAGTGACATTGTATCATATTGTGATTAATGGTAGACTAGTTACTCATCTGAATTTAGATTTTACAGCTGTTTCTCTGGGATAATATCCAACAATAATCAGTAACAGCACAGGAAAAGCCCTTCCAGACCGCGATGTCTGTGCCGACCAGACATGCTGGAGGAATTCAGCAGGTCAGTCACCATCTATGGAAAGGAGTAAACAGTTGGCTTTTTGGACAGATGCCCTTCATTAGGATTGGTTACGGCTCGAAGCGTTGATGATTTATTTCTCTCCATAGTTGCTGCCTGACCTGCTGATGTTCTCCAACATTTTGACGTATTGCTCTGGATTTCCAAAAACAGAAAAATGTCTCATGTTTAAGGTAATACCCCGGTTGTGGTCTAACTGGTGATTTATAGAAACTTAATACATCAGATTTCTGAATGGTCTATGAACCCATAAATGCTACCTTGCTATTTCTCTTTTGCACAATTATTTGTTTTGCTTTTGTAACTTACAGTAATTTTTATTTTATTTATTTATTGAGATACAGTGCAGAATAGGCCTTTCTGGCCCTTCGAGCCACACTGGCCAGGAACCCCAACCTAATCACTCGACAATTTACAATGACCAATTAACCTACTAACCAGTGTGTATTTGGATGTGGGAGGAAACTGGAGCACCCGGAAGAAACCCACATAGTCACAGGGAGAACATATAGATCTGACCCGCTGGCACTGTAAAGTATTGTGCTAACCACTACACCACCATGCCACCTTATTTCCCTATTCTCACTCTGAAGGAAATAAAGCTCTTGATCTTTGGCTCCTATTAAATTATATATGTGGAATTCCACTGTACTGTTGTCACAAAACAACACATTTCTTGACGCATTGTATGTGAGTGATAATAAACCTGATTCTGATTCTTTGCTGATTTCTATGCTTCCCCATCGTCTGGCCTACCACTGATCCTTGCAATATCTTATATTTGTGATAAAGATCTATGAAGCCGTGAACACTATCTCACAATTCCCCTTTTGTACTCATTATGGATTTTATGTTTCATTGTAACTTATATTTTTTTTATGTTTTGCTCTGTTCTGCAGCCAAAAACAACAAATTTCATGATACAAACACAAGAGATTCTGCAAATGCTGGAAACCCTGAGTAACACACACACAAAGTGCTGGAGGAACTCAGCAGGTCAGGCAGCACCTATGGAGAGTTTTGTTTATTCCTTCCAACAGATGCCGCCAGACCTGATAAATTTCATGACATACAGTATGTCAGTGATATTAAACTTAAATCCGACTCTGATTGTTAAGACAACGTCTTTGTTTTTGGAACCAGGTAAAACACATGCTAAATACAAGCCAAGCTATAACTGAATTGTCTCTAAAATCTTCCAAAGACATTCAAGTCAGGTTGGGCTGGAGCAGCAACAGGCATGACCTGAATGGTGCTCGAGTTTTCTGCGGCGACTACTTTGAGTTCATCTGCGAAACAGGTTAAATCTTCTGTTCTCATGTTTATTTTTTCTTTTCAAGGTGGCTGTGGTCCTCTCGGAGTCCAGATGCGCTCAAATTGTGCTCTTCACGGATGGTGGGTTCTTGCTCTTCCGAACTCGACAAGCAACCTGCATTTCAGAATCTCCAGGAGCAACTTGGAAGACGTGTACTTTTGGGGTGCAGCCCAGAGAATGATCCGTTTCCTCGCCGATATCGGCAACTGAAGCATTGCAGGAAATTGAAATATCAAGCGTGGCTGGTGGAGGCCTCTGCGCTTGAGTGATTTCTCTCTCACTCTTGTTAGAGAGAGAGATTCTGCTAATTGTCGACTCGGGGGGCACTCTAATAAGCAACAATGCTGACTGTAACATCAAAACAGCAAGCTGTTGGCCTCCACTCTCATTGTAGCAGGAAAGATCTCTCTCTCTCTCTCTCTCTCTCTCTCGCTCTCTCTCTCTCTCTCTCTCTCTCTCTCTCTCTCTCTTCCTCGTTAGAGAGAGAGGGGGCCTGTTGAGATGTTGAAATGTTGGGATGGATAGTAGTTTTTGATAGACTCTAGATTATGGTCTCTGGGGCTTGCTATTGCTTGTACGGTGGATGGTGGGGAGGGGCTGATGCCTTTTGCTGGATCAAGTGGGGGGAAGGGGAAGGGGGGGCTTTGGGATCCTAACCTTTTCTGTAATTCATTACTTGGGTTTTCTTTTCTCTCTGGTGGATGTCTCTGAAGAGTAAGAATTTCAGGTTGTATACTGTATGCACTCTCTGACATTGAGTTGAATCATTGAAAACTAAGCAGAATGACGAAACTGGATTGGATGAGTTTAACTTTCTCCTCATAGCACCTGCTATTTAAATTCCTTTTAATTCCTCTTAACAATAATTACAAATTAAATTTCATTAAGGGGAATCAGAACAAGAGTCCTCTTTATGATTTATGTTCAAGTTCAAGTTTATTGCCACCTGACTGCAGACATAGACACCCAAATGAAACAACGTTCCACCAGACCACAGTGCACCCACACAACACATCACACACAGCACATAACCAAAGTATTACCACAAATGTTAATAAAATATCAATCAAAATGCACCTGAAGACTGCAGCAAAGGTAAACAATAAACAGCTTGCTGTCCTGGTGAAGAGACCTCGGTGATGGCAGGGTATTCATTAGTCTCAGAGCCCGAGGGAGGAATCTGTTACCCACTCTGGCAGCCCTAGTCCGGATGCTCCTGTACCTCCTTCCTCGCAGTAGTGAGTCATAGAGATTATGGGATGGGTTCCAGGTGTCCTTTGTCTACAACGCTCCTGGTAAATGTCACAAAGGTGTATGTTACTGTAGTTTTGCATTGCACCTGTGCATACATGTTCTTGTGCGTAGGACAATATCAATGCAACTGTGAGATGGTTAGTTAACTCCAGTACGTGTTTGTTGTTGAATTATATGAAGAACTATACATTCATCGCTTTCATTTTGATTCTCTGTGTTTCAATCCTGTTGTGTTACTTGACTTACAAGATTCAGAGAAGAATTGTTTGACTTGAAAGAGGTAATTCATTCTTGCAGTGTTGCAAACTCACTGTTTTTGCCAACAGCAATACAACTTATATAACCGCTGAATTTCATCATTACAGTTATGATTCCCAACACAGTTTTCCCTTTGAGCTTGCAACTGCATCAGAATCAGACAACTTTCATTCATCTGAAAGGATCTTGTCTCAGTCCATGCCAGCAGAACATTATGGAAATTATCCCTCCCGAACCCTCAGTACTTGTATTCCTGATTGAATGGCCTGAAAATAATTTGAATGATGTTAACTCCACTGTATGTGTGTTAGCTTCTGACGTCAGGAGCTCATCATTAGTAGGCTTCTGCAAAGATGTCCGGTAGTTAGCGGTATGTCCCTGACCTTTGCAGGAAAGAGTGTCAGCAGAGAGAAAAAGGAGAGGAAGGTGTTGGAAGGAAAGTAGGAGATCAAATAAAACATCTCTTCTACAGAGTTAACATGCGAGCACTGCTGTGCACAGCTCATCTCCGTGCATCGCCAGGATTGATGTCACTGATTGTCAAACTAGCTGGAAGTTCTTGGCCATTGTTCAACCAATTTTTCAGCTGATCTATCAGCCTATTAAACAAATCATTTACACTTCCTAAACAGGGACAAGGAAGCATTAAAAACCACCCTCAGGTTAGAACCAACCTCAGCCAATGTAAATCAGAAGAAATAACTTTTGGTGGAGTTTATACTGAATTTTGTTTAAGTTAAATAGAGGCATAGTCATAGAACACAAGAACAAGCCCTTTGGCCCATCTAGTCTGTGCTAAACTGTTATACTCCCCATCTGCACTATCCCCTCCGTACCCCACCCACCCATGGACCTATCCAAACTTCTCCTGTGCACCCATCACTTGCCGCTGGCTCGTTCCACTCTCCTACCACCAACTGAGTGAAGAAGTTTCCCCTCAAACATTTCACCTTTCACCCTTAACCTATGACCTCTAGTTCTAATCTCACCCAGTTTCTGTGGAAAAACGACTACTTGCATTTACCCGATCTATACCCCTCATAATTTTCAATACCTCTATCAAATCTCCCCTCATTCTCCTGCACTGTAGGGAATCAAGCCCTAACTTACTCAACCTTTCCCTATAGCTCAGGATTTGCCAGTGGGGAGGTGATCTGAGTGGGAGATGACATCTGCTCTCAGTCTATGACTCCATAAACTCTCTGCTTTGAATATCAATGTGCTTTTATCATTGCTGTATTCAAGTGCTGGGACTTCCTACCTGGCAGTACTGATGTAACCTCACCATGGGGGTTGTAGTGATTCACTCGGCACTTTGTCAAGGGCAAGCAGATTTGGGTCTGTCCGGTCAGAGATGTCTGAACCTTGAAAAACAAGAAAAACAAAATTGAGGCTAAAATTTATATTTGTTGTTATTAGTTTTATTCCTAATCTTTTTAACTGTTTTCTTTATTTTTATTTAGCGATACAGCACAGAGTAGACCCTTTAAGACACGCTGCACAGCAAACCCCAACAGCCTCACTTTAATCCTAACCTAATCACGGGACAATTACAATGACAAATTAGCATACTAACAGTATGTCTTTGGACTGTGGGAAGAAACTAGAGCACCTGGAGGAAACACACATATTCCACAGGGAGAAGGTACAGACTACTTACAGAGGACCCTGGGATTGAGCTCCAAACGCTGATGCCCTGAGATGTAATAGCATCACACTAACTGCTATCTACTGTGGCACCCAGGTCAGGTATATGCCCATTTTGAATTTCAATTTGTAAGTTTCCAATCCTCAGGCACCGCTAATGAATCTGTCCAGGTGAAGGGACAAACCAGAAGGTCAAAGGTCACAAGATCAAAGCTCACAGTAAATTAGCAAACTAAATTTTTTTAAACTTGGTTCGATGTCGCCAACGCTGAGGCCCTGAGGAGAGCTGTCGAAGCGACCTGCACCTTGGGCATCTCTGAGGCTGAATCATACAGGTGTTTCCAACGAGTGAACAGCCGCAAGACTGCGGGACCGGACGGCATCCTAGGGCGGGTACTCAAGATGTGCGTGGCACAACTGGCAAGTGTGTTTACAGACATATTTGATCTCTCCCTCTCCCAGTGTAGAGTACCCCCTGCTTCAAAACATCCACTATTGTCCCAGTACCTGAAAAGACCAAAGTAACATGTCTGAACGACTGGCATCCTGTTGCACTCACCTCAATAATATACAAATACTTTGAGAAGCTGGTCAAGGACTACATCTGCAGCATATTACCACCCACACCAGATCCCCTACAATTCGCCTACCAACACTACCAATCGATAGATGACGCAATAGCCAGAGCACTACACACCATCCTGACACATCTGGGGAAGAAGGATGCTTATGTGAGAATACTACAGTTCAGCATTTAACACCATAATTCCCTCCAGGCTCGACAAGAAGCTCAGAGACCTCAGCCTTGACCCTGCCTTGTGTAGCTGGATCCTGGATTTCCTGTCAGATCACCAGCAGGTGGTAAGGGTAGGCTCCCTCACCCTCTGACTATCAACACAGGAGCCCCCCAGGGCTGTGTCCTAAGCCCCCTCCTTTACTCTCAGTGTACCCATGACTGTGTTGCCACCCACAGCTCCAATCTGTTAATTAAATTTGCAGATGATTCTACACTGATTAGCCTTATTTCAAATAATAATGAGGCAGCCTACAGAGAAGTCATCACCCTGACACAGTGGTGTCAAGAAAACAACCTCTCCTTCAATGTCACAAAAACAAAGGAGTTTGTTGTGGACTACAGGAGGAATGGAGACAGGCTAACCCCTACTGACGTCAATGGATCTGGGGCTGAGAGGGTGAACAGCTTTAAGTTCCTTGGCATCCACATCACCGAGGACCTCACGTGGTCTGTACATACCGGCTGTGTGATGAAAAAGGAACAACAGCACCTCCTTCACCTCAGATGGTTAAAGAAGTTTGGTATGGGCCCCTAAATCCAAAGGACTTTCTACAGGGGCACAATTGAGAGCATCCTGACTGGCTGCATCACTGCCTGGTATGGGACCTGTACTTCCCTCAATCGCAGGACTCTGCAGAGAGTGGTGTGGACAACCCAACGCATCTGTAGTTGTGAACTTCCCATGATTCGGGACATTTACAAAGACAGTTCTGTAAAAAGGGCTCGAAGGATCACTGGGGACCCATGTCACTGCAACCACAACCTGTTCCAGCTGCTACCATCCAGGAAACAGTACCGCAGCATTAAAGCCAGAACCAACAACCTCCAGGACAGCTTCTTCCACCAGGCTATGAGGCTGATTAATTCACGCTGACACAATTGTATTTCTATGCTGTATTGACTGTCCTGTTGTACATACTATTTATTACAAATTACTATAAATTTAACATTGTACATTTAGATGGAGACGTAACGTAAAGATTTTCACTCCTTATATATGTGAAGGACGCAAGATATAAAGTCAATTCAATTCTTTGTCCTTCTTTGTTGTGTGTGCTTTTTCACTGATCCTGCTGTTGTTTTGTATTTATTCTGAATGCCCACTAGAAAATGAATCTCAGTGTTGTACATTGTTCTATGCAAAAGGCAAACAACTATGAAAATACACAAAGAAGGAAAGAATAATAATCAACACCTAAGCAATAATTATCGAGAACTTGAGATGAGGAGGCCATGAAAGTGAGTCTCTAGATTATGAGAACAGTTCAGTGACGGGATAGAATGAAGTTGAGTGAAGTTATCCTGTCTAGGTCAGGAGCCTGATGGTTGAGAGGTAATTGAATATCCACTTCCCTCCATGGTTGGCCCCATCTTTTGCTCACTTTTTGCACTACTTACGTAATTTTTTATACGTATTCTTATTGCAACTTATAGTATATTTTAGGGTGGCAGGGTGAAGATACGTCTTAAGCAGAGGAGGTGTGGCTAGCCTGCAGGTCACCCTTAGGCAAGGGTCAGAGTGTGCTTAAACACCACCCCCCCCCCCCCCCCATCAAGGTCATCTGAAGGCAAAGGAGCAGGTGGTGGATGGTCGTATCAGCAACTGGGGTGCATATCACAAGTCCTGGTCATGCGACCACTGACGCCAGGCGGACAACCTCTGAGGAGTATTGTTAATGGCTGGGGTCACCTGTCTTGTGAAAACACTGTCTCGAAGAAGGCAATGGCAAACCACTTGGGTAGAGAAATTTGCCAAGAACAATTATGGTCATGGAGAGACATTGATTACCCATGTCATGTGACAGGGCACATAATGAACGAATGAGTATGTTTTACATATTGCAGTGACTGCTGCAATAAAGCAACAAATTTCACAACATACAGAATGTCGGTGATATAAATATGATCTGGATTTGGATTCTTCCAGCAGCTTGCGTGTTGCTCCAAATTCCAGCAGGTGGATTCTCTGGTGTCTCCCTTGAATCTGTAGATGTTTGCAAGGTTACAACCATGTCCTCTGCCATGTAGACCCCACACAGGCACATTGGGTAGGGTGCCAATTCACCTGCCAATTAAAACCAAGAGTGAGAATATCATCCAAAAACATCTACAAGAGGCACATTCAAGTTGAAATATTTAAAGGCAAACTTTTCTACTTGGAGTGTAATGAGGGTGTGGAACAAGTTGCCAGCGGAAGTGGTGGAGTGGGTTTCGATTTCTACATTTAAGAGAAGTTTGGATAAGTCCATGGAGGGGTATGGAGAGCTCCGGACCTGGTGTGGATTGATAGGAGTAGGCAGATTAATAGTTTGGCACAGACTAGATATTTTTGACACTACTTCAGACAGGAAGGCAATAAAGGATGTCCATTATCTGCCTGATTTTGTTCAATCAAAAGAACATGGCAGTATACACTGAATTAATTCCTCTGTCAATAGCTGTTAGGATTTAATAAACATTTTCATGGTACCGTAGTAAGATTGGTAGTGTTCTAATTTGTTCTGTATTTCATTAAATACATAATTTTTTACTCAGCTAAATGGTAGAACATAAGAAGTAGGGGCAGGAGTCGGCTATCTGGCCTGTCGAGTCTGCTCCACCATTCAAACAGATCATGGCTGATCTGACCATGAACTCATCTCCACCTACGTGCCTTTTCCCCATAACTCTTAATTCCCCCTTGTCTTTCTTTATACCTTTTTAACTATTTCCATGAAACTTCAGCTAAGTGGAGCAGCCTCTTAATTTGGCCAAAATGTGCAATTCCCAATTAACCGGAGTCCACTGTATTAGGAAGAAAAATGACAAAGAAAGAGGTGCCAAAATCATAAACAGAACTTCCTTCACCAATAGCCATGTGGTAGGTGAGTTAAAGAGCAGCATCACTGATCACAGATTGTTCCTGAAAATCACAACAGCTGTACACACTGCTCAGTTAGAACGCTTCAGCTTCTGTATCTGCTACAAGAAATAATGGAGATGGCCCAGTCCATCTCAGGTGTAACCTTTCCCACCACTGAGCACATACACACAGAGTGCTGTCACAGGAAACTGCATCCCCACCACCCAGGCCACTCTCCCTTCTCACCGCCGCCATCGAGAAGAAAGTGCAGGAGCCTCAGGTCCCACACCTCCAGGTTCAGGAACAGTTGCTACTCCTCAATCATCAGGCTCCTGAACCAGAGGGAATAACTTCACTCATTATTGAGCTGTTCCCACAACCTATGGATTCACTTTCAAGGATTCCTCATCTCATGTTCTTCATATTTATTGCTTATTTATTTACTACTATTATTTTTTGTTCTTTGTATTTACTGTGAATGCCTGCAAGAAAATGAATCTCAGGGTAGTTTATGATGACGTATAGGTACTTTGATAATAAGTTTACTTTGAACTTTGAACTGTGAGGTTGCCTGACTCCATTCAATGATTGTGACTGACTCTTGACTGTCTCCTGAATTTGGGGCTTTCAGGAGCAGGTAATAATCGATCTCTTCTCCACCTACGTTCTATAAATGAATAAATAAAATCCTGGATGCCAGAGAGCTGGGAGAACAACTGGGAATTGTATGTGGCCTATCAGCAGGATCTAAATAAAAGTACAGAAGGGATAAGTGGAGCAGCTATTGTTGGGGCGGCATTGTCGGGACTAGGCCAGTGATGAGAGTAGAAGCGACAGGCTTTGGCCTGAAGGAGGCGTCGGCTCTGTGTAAAGTGCATGATCATGCATTTGCCAACATTGTATTTCCAGACATCCCGCCCCGCAAAAACTTATTTCAGGGAGGTAGCGCCATCAATTTGCGGGAGAGGTGGGATGTCTGCAATAGAGTAGCTCCTTAGCAGCTAGCCAGCCGACTCTGAGTCCATCTGAAAACTTCGAGCCACTGACCAGCCCTCCGACACTGAGCACCAAGCACCATCTCTGCCGAGCGCTTCGACCCTGCCCTGGCTGCTGAGCAGCAAGCAAAGTCGAGGACTCAGGGCCTTCTCCTCCAGAGATTCTGGATCACACAGTAGCAGTGGCAGCGAAGAAGGCATTTCGGAAGTTTCTCCAGATATTCCTCCATGCTCTCACATCTGTCTCCATCAAATCAGGATTGTGCATGGCACTCTACTTGACAGGTTACAGATATCATTCACCAGAGTGGCCACTGCGCACTGCATCGCGCTGCCATCTTCTCCTCAACCTGAAATAGAAACCTCTGACTGCCTACCCTATCTCTGCCTCTCACAGATTTACAAAATTCTGTCATTTCCTCAGCCTCTGACGCTCCAGAGAAAACAATTCATGTCTGTCCACTTTTTCCTTGGATCGAGTACTTTCTAATCCAGGCATCATAGTGGTAATCTTTTCTGCACCCTCTCCAAAGCCGCAACATCTTTGCTGTAAGGTGGCGACCAAAAATGCATACGATACTCCAAAGAAACAAAAAAAAGAGAAAAAATTAAGTTTATTTGTCACATATACATCAAAACATACAATGTAATGTGTCGTTCTGTGTCAATGATCAACACAGTCCGATGGGGCAGCCTGCAAATGTCACCGTTCTACTGGTCCCGACATATGTCCGCATCTTACTAACCCTAACCTTAACTCATATAGCAGATCGCGGGAGGGAAAAGGAGCACTCAGAGGAAGTCACAGGAAGGCGACTTACAGACTGTGGCGGGAATTGATCACCAATCAGTGACCGCAGCCGCTGAAAATCGTTGTGCTAACCGTAATACTATGGTGCCACCCAAATGCGGCCTAACCAAAGTTACATACAGCTGGGTCATGACTTGTCAGCTTTTATACTCAGTGACTTAAAGGACGAAGGCTACATGCTGTATATCGTAACACACACAAAATGCTGGAGCGACTCAGCAGGTCAGGCGGCATCTGTGGAATTGAGTAAACAGTCGACGTTTTGGGCTGTAGCTCTTCTTCAGGACTGAGAACAAAGGGGGAGATCCCAAGACTAAAAAGTGGGGGGGAGGGGGGAGGGGAAAGAGGCTGGTTGGAAGGTGATAACTGAAGCCAGGTGGGTAGGAAAGGTAAAGGGCTGGAGAGGAAATAATCTGGTAGGACCATAGGAGAAAAGAAAGGAAGAGGGGACCCAGGGGGAAATAATAGGCAGGTGAGAAGGTTTGAGCAGGGAGCAGAGTTGGGCGAGGTGGAATTTGTTCACCAGAAGGAGAAATCGATATTCATGCCATCACGTTGGAAGGTACCCAGAGGGAATATAAGGTGTTCCTCCACTCTGAAGGGGGGCCTCATCTTGGCACAAGAGGAGGCTATGGACTGACATGTTGAAATAGGAATGCAAATCACAATTAAAATGTTTGGTCATAGTGAAACCCCACTTGTGGCAGATCATGCAGAGGTGCTGGACAAAGTGATCCCCCAAATTACAACAGGTCTCACCATTGTGCACCGCTTTCAGGGAGCTTTGAACTTGCACTCCAAGATCCCTCTGTACATCAATGCTCCCAAGTGTGCTGCCACTTACAGTGGATGGATGGTGGTTGTCCATCGCGTCCGACGATGATTGGAAACCTGTGTGGGAGAGTTTTTAAAGTAAGAAAATCTATTGTACTGGGACAGTTCCACTTTCTTGACCTCAGAAGTCTGGGTCCAGTGGTACGAACAACTGTCATAAACTTGGGTCTTCTTTCGTTGCTGTGGGTGACCATGACATCTTCTGATCCTTGTTGTGCCCTTTGCTGTCTATGGAGTGTTGCAGTACCATCTTCTTAACTGCTGGATCTCACTGTAGATCTCATCCTGCCAGTCCCCTGGAGCTGACTTCACATACTAGAACAGGCATGTCCCTATCTCACCGGGGTACAAGGCTCGCCAGCTAGCCTCACCTGGTTTAGCCTGCCTGTCAAAGTGGTGTACCAGGGTGTGGCCACTGTCACATGCAAATGGCTACTTGGACACGACAAGCCCCTTCACCAGAGGTACAACCGCCACCCCTGCAACAGACAGCCAATACATCTCATTTTTACACCCCATTTCCAGTAAAGGAGGGTAAATAAAATTGTCATTAGACGATCTCCACTGGACAGGTTTGAAAGGAGCTTCAGAGGGTTGTAAACTCAGCCAGCTCCATCATGGGCACCATCCTCCCCACCATCGAGGACATTAAAAAAGGCAGCAGCCATCATCGAACCCCACCCCCCCCATCACTCAGGACATACTACCATCACAGAGGAGGCACAGGAGCCCAAAAACACACACTCAAAGTTTGAGTAACAGTTTCTTCCCCTCTGCCATCAGATTTCTGAACAACAATGAACCCATGTACACCACCTCTCTTTTTGCACTATTTGTCTATTATATACATATAGTAAATTATAGTATATTTCATATACTGTACCGTGGTGCTAAACAACAAATTTCACAACATATGGTATGTCAGCGATAACAAACCTTGTTCTGATTCAGATTCTAATTAAATGATGGATTAGCTTACAGGACTGAATAACCTCTCTGTATTTCTAATATTTTTCTCTTAAAGACAGAATTCAAATTAAGTGAGAAACAAGGAACCAATACAGACATTGAAAAGATAACAAAGACAAGGTAATGGATTTATTGCTGGTTTGGGCAGTTTATAAATATAACAGCTGCTACTGGTCGCTACTTTGAACATTCAGAAGTGGTGAGTTATTGCCTCCTTCCAGTACTTTGTCTTGTGAGATTTACTGGTGAAGTTCCTTTTTACAATGATCATCCATTACTGTAAAAATAACACATTAACACCTTGTGCTCCAGATACAAATGCAGAGCAGAAATTTGTCAGGGTTTGGCCGTCTGAAAGTGCAGCCTACACATCACTGCTGGCTTCCTGCTAGTGTTTAATGCCGGAAGTTTGATCTTGACCATCCTTCGTGTCTGTGTAATTCACTGGGGAAGGGTGTGACACTGGAGGAAACTCGACATCGTAGAGATGTGGAGAGAGTACAGAGGAGGGTCACCAGGATGCCGCCTGGATTAGAGGGCATGAGCTATAAGGAGATTCAAAGTTCAAAGTTCAAAGTAAATTTATTTTCAAAGTACATATATGTTACCATATACAACCCAGAGATTCATTTTCTTGCGGGCATTGACAGTAAATACAAAGAATCACGGTAGAATCATTAAAAGACAGCAGGTAACAAGATGGGCAAATGACTAATGTGCGAAAGACAACAAACTGCAAATACAAAAAGAGGAAAAAGAGAAAATAATAATAATAAATAAATAAGCAATAAATATCAAGAACATGAGATGAAGAGTCCTTGAAAGTGAGTCCATAGGGTGTGGGAACATTTCAATGATGGGATGAGTGAAGTCAAGTGAAGTTTCAAGAGCTCTCTTGCCACATCCTTCCCTTTTTTCCATGCTCCACTCTCCTCTCCTATCAGATTCCATCTTCTTCAGCACTTTACCTTTTCCACCTATCACTTCCTAGCTTCTGATATCGCCCTCCCCCATCCATCCTCCTCCCCCCTCACCTAGTTTTACCTATCATCTGCCAGCTCATACTCCCGTCCCCCCGCCTTCTGATCCTGGCTTCTCCCCACTCCTTCCCAGTCCTGATGAAGGGTCGACTGTTCACTTTCCTGCTGGACTTGTTGATTTCTTCCTGTATTTTGTTTGTGTTGATAAGCAGCATGATATTGATTTATTATTGTCACATGTACCAAGCTACAGTGGAAAGCTTGTCCTACATACTGTTATTATCTAAGAGAGATTGAACAAACTTGGATTGTTCTTGCTAGCTGACAGGAGGCCTGATAGAGGTTTTCAGAACTATGAGAGGTATAGATATGGCAGACAGTATTTTGTTTATTGAGATACAGCATGTAGTAGGCCTTTCTGGCCTTCAAGCCGTGCCAGCCAACAACCCTTGCCTAATCACAGGACAATTTACAACGACCTACTAACCTACTAACTGGTAAGTCTTTGGACTGCAGGAGGAAACTGGAGCTCACGGAGGAAACACATGTGGTCACGGGGAGAACGTACAAACTCCTCACAGTAGGCAATGTGAATTGAACCTGGATCGCGGGTACTGTAAAACACTGTGCTAACCACTGAACTGCCGGCTTTTCCCCATCGTAGAAATGTCATACATCAGAGGTCATGCTATAAGCAAGTTCAAAGGTGATATGAGGGGCAAGTCTATTTTGAGCACTGAAAGGGTAGTCATGGAAAAACTGGCAACTTGGTGGAGTTTAAGAGGATTTTAGAAAGACACCTGAATACGAATGGAATGGAGGGATATGGACGATACAGAGGAGGGGAGCATTTAGCATAAACACAAGCGATCCTGGAAATCCAGAGCAACACACACAAAATGCTGGAGGAACTCAGCAGGTCAGGCAGCATCTGTGGAGGTGAATGATAAGTTGACGACTGATAAGTCAAACAGTCGATGTTTTGGGCTGAGAGCTTTCATCGGGATGAAGTAAGAAACTGGGAGGTGATAGGTGGAAGAGATAAACAACTGAAGAAGAAGGAATCATATAGGAGAGGACATTAGAGCATGGTTAAAAAGGAAGGAGGGGGAGAAAGGCTAATATTGCCCTCTAATCCAGGTAACATCCTGGTGAACACAACACAGTTGTGCCAACCTTTAACTTACTCTAAGATGAATCTAACCCTTCCCTCCTATATAGCCCTCCATTTTTCTATCATCCATGTGCCTATCTAAGAGTCTCCTAAACGTCCCTAATGTGTCTGCATCTACCACCACCTCTGGCAGGGCATTCCACTCAATCACCACTATTTGTGTAAGATTCTTACCTCTTATCTGAGAGGACTAGAATATAAAAGCAAAGATGTAATGCTGAGGCTTTATACAACTTTGGTCAGGCTGCACTTGGAATATGATGGGCAGTTTTGGGTCACTTACTTAATAAAAATAAGCTGGCTTTGGAATGAGTCAAGAGAAGGTTCATGAAAATTATTCCAGGAATGAAAGGGTTAACATGTGAATATCATTTGATGGCTCTAGACCTATACTCACAGGAGCTTAGAAGAATGAGGGGGAATGTCATTGAAACCTGATGAATATTGAAAGTCCTAGTTAGAGTGGAATAAGAGAGGATGTTTCCTATAGTGGGGGAGTCTGGGACCAAAAGGCACAGCCTCAGAACAGAAGGATGTCCCTTTACAAAAGAAGTGAGGAGAAATTGCTTCAGCCAGAGGATGGTGAATCAGTGGAATTCATTGCCACAGGCGACTGTGGAGTCCAAGTCATTGCATATATTTGAAGTGGAGATTGATTAGTTTTTGATTAATAAAGGTGTCAAAGGTCAGGACGCGGATAATGAATCAACCATGATAGAATGGTGGAGCTGACAATGGGCTGAATGGCCGCAGTTATGCTCCTATGTCTTATTGTCTTAAGATGTTGTATACATCCTCTGTATACCTTCCTCCAGTCACATTAAAATTATACCCCCTCAATTTGGCTACTTCCACTCTGGAAAAAAAACCTTTGGCTATCCACTCAATCTTTGCCACTTACCTTGTTCACTTCTATCTCATCACCTCTGATCCTCCTTTGCTCCAGAGAAAAAAGCCCTGCTTACTCAACTTGTCCTCATCAGACATGCTCTCTAATCTAGGAAGCATCCTGGCAAATCTCCTCTGTACTCTCTCTAAAGCTTCCACATCCTTCATATAATGAGGCAACGAGAACAGAAGACGATACTTTCTGCCCAATAGGAGAGGAGAGAAGAGAGAATGTCTGGGGTGCATGGCGTCTTTGATTTGGATGCCTGCTTTACTAAGGCAACTGGAAGTGTAAACAGACTGAATGGGTGGGCCTTTAACCCCTGTAACAGTGAATATGTTCACAATCCTCTGTCAGTATGGACTGTGAGGAAATCAGCATCCATCACCAAAGCCTATCATCATCCAGGACTTGCTGCCTTCTCCATGCTGCCATCAGGAAGGAGGTGCAGAAGTCTCAGGTCTCACACCACCAGGTTCAGGAATAAGGTAAGGTTCGTCCGTCGTCATCGATGAAGACCTCAACACCATTAGGACTTTTTACGAGGTCGAGTTGCGAGCTCGACACTCAACCCGGCACAGATGGAAAGCGTGCCCGGGAGCGGCTCGACTGGATTCAAACTCAGGAACCTTTGCTCCTGGAGTCTGGCGCTGATGTCACTGCGCCACCAGCCGGTGATGGTGTCGAGACTAGCGCTTGATTTGAATTTAAGTGAGGGAGAGTTGCGCAGCGTTAGCCTCACTCTCTCTTCCCAATTCCCATCTGGATCCAATGGCAAGACAAGAGTCGAGACGGCTGGAGATGAGACTAGGCGCAGTGGATGACCAGGACATCTTTTTCTCTCTTGTCGTGCTCTACGCATTCCACGACACTTGCAGAGACCGCCTTCTTGACCGTTGGACCTTCCATTGGTCTCGTCCACTCAATTAGCCAAAGTCTGTCTTCACATGCTGGGATAGACAACTCCCTGTCTCACCAAGGGGTTGAGACCCGTCGGCTACCCTCACCTGGTTTAGCCGGCTTGTCGAAGCCGTCGCCTGGGGTGTGGCCTCTGTCGCATGCAAACAGCTACGGGGAGCCACAGTGGAGAGCTGAGTGCCAGGTGGGGACCAAAGGTGGACAAACCGCCCTGAAAAGGACATGACATGTTCCCCCACCAGAGGTGCTACCTCTCCCTGATGCCCCATACACCCCTCAACCATCAGGCTTTTGACTAAAAGGGATAACTTCACTCACCCCAACACTGAGCTGTTCCCACAACCTATGGACTCATTTTCAAGGAGTCTTCATCTCCTGTTCTCAATATTTATTGCTTATTTATTAATATTAATGCTTTTCCCCTTTTTATATTTGTAACATTTTTTTGTCTTTTGCATATTGGTTGTTTTTTCGCCTCTATCGTGTTAGGTTCCTCATTATGTTTCTTTCTATATATTGTGAATGCTACAAGAAAATGAAACTCAGGGTAGTGGACGCGATTTATTTTGAATTTTGTACTTTGGGTTCAGTTCTTCTGACGGAAGCCGAAGTGAATATGGCACAGATGCTTTCACCGAATTCATTTCCTCTCTTGTGCACCTATTTCAGAATAAAATAGAAGCTTCTTCACCCTCTAACATTCTGGACTTGGCAGCATTCCTGCATCAATCAAGTGATACAGCACAGATATTAATGCAAGGTTACAGAAAGCCCTTTGCATTAAGCCATGATTAATGCTTTGCCACCTCTTTTCTAGCTGCATGAGAGAACCTAAATCACAGGAAGCAGCACCAATGATATTTTATGATTTTGGCTAAGTCACATCTAAGAATTAATAAATGATGGCTTGTTTATGCAAAGATGCCTCAGGTTAATTTACTATGGATGAATGAGATGCATATGTAAATATTTATACTGAAAAGTTACTTCAAGCTTTTAACTTTTCCTTATTTATTGAGCAGTAGATGAAAAGCTTTTTTTCTAGATTATTACTGGGCAGTGCAAGTTAATAAAGGATGGTGGAATGTCCAAAACCTGGGTCTCTGTACCTCTCTCTGCAACTAGATTTTTGACTTTTTCACTGGAAGACCACAATCGGTGCAGATCGGAATTTACATCTCCATCTCAGTGACAATCAACTCTGGCACAGCTCAGGGACATGCGCTTAGCTCTCTGCTCTAACCTCTACACCCATGACTGTGTCGCTAGGCACAGCTCAAATGCCATAAGAAAATTTGCTGACGAAACAGCCATTTTGGCAGAATTTCAGATGGTGACAAGGTGTCCAGGCGTAAGATATACCAGCTAGTTGAGCGGTGTTGCAGCATCCAGGATATCTTCAAGGAGCAATGCCTCAAAAAGGCTGTATCCATCATTAAGACCATAAGACCATAAGATAGAGCTGAAGTACGCCATTCGGCCCATCGAGTCTGCTCTGCCATTCAATCATGGGCTGATCCAATTCTTCCAGTCATCCCCACTCCCCTGCTTTCACCCCATACCCTTTGATGCCCTGGCTAATCAAGAACCATCTATCTCTGCCTTAAATACACCCAATGACTTGGACTCCACAGCCGCTCGTGGCAACAAATTCCACAGATTTACCACCCTCTGACTAAAGTAATTTCTCCACAATTCTTTTCTAAATGGACGTCCTTCAATCCTGAAGTCGTGCCCTGTCCTAGAATCCCCCCTCATCAAGGATGTGTTTTCTTCTCATTGCTGTCATTAAGGAGGAGATACAGACTCCTTCACTCAACATTTCAGAAACAGTTTCTTCCCCTTTGCCATCAGATTTGAACTCAGTTCAAGGCTGAGTTGCTAGCTTGATGTTCAAGCCAGCAAGGATGGAAAGCGTGCAAGGAGCCAGCAGGATTCAAAACTGAACCACTCTCCTCCAAGTCTGGTGCAGATGCCGCTACACCACTGGCCAGCTAATGTATATCCTGATTCTGACTCTGAATCTCTAGATTACCTTTGAGCTGACAATGTCCATTGGAGGTTGGGGGTTCTTGAATAGTAAATGTTTGTTCGCCACCTATACCTTTTCTCTCTCTTCCTGATGTGCCTATGTCTTCCTATACATATCAATTTGATTCTTTCCACTCCTCCATCCACTCCATCTGCCCTTCACCCACAGTCTCTTCTCACAGAGTCCCTTCCACGCCCATTGTTTCCATGTGCCCGTCACCCACACACTACTTCCACTGGGTACCCACGCCCACTGTCCCCATCTGACCATCACTCACAGACTCTTTCCACTCCCCCCCACTGTTCCTATCTGCTTTCCCCACTTATTTGGTTCATTGCCTCACCCTCCTCTCTTACCAAATTCCACAATTTGCAGCACTCTGTCAGCACCACCAATCACCTCCCAGTCTCTACTCCCACCGTCCCCTCCGCCATTACCTATCACCCCTCCCTCATCTGGATCCACCCATCACCTCCCAGTCTCTACTCCCACCGTCCCCTCCACCATTACCTATCTCCCCTCCCTCATCTGGATCCACCCATCACCTTCCAGTCTCTACTCCCACCGTCCCCTCCACCATTACCTATCTCCCCTCCGTCATCTGGGTCCACCCATCACCTCCCAGTCTCTACTCCCACCGTCCCCTCCACCATTACCTATCTCCCCTCCGTCATCTGGATCCACCCATCACCTCCCAGTCTCTACTCCCACCGTCCCCTCCACCATTACCTATCTCCCCTCCGTCATCTGGGTCCACCCATCACCTCCCAGTCTCTACTCCCACCATCCCCTCCACCATTACCTATCACTCCTCCCTCATCTGGATCCACCCATCACCTCCCAGTCTCTACTCCCACCGTCCCCTCCACCATTACCTATCTCCCCTCCCTCATCTGGATCCACCCATCACCTTCCAGTCTCTACTCCCACCGTCCCCTCCACCATTACCTATCTCCCCTCCGTCATCTGGATCCACCCATCACCTCCCAGTCTCTACTCCCACCGTCCCCTCCACCATTACCTATCACCCCTCCTTCATCTGGGTCCACCCATCACCTCCCAGTCTCTACTCCCACCATCCCCTCCACCATTACCTATCACCCCTCCCTCATCTGGGTCCACCAATCGCCTTCCAGCTCTGCATTTGACATTTTTTTAATCCTGGCTACCTCCCGACTGACTTTCAATCAAGATGAGGGCTGCCAACCTAAAATGTCAACTGTTCATTTCCCTCCGTAAGTCCATAAGACAGAGGTGCAGAACTAGGCCATTCAGTCCATTGAGTCTGTTCCGACTTTTCATCAGGTCTGATTTACACTCAGTGGCTTCTTTCTTAGGTACAACTGTACACATGTTCATTATTGCAAATATCTAATCAACCAATCATTTGACAGCCACTCAATGCATAAAATTAAGCTGACGTGGTGACGAAGTTCAGTTGTTGTTCAGACTAAACAATAGACTAGGGAAAAAATGTGATCTAGGTGACTTTGACCATGGAATGATTGTTGGTGCCAGATGGATTGGTTTGAATATTTCAGAAACTGTTGATCTCCTGGAGTTTTCACACACAGCAGTCTCTAATTTACAGAGAATAGTGCAAGAAAACAAAAAAAAAATCCAGTGAACAGCAGTTCTGTGGGTGAAAATGCCTTGTTAATGACAGGGTTCAGAGGAGAATGTCCAGACTGGTTCAAGCAGACAGAAAGGCACCTTAAACAACAGGAATTCTGCAGATGCTGGAACTTCAAGCAACACACATCAAAGTTGCTGATGAACGCAGCAGGCCAGGCAGCATCTCTAGGAAGAGGTACAGTCGACGTTTCAGGCCGAGACCCTTCGTCAGGACTAACTGAAGGAGGAGTTAGTAAGGGATTTGAAAGTGGGAGGGGGAGGGGGAGATCTAAAATGATAGGAGAAGACAGGAGGGGGAAGGATGGAGCCAAGAGTTGGACAGGTGATTGGCAAAGGGGATATGAGAGGATCATGGGACAGGAGGCCCGGGGAGAAAGATAAGGGGGAAAATAAAATGCCCTGAGGTGTTGGAGCCGGCGAGATCAATGGCAGAGGCAATCTGAAGTTCATGCCTGCTAGTTTCAGGGCCAGCAGGCTCTGGAGACCTAATCAGTTCCCCTCTACCACCACTCTGTTCTGTCTAGCGGAATTAGTCCTTACTCTTAATAATTTCTCCTTTGGTTCCTCCCACTTCCTCCAAACTAAAGGTGTAGCTATGGGCACCCGTATGGGTCCTAGCTATGCCTGCCTTTTTGTTGACTTTGTGGAACAATCTATGTTCCGTAACTATTCTGGAATCTGTCCCCCGTTTTTCCTTCGCTACATCGACGACTGCATTGGCGCTGCTCCCTGCACGCATGCTGAGCTCGTTGACTTTATTAACTTTGCCTCCAACTTTCACCCTGCCCTCAAGTTTACCTGGTTCATTTCTGACACCTCCCTCCCTTTTCTAGATCTTTCTGTCTCTATCTCTGGAGACAGCTTAACCACTGATGTCTACTATAAGTCTACTGACTCTCACAGCTATCTGCACTATTCCTCTTCTCACCCTGTCTCTTGCAAGGATGCCATCCCCTTCTCGCAATTCTTCCGCCTCCGCCGCATCTGCTCTCAGGATGAGGCTTTTCATTCCAGGACGAGGGAGATGTCCTCCTTTTTTAAAGAAAGGGGCTTCCCTTCCTCCACCATTAACTCTGCTCTCAAACGCATCTCCCCCATTTCACGTATATCTGCTCTCACTCCATCCTCCCGCCACCCCACTAGGAATAGGTTTCCCCTGGTCCTCACCTACCACCCCACGAGCCTCCGGGTCCAACATATTATTCTCCATAACTTCCGCCACCTCCAACGGGATCCCACCACTAAACACATCTTTCCCTCCCCCCCCTCTGCATTCCATAGGGATCGCTCCCTACGCGACTCCCTTGTCCATTCGTCCCCCCCCATCCCTCCCCACTGATCTCCCTGCTGGCACTTATCCTTGTAAGCAGAACAAGTGCTACACATGCCCTTACACTTCCTCCCTTACCACCATTCAGGGCCCCAAACAGTCCTTCCATGTGAGGCGACACTTCACCTGTGAGTCGGCTGGGGTGATATACTGCATCCGGTTCTCCCGATGTGGCCTTCTATATATTGGCGAGACCCAACACAGACTGGGAGACCACTTTGCTGAACACCTACGCTCTGTCCGCCAGAGAAAGCAGGATCTCCCAGTGGCCACACATTTTAATTCCACATCCCATTCCCATTCTGACATGTCTATCCACGGCCTCCTCTACTGTAAAGATGAAGCCACAATCAGGTTGGAGGAATAACATCTTATATTCCGTCCTGGTAGCCTCCAACCTGATGGCATGAACATTGACTTCTCTAACTTCCGCTAATGCCCAACCTCCCCCTTGTACCCCATCCATTATTTATTTTTATACACACATTCTTTCTCTCACTCTCCTTTTTCTCCCTCTGTCCCTCTGACTATACCCCTTGCCCATCCTCTGGTCCCCCCCGCTTGTCTTTCTCCCCGGACCTCCTGTCCCATGATCCTCTCATATCCCCTTTGCCAATCACCTGTCCAGCTCTTGGCTCCATCCCTCCCCTCTTGTCTTCTCCTATCATTTCGGATCTCCCCCTCCCCCTCCCATTTTCAAATCTCTTACTAACTCTTCCTTCAGTTAGTCCTGACGAAGGGTCTCGGCCCGAAACGTCGACTGTACCTCTTCCGAGAGATGCAGAAAGGCACCTTAACTCAAATAGCCACACATTACAACAGCGGTGTGCAGAGGAGCATTTCTGAAGACCACAGACTTGCATCAGCGGCCACTTTAGTAGGTAAATGAACGACCGGATAAACTGGCCGCTGAGTGCATTATCTCTCTCATGCTCATTCTCTGACATTCTCCCCAAAACCTTTGATGCTCTTACGAATCAAAAACTACCAACCTCCACCTTAAATACTGTATGTTTAATTACAGAATCATGTAACACAAAGAAGTTACTGTGCCTGTGCTGGAAAAAACATAATCCAATATTATCCCCATTCCTTCACTCTTTTCCCTATTGTCTTGGAATTTTAGTTTTTCAGATCTATATCTATTCAGATTTATTTTTGAAGGTTCATATTGAGACAGCTTCTGCCAGCCCTTGGGGAAGTTTATACCAGGTCGTGATAGCATCAAGCATGCGGCAGAGAGGATGTACTGTCTGGGATGGGATGTTTCAGTTCTGAGGAGAGACTGGATAAGCTGGGTATGGAATGGAGGGTTTCTGACAGAGAGTGAAAAAGAGGGGTACAAAATTATGAGGGCCATAGAAGAGGTTTGTACTAGGAACTTTACACCTTGGCAGAGTGTCTCAGACTAGAGGATAAGGTGAGTAGTGGCTTGAATGGCCAACCAGTGATCGGAGAGCTCAGGGGTCCTGACCTGAGAGTCAAACCTATGATTAGCATCTCCTGTGGCCAATAGTCAGAGGTCTGAGAGACAAAACTGGTTTAAAGTACAGAGATCCATGAGTTTGGAGGTAGAAAACCCAAAGGTCATAGACCAAATTAAGTAGGTCCAGAGATAGAAGCCCGAAAGTTCCTTGCCCCTGGGTTGGCTTGTTTAGAATGTCTGTGAGTCCAAGGCAGGAATTATATAGGACCTCTAACTGCACCCTGGCCAATACTTGCCTGCCTTAGTTGAAAGTATTGCTCCCTATAGTCACAATGAGACCAAACTCAGGTTGGAGGAGCAACACTTCATTTTCCATCTGTGTAGTCTACAACCTGCTGGCATGAACTTTGATTTCTCTAATTTCTGGTAATTTCTTCCCCTCCCTCCTTCTCCCTTTTTCCCTTCCCCATTGTGCCTCCATTCTCTCCCCCTCTTTTCTCACCTGTTCGTCACCTCACTTTGGTGTCCCCCTCCTTCTCCTTCTCGCATGATCCTCTCCTATCAGATTCCATCTTCTCCTGCCCTTTGTCTCTTTCATCTATCACCTCCCAGCTTCTTACTTTATTCCTCCCCTTGCCCACCCACCCACCTTCCCCCTCATCTGGTTTCACCTATCACCTTCTGGCTATCCTTCTCCTCTCCACACCTTTATATTTTGGCATCTTGTCCCTTCCATTCCAGTCCTGAAGAAATATCTCAGCCTGAAATTTTGACTCTATTCACTTCCAGAGATGTTGCCCAACCTTCTGAGCTCCTCCTGCATTTGCATGTGTTGTTTTAAAACAAAATCTTACTCTTCATGTTTAAAAGTTCTTCATTGCTATATCTAGTGAGGAGCCATTATCTTTTGAGGTTTAAGGCGATCACGTGCATTAAATATGTGTTGATATTCAGTAATAATACATTAAAAATCACTGTTGGTACTAATAACATCACAGATCACATGACATCCCACAATTCTGTACAGCATCAATCCGCAGAAGGCAATGGTTCTTTATACTTTGGTTATGTGAGATCATTAGCCAGGCCAAGATGCATTGTCCGCCTGTCTCGCTGTACTGATGAGGTGCCAGAGATTCACATTCTAGTTGTCTATTCAGGAGAGATACTCACACAGTATGCTCAGGTAGGAAGGCCCAGTCTTCTATAAAAATAAAGAAATCTTTAAAGGTTAGCTTTATTTTGTCATATACATCGAAACATACAGGGAAGTTCATCACTTGCATCAATGGCCAGCCCCAGTCTGAGTATGTGCTGAGGGCAGCCCACATACCTTGCCAGACTCCAGCATCAACAAACCACGCCCACAATGTTCAGCAGAACAACACATGTACCTTGTTTCCATTTAAAGATAAAAGGGATCTTTAAATATTAGCTTTATTTGTCACATGTATATCAAAACATGGAAACATACCATGTCATATGCATCACATCTGTCAACAACCAACACAAGCTGAGGATTGTGTAGTGGGCAACCCACAAGTGAGATCATGTTTCCAACATAACAAACACACAACTTATTAACGCTGAGCCATGTCGTACATCTTCAGAATGTAGGAGGAAACTGGAGTAGATAGGAGATCAAGTTGAAGTTCATGTTTATTGCCATCCAACCACGCACATGTATACCGCCAAATGAAACAACATTCCTCTGGGCCAAGGTGCACGCACAATACATATAACTCATACACAACAGATAAACTAATAATAACTCAAATAAATCAACAAATAATAATGTGAATAAACTCTTCTCTGGCTTCCAGCCAAGTACAGT
Organism: Mobula birostris; assembly: GCF_030028105.1. Lineage (NCBI taxonomy): Eukaryota > Metazoa > Chordata > Chondrichthyes > Myliobatiformes > Myliobatidae > Mobula > Mobula birostris. Next base: position 143,094,384 of record NC_092379.1, read on the forward strand.
TATCGATTATAGCTGACATTTTGATTACAAATGCTGCTATCTTCTTCAGTTTGTCATCAAAACATCCATTATAGTCGATACCTGTATCCGCCTAGAGGCCCGAAAAGAGTTGTTTGTCATATACACTGGGAAAGCATTAGATCCTTTTTCAAATAATAAGGTGCATTTATGACATAAGTTAAAAAGTAAACAGTTTAAAGCTACTGGCGTTTCATAGATGATGAGATCTTGGTGGTGGCAGGGAATTCAGTAGTCTTACAGCCTAGGGGAAGATGTTGTCTCCCATCCGAACAATTCTTATCCAAATAAGACCATAAGACATAGGAGCAGAATTAGGTCATCTAGCCCATCATCGAGTCTGCTCCATCAGTCAATCATGGCTAATCCTTTATTTTTTTCTCCTCCTCAACCCCAGTTCCCAGCCTTCTCCCCGTAACATTTGATGCCATGTCCAATCAAGAAACTATCAATCTCTGCCATAAATACACCCAACAACCTGGCCTCCACAGCTGCATGTGGCAACAAATTCCACAAATTCACCACCCTTTGGCTAAAGAAATTTCTCTGCATCTCTGTTTTGAAAGGGCGCCCCTCTATCCTGATGCTGTGTCCTCTTGTCCTAAACCCTCCCAACATGGAGAGAGCTTCAACTCTGTCTAGGCCTTTCAATATTCAAAAGGTTTAAATGGGATCCCCCCCTCAACCTTTTGAGTTCCAGTGAGTACAGACCCAGAGCCATCAAACATTCCTTGTAGGATGACCCTTTCATTCCTGGATTCATCCTTGTGAACCTCCTCTAGATCCTCTCCAATGCCAGCACATCTTTTCTAAGATGAGGGGTCCAAAACTGTTCACAATACTCAAGGAGAGGCCTCACCAGTGCCTTATAAAACCTCAGCATCACATCTTTGTTCTTGTATTCTAAATGCTTGGGTACCTTCTGCCTGACGATGGGGGTTCATAGAGATTAGATTAGGTTAGATTATGAGGACACTCAGTCCTCGTTTATCGTCATTTAGAAATGCATGCATTAAAAAATGATACAACGTTCCTCCAGAATGATATCACAAGAAACACAGGACAAACCAAGACTAAAACTGACAAAACCACATAATTATAACATATAGTTACAACAGTGCAAAGCAATATCATAATTTGATAAAGAGCAGACCATGGGCACAGTAAAAAAAAGTCTCAAAGTCCTGATAACCTCATCATCTCATGCAGATGGCAGAAGGGAGAAACTCTCCCTGCCATGAACCTCCAAGCGCCACAAACTTGCCGATGCAGCACCATTGGAAGCACCCGACCACAGCGGACTCTGAGTCCGTCCGAAAACTTCGAGCTTCCGACACCGAGCACCGAGCACCATCCTCTGCCGAGCGCTTTGACCCTGCCCCGGCCGTCAAACAACAAGCAAAGCCGAGGACTCGGGGCCTTCCCCTCCGGAGATTCTGGACCACACAGTAGCAGCAGCAGCGAAGCAGGCATTTCAGAAGTTTCACCAGATGTTCCTTCGTGCTCTCACGTCCGTCTCCATCAAATCAGGATTGTGCACGGCACCCTACTTGACAAAATAACAGACATCACCACCGGAGTGGCCGCTGCAAGCTGCGTCACGCCGCCATCTTCTCCTCCCTTTGTTGGACAGATGCGGGAGATCATTGACAATGAAGCACTCCTGACAGGGTGAAGAGGAATCTTGATGATCCTTTCAGCAATCCTTGCAATCCTTTGTAGCATCTTGGGGGTCAGATACCCGACTACATTGGAGAAAAATCAACTATTCCCACTGAAAGGGAAACCAATGGCTGCAGGACATCATTCAAAAATAATGCCCACCCCACCACTGAGCTCATCTACATGGAGCGTTGTCATAGGAAAGCAGCATCCATCATCACGGACCCCCAGCACCCACAGTTGTTGTCATCAGGAAGGATGTACAGGAGCCTCAGGACCCATGCCACCAGGTTCAAGAACAGTTATTACCCCTCAGCCATCAGACTCTTCAACCAGAGGGGATAACTTCACTCAATTTCACTCTCCCCATCATCGAACTGTTCCAACAACCTATTGACTCAGTTTCAAGGACTCTTCAGCTCATGTTCTCAATGTCTATTGCTTATTTATTTAGTTATTATCATATTGTTTGTCTTGTGCGCATTGGTTGTTTGTCCTTCTCAGCCCTGTGTTGTTTTCCATTGATTCCATTGTATTTCTTCAGTTTACTGTGAATGCCTGCAAGAAAATGAAACTCAGTTTTGTATGTACATATGTTGATATGAAGTTTGAACTTTGAGATCTTCCTGGAATAAAATTAAGAAATATTTCCAAAATTCTGAAACTTAAAAGCAAAAATATGAATGCTGGAAATAGCAAGCAGATCAACTGTCACTTGTGGAGGCTGTGCAAAAGTTATCCTTCTAGATCAATCACCTTTAATTAGAAGCCTGGAACTCAATATTCATATGAAATCTGAAATTGACTCTCCTTAGAACATTGAAGATTGAGGGGAGATTTGATGGAGTTAAACAAAATTATGAGCGGTATAGATAGGGTTTGGTTGGCAGGGTGGAGATACGTTTCTGCCAAAGGAGGTATAAGGCGCTCTTTCCCTCCACTAACCTACAGATCACCCTTGGGCAAGGTGTAGCACCTACTCCTCCCATCCCCCTTCGATCAGGGTCATGTGAAGCCATGGGAGCAGGTGTGAATGGTCGTATGAGCAGCTGGTACATATCACAAGTCCTGGTTATGCGACCACTGGCACAAGGTTGACAATCTCCGAAAAGTATTTATAATGGCTGGGGTCACCCGTCTTGTAAAGACACCACCCAAAACAAGGAAATGGCAAACCATTTTTGTAGAAAAGTTTGCCAAAAACAATCATGGTCACCACGATCAATACGGCACAGCACATAATGATGGTGATGATAGATAGGGGAAATGCAAGCAGGCTTTTTCCAGAGTTTGGGTGAGACTATATCCAGAGGTCATTTGTTAAAGGTGAAAGGTGGGAATATGATGGAGAACTTCTTCACTCAGAGGGTGTTGAGAGTCTGGAATGAGCTGCCAGCTGAAGTGGTTGAAGTAAATCTAATTTCAACATTTAAGAGAAATTTGGATAGATCCATGAATGTGAGTGGTTTGGAAGGCTAAGGTTCAGGCACACGTCAATGGGACTGTGTAAAATAATAGTTTGGTGCAGTCTGGATGGCTCAAAGGGCCAATTTCAGTGCTGTGGTGTTCTATGAATCTATGATCCTATGACCATTAATGAAAAGTGTGAAGCGATTATACAAAATGATGGATGTTTGGATGCGCCAAGGTCTTGTTAAGAAACACAATAGACTTCAGGGCCAAATTTGTTTTTGTGCACCTAATGTGTTACCTTCAATATCCCTCAAATATCTCAACTTTGTCATATGATCTGAGTTTGTCCTCAAGTTCAGTCACAGAAAAGATGAACAGGACTCCATATTTCACCTTTGATTGGAACTGGAGACCCCACCGCGACCTTACAGTTAAAGCTGAGTTTTTATAATTTACTTCCGATTGGCGTTTCCTCATTTAGTTGCTGAGGCTTTTGCTGTGAGTAACTTTTTATTCAAAATTGTCAGCTGATAGGTCAGTGCCTTACAGAGGGATGATTCTACACAAGATATCATAGAGTATTATCACTACCTTCAGAGAGGAGGCACAGGAGTCTGAAGACAGACATTCAGTGTCCTAGGAACAGCTTCAACCCTTCCACCATCAGATTAGAGAACAGACGATGAACCAACTCATTAACACATCCTCACCATCTTTGCTTTCTTTTTGGACTACTTATTTAATTTAAATTTCATGCAGCGTATATATTTCCTATTGTGATCTATAGTATTTGTGTGCATTGCACTGTAATGCTACCGCAGCACTACAGATGTCATACATACTGTACATCAGTGATAATAAACCTGATTCTGATTCTCTGAAAGGTGTAAAAGTACTTGTGGTGCTTTTCTCCAAAGGGCTGAGCAATATTTAATTCATAGTGAACATTTTTAGAAACAGTTTAACATTCTCTGGTGATATTATACATTACTGCAATATTGTTGACATGAGATTAGCTCTTGGATATTCTGCAGTGCAGCACAAGCTACTTTCCAAAGGAAATTAATTTGTTGTAAAGTGCTTTGGGAATTTCTGAAAATGGACATAACTGGTGTTATTTAAATGTATCTTGCAGGTTTGCCAGAAATTTACCAACTCTTTAATCTTTCCTTCAAGCACCTGATTGTTCGTGAAGATTCATCAAAATCTATTCTGTTTATTATTCTGTTTTCTTGTCCTCTTAATTTTCTTTTGCTTTCTTTATTTCCCTTTCAGTAACAGATCCATCTTTATTTTATGTTCTTCTTCGTTATTCAGTTGTTTCATAGAACAGAGAACTGTCTGCTGTGTGCTTGTTCCTGAAGAATCATGGCTCCAGACCTACATTCTATGATCCACTCTCCTCTTCTGAGAGATTCCTTCTTCTCCTGTCCTTTGACTTTTTCACCTATCTCCTCCGAGCTTCTCTCTTCAATTCCCCTCTCCTCTCTCACCTCCTGGCTTTAACTTGTACTCCTACATCATACTTCTTCGCTTCACCCTACATTCTTGTTCTGGCATCTTCACCCTCGCTTTCCAGTCCTGATGAAGGGTCTCAGACTGAATATTCCTCTCCAGAGATGCAGCTTGACATGTAGAATTCCTAGAGCATTTTGTGCATGTTGCTCTGGATTTCCAGCAACTGCAAATCTCTTGTGTTTGCCCCATACACCATCAATCTACAGGCCATGCCACTCAAGAACTTGGGCTAATATTTATCTTGTGACTGTATGTGGTATTGTTACTATGTGTGCTGTGTACTGTATGTGACAGTATGTACTGTGCTTTGTACCTTGGCCGCAGAGGTATGCAGACTTATTTAATTGTATACATGTTTATGATTCAATCACAAACAAGAGAAAATCTGCAGGTGCTGAAAATCAAGGCAACATACACAAAATGCTGGAAAAGCTCAGCCAGCCAAGCAGTATCTGTGGAAAAGAGAAGAATCAATGTTTCAGACAGAGAGTCTTCATCAGGACTGGAGAGAAAAAGATGAGGAGTTAGAAGTTGGAGGAGGGGAGGAGTGAAATTAAGAGCTGGGAAGTTGATTGGTGAAAGAAATACAGGGCTGGAGAAGGGGGAATCTGATTGGAGAGGACAGAAGGCCTTGGAAGAAAGGAAAGGGGAGGGGAAGAGCTGAATCAGAGTCAGAATCAGGTGTATTATCACCAGCACGTGTTGTGAAATTTGTTAACAGCAGCAGCAGTTCAATGCAAAACATAATATAGAAGAGAAAATAATAATAATAAGTAAATCAATTACAATATACATATATTGAAAAGATTAAAAATCATGTAAAAAAACAGAAATAATATACATTTAAAAAGGGAGGTAGTGTTCATGGGTTCAATGTCCATTTAGGAATCGGATGGCAGAGGGGAAGAAGCTGTTCCTGAATGACTGAGTGTGTGTCTTCAGGCTTCTGTACCTCCTACCTGATTGTAACAGTGAGAAAAGGGCATGCCCTGGGTGCTGGAGGTCCTTAATAATGGATGCTATCTTTCTGAGACACTGCTCCCTGAAGATGTCCTGGGTACTTTGTAGACTAGTACCCAAGATGGAGCCAACTAATTTACCACCCTCTGCAGCTTCCTTTGGTCCTATGCAGTAGCCCCCCACCCCCATACCAGACAGTGATGCAGCCTGTCAGAATGCTCTCCACAGTACATCTATAGAAGTTTTAAAGTGTATTTGCTGACACGCCAAATCTCTTCAAGCTTCTAATGAAGTATAGTCACTGTCTTGCCTTCATTATAACTGCATCGATATGCTGGGACTAGGTTAGGTCCTCAGAGATCTTGACACCCGGGAACTTGAAACTGCTCACTCTCTCCACTTCAGATCCCTCTATGAGGATTGGTATGTGTTCCGTCGTCTTACCCTTCCTGAAGTCCACCAACAGCTCTTTCGTCTTACTGATGTTGAGTGCAAGGTTTTCGCTGTGGCACCACTCCACTAGTTGGCATATCTCACTCCTGTATGCCCTCTCATCACCATCTGAGATTCTACCAACAGTGGTCGTAACAGCAGCAAATTTATAGATAGTATTTGAGCTACGCCTAGCCACACAGCACCAGACAGAGGTGTTGGGCAGGCAAGAAGATAAGGCGAGAGAGGGATAAGGGAATGGGGAATGGTGAAATGGGGTGGGGGCATGCACAGATTTTCAAGAAATTGATGTTCATGCCATCAGATTGGAGATTATGCAGACGGAATACAGGATGTTGCTCCTCCGGCAATGAGTGTGGCCTCATCGCAACAGGAGAGGAGACCATGGACTGAGATACCAGAATGGGAATGGCAAGTGGAATTGAAATGGATGGTCTTGCATTTTCTGGTGGATGGAATATAGGTGGTCAGCGAAGCGGTCTCCCAATCTACATTGGGTCTCACCGATACACAGGAAGCCACACCAGGTGCATTGGATACAGTAGTTGATCCCAACAGACTCACAATGAAGTGCTGCCTCACCTGGAAGCACTGTTTGGGGGAAGAGGTGTAGGGGCAGGTGTAGCACTTGTTCCACTTACAAGGATAAGTGCCAGGAGAGAGATCAGTGGGGTGCGATGAATGGACAAGAGAGTCACGTAGGGAGCGATCTCTGGGGAAAGCCAAAAGAGTGGGGAATGGAAAGATGTGCTTGGTGGTGGGATCCCATTGGAGATAGCAGAAGTTCCGGAGAATTATGTGCTGGATGCGGAGGCTGGCGGGGTGGTAGGTGAGGACAGGAAGAACCCTATCCCTGGTGGGGTGGCGGGAGGAATGGGGAGAGGGCAAACAGGTGCAAAATGGAAATGATTTAGTTGAGAGCACCATTGATGCTGGAGGAAGGGAAGCCCCTTTCTTTGAAGAAGATGGATATCTCCTTAGTTCCGGAATGAAAAGCCTCATTCCGAGAGCAGATGCGACAGAAATAGAGGAATTGAGAGATGGTGTTTTTACAAGTAAAAGGGTGCAGAGAGGTATAGCCCAAGTAGCTGTGAGAATCAGTGGGTCAGTAAATATGCTGTTTCCAGAGATAGAGGGTGAAATCGAGAAAGGGGAGGGAGATGTCAGAAATGGACCAGAAAATTTGAGAGTGGGTGGAAGTTGGAGGCAAAGTTGATGAAGTTGACGAGCTCCACATGGGTGCAGAAAGCAACTCCAATGCAACTGCTGATGTAGCACTGGAAAAATGGGAGACGGACACCAGTGTAGGTTTGGAACACAGACTGTTCCACGTAACCGGGAAAAAGGCGGGTATAGCAGGGACCCATGTGAGTGCCCATAGCTACACCGTTTGTTTGAAGGAAGTGAGAGGAGCTAAAGAAGAAAATATTGAGAGTGAGGATAAGTTCCTCCAGGTGGAGGAGAGTGCTGGCGGAGGGAAACTGGTTGGGTCTGGTGCCCAGAAAGGAATGGAGAACATTGAGGCTTTCCTGGAGGTATATAGGGGCTGGACATCCCTGGTGAAAATAGATGTTGGGGGCCAGAGAACCTGAAATCATTGAAAAGATCAAGAGCATGAGAAGTGTCATGGAGGCAGGTAGGAAAGGACTGAACCGGGGCGATGAAACTGAATTGTGTGCAGATATGAGTTCAGTGGGCAGGGGCAGGAAGAAACAGAAACAATGGGTCAACCTGGACAGACAGGTTTGTGGATCTTGGGTAGGAGGTAGATACAACACTGAGTCATGTCACTTACAGAAATTCTCTGATGACTCAGCAATAGTTGGGTGTATAAAGGGAGGATGGGAAGATGAATACAGGGCCCTAGTGGAGGACTTGGTCAAATGGTGCAAGCTGATTAGGAAAAGGGGAGGTGCAACGTGACCTGGGTGTCATTATACACCAGTCATTGAAAGTGGGCATGCAAGTACAGCAGGTAGTGAAAAAGGCAAACGGTATACTGGCATTTATAGCAAGAGGATTCGAGTACAAGAGCAGGGGGGTACTACTGCAGTTGTACAAGGCCTTGGTGAGACCACACCTGGAGTATTGTGTGCAGTCTTGGTCCCCTAATCTGAGGAAAGACATTCTTGCCCTAGAGGGAGTACAAAGAAGGTTCATCAGATTGATTCCTGGGATGGCAGGATTTTCATATGATGAAAGACTGGATCAGCTAGGCTTATACTCGTTGGAATTTAGAAGATTGAGGGGGGATCTTATTGAAACGTATAAAATCCTAAAGGGATTGGACAGGCTAGATGCAGGAAGATTGTTCCCGATGTTGGGGAAGTCCAGAACAAGGGGTCACAGTTTGAGGATAAAGGGGAAGGCTTTTAGGACCAAGATTAGGAAAAACTCCTTCACACAGAGAGTAGTGAATCTGTGGAATTCTCTGCCAGAGGAAGCAGTTGAGGCCAGTTCATTGGCTATATTTAAGAGGGAGTTAGATATGGCCCTTGTGGCTAAAGGGATCAGGGGGTATGGAGGGAAGGCTGGTACAGGGTTCTGAGTTGGATGATCAGCCATGATCATACTGAATGGTGGTGCAGGCTCGAAAGGCCAAATGGCCTACTCCTGCACCTATTTTCTATGTTTCTATGAATCATCTGCAGCTCAACAGGAGATGGCGATGGACTTCAGGAAGTCTAAGCCTGCACTGCTCCCTGTTACTATTGATGCTGAGAACGTGGATGTGGTGAGTATCTACAAGAACCTGGAGTGCACCTGAATGATAGATTTGAGTGGAGCACCAACACAGAGGCTGTGTACCAGAAGGGCCAGAATTGCCTCTACGTCCTGAGGAGACTGAGGTCCTTTGGACTGTGCAGGCCTCTCTTTCATATGTTCTACCAGTCTGATGTCACCAGTACAATCTATGCGGTGATGTGTTGGGGAAATGACATCAACACGTATGATGCCAACAGGCTCAGTAAACCAATTAGAAAGGCTGGCTCTGTATAGGAGTCAAACTGGACACACTGGTGACTGTGGTAAACAGAGGACTCTACAGAAAATTCTGGCAATTCTGGACAATGTTTCTCACCCTCTGCATGCCACCTTGGCTGAACAGAGGAATAGGCTAAGACAAATGCACTGCTCCAGAGAGTGCTATATGAGGTCATTCTTACCCTTGGCCATTAGACTCTATAATGAGTCAACCTATAAGCTAAGAAAGTGATGGCCTCCTCTGTTTGAGGTAACTAATTTTTTTATTCTTTGTTAATTCTTTTCTAATATTTGTCTATTTGTATATCTGTGCACTTGTAATGCTGCTGTGATCTGTAATTTCCTTTGGGATCAATAAAGTATCTATCTATCTAGAAACAGGATGTGCAAGGTGAGGAACTATAAGGTTGGTGGCAATGGATGGGAGATCTCCAGCGTTATTAAGGTCAGTGATGTTGAGGGAGCCTGATGTAATGGAACCTGTACGAGGGATAAGTAAGAGGAGATGTTTGACAGTTGGCACTGTTCCTCAGCAAAGTAGAGGTCAGTCTACCAAACTACTACAGCAGCCCCCTAATCTGCGGGTTTGATGGTAAGGTTAGGTTTAGTACAAACAGAGTGGAGAGCAGAGCGTTTAGAAGGAGTGAGGTTGGAATAGGAGAGAGGAGTGGTGAAGAGACTGTTGATGTCCCATCGGCAGTTAGCAATGAAAAGATGCAGAGCAGGCAGAAGACCAGAGCGGGGATGTCCAGGAAGAGCAGGAGGGCTGGAGGTGGGAGAAAGGGTCATTGGTGCAGAGTGGGGAGTCCTTGCAAAAAAGTAAGCAGCTGAAAGAAGAGTCAGTGTCATGGCGGGCGCCGAACTCACTGAGGTGTGGGCACAGGGGATAAAGCTAAGGCCCTTACCAAGAACAGAATGTTCTGTCTCAGAGAGGGGAGTCAGAGGGGATAGTGAAGACCTGGCACGGATGAGAGCTGGGATCAGAGGTGGGGAAGGGGGTTGAGTGTGTCAGAGAAGACAGGGGTGGTGTTGGGCTGTTGAGGGAAAGCGGGATGAGAGGAAGATGGAGTCTCCGAGGACCCAAGAGTGTGTTCAGCTTCTTAAGCCCATCACTCCTACTGGGGTAGAGGCTCCCGACAGTATCTCACCATAGTCAGCTGTCCTGGGCCAGTTTTTCAAATTTTCCTAGGTGTAGAACATCTTCTTGGGGTATCCTTCCTCACCCAGTGATGAAGTCTTTGGAGTTTCTGCTGGCGTTTACATAACTCTGGGTTTTTACAGAATGGGGTTGCTAGCCCTATGCCCAACCCTCCTCCTTTTGCAGCTGGGCTTGGGACCATCCATGGTGGAGTTATGTGATGTGTTGAATGACGTTTAAGCTTGAACAGGAATCGGCCCTTTGATCCACACTGTTGCAACGAACTAAACACAATAGCAATCATATTATTAATGGGAAGCACAGTAGTACAGCAGTTAGCCTAATGCCATTACAGAGCCAGCAGTTTGTAAGTGGTTTTCCCTTCTTCCATGTGACTGCACTGGGTTTCTCTTGATGTTCCAGCTTCTTCCCACATTTCAAATACGTAAGCGTCGGTAGGTTAGTTGATTACATGGCAACACACACAAAATGCCAAAGGAATTCAGCAGGCCAGACAGCAACTATGGATAGGAATAAACAGTTGACATTGGTAATTGGTAATATGGGTATAAGCAATATAGGCTACACACATCAAAGTTGCTGGTGAATGCAGCAGGCCAGGCAGCATCTGTAGGAAGAGGTACAGTCGACGTTTCAGGGTAGGCTTATTGCTTACACCCATATAAGCAATTACAATATATATTGCTTATATAGGCTCATTGGGCCAGAAAGGACAGTCACAATACTGTATCTTGAAATAAAATATTTAAAATTGCCCAACTAAACTAATCCCTTCTGTCTAAGACTTTCTGAATTTTTGTCGTACAAACTTGGTACAATTCTCTATTCCTTTATATCCTATGTTTCCTGATAACACATCAAAGTTCAAAGTACCTTTATTATCAAAATATGGATACTCCATACAACCTTGAGATTCATCTTCTTAAAGGCAGCCATGAAACAAAGAAACCCAGTAGGACCCATTCAAAAGAGTAGACTCTCAAACACCCAAATTGTGGGAAAAAAAAACAAATCACACAAGCAAAACAAAATAATCAAATGGCATTCAGAACTAAAGCTTACAAAGGTGAGTCCACAGACATGAGGCCAGGCATCACTGCAGTTGATTCCGGAGCAGACCACAGTCTCAGTTCAGAGCAAAGCCGAGTAAACGCTGTGGACCAGCGAGATGGACCAGCCCATCACTCTCTTCCAGCCCTGACACCCTGACCCTTTCAATCTGGCCTAGCACTTAAATCATCTAAAACCTTGTCTGGTTCCTTGCTCTCAGAACTGGGCCTTGCCTTTTCCATACACTCTTGGGCCAGTGTTCCACTGCCTCATCTCACACTTGGTTGTTAAAAGATGTCCAGCTGACAGAGAATGCTCAGTGGTGACCTGCTCCAAAAATTAATCTTTTTATTTATTTAGTGATACAGCACAGAGTAGGCTCTTCGAGCCCCATTCCTGCAGCAACTGGCAGCCCCGATTGACCCTAACCTAATCACAAGACAACTTACAATGACCAATTAACCTACCCAGCATGTCTTTGAACTGTGGAGGAAACTGGGGCACCTGGAGGAAAATCACACATTTCATGGGGAGGATGTACAGAGGCTCCTTACAGAACAGAGCTGGAATTGAACTGCAAAACACTCTGAGCTGTAATAGAGTCACACTAACGCTACACTCCCATGGTACTGCTAATGTCCTCACAGGAATGGTATGTACAGGTGAAGTAGGAGCAGGAGCCAGACCCGTGGTACGACTAATGTCCTCACAGAAACATTATGTACATTTGAAGTAGGAGCATGGAACACCTGACTTCTAGATCCTGGCCTAACACGCCAACATTTCATGACTTATCCAACAGAAAAATTGACAGAGAAAGAGCTGGGAGATGGAACTAGAAATTTTGTCTGAGAGAGCTACCATACAGTGGACAGAAAGGAAAATCTCTGACAGGGTGAGTCCAGGGTCACTATGGAGATAAGTTGTGAAGGTTATCAAGGCAATGTGTTCATCATGAAAGACCCCCACCATCAAGGCCATGATCTCTTCTCCCTCCTGCCACTGGAAAGGCCATACAGAAATCTTAGGTCCCACACCGCAGGTTCAGGAACATTTATCATCCTTCACCCATCAGGCTCCTGAACCAACAACGATAACGTCACTCACTTCAACACTGAATTGATTCCATAACCTGTGAACTTACTTTCAAGGACTCTACAATCCATGGGTTCTCAGTATTTTTTATTGTATTTACACAGTTTATCTTATTTTGCTACTTGGTTGTTTATCAGTCTTTATTTGTGTGTAGTTTTCATTGATTCTATTGTACTCTGTTCGACTGTGAATGCCTGCAAGAAATTGAATCACAGGGTTGTATAATAAATTTACTTCAAACATTAAACTTTAATGGGGGAGTTAGAAAGAAAATCAGGGCAAAGTTTCTTTTCAATTCATTGGTGATGAATAACGGGAGGCTTTAATAGAAGCTAATGAAGCATAACTTATTTTATAGAAGCAAGAGATTGCGGATGCTGGAAATTGGAGCAACTAACGATCTGCTGGAGGAACTCAATGGGTCGAGCAGCATCTGTAGGTGTGAAGGAATCGTGGATGTTTTTGGTTGAAACCCTGTGTCAGGATTGGTGTAGAGCTTTGGGCTGAAATGTGGAAAATTCCTTCTCTCCCACAACCTATTCTGTCAGAATCAGAATCAGGTTTACTATCACTGACATATGTCATGAAATTTGTTGTTTTGTGGCAGCAGTATAGTGCAATATAATGTTTTTTTAAAACTACAAATTATAAATTATGTAATTAAATTAAAATTAATTTTTAAAAATTATAAAATTAAATAAATAAATTGTGCAAAAAGAGAGCAAAAATGGAAAAAATAGTGATGTAGTGTTCATGGGTTCATTGTCCATTCAGAAATCTGATGATGGTGTGGAAGAAGCTGCTCCTACATCATTGTGTATGTGGCTTCAGGCTCCGGTACCTCTTCCATCCCCAATGGTAGCAGTGAGAAGAGGGAATGCCCAAGTTGATGGTGTTCCTAATGATGGATGCCATATTTTTGAGGCATCACTTTTTGAAATCTTTCTGCCCATATCTAGTTTTGCCCCTTCTATCTACACTGCCCTTCAGTGCTCAGTGGGTCAGGAAGCCTCTGTGGAGGGAAATGGACAGTCAATGTTTTGGGCTGAGACACTTCATCAGGACTGGAAAGGAGGGGGAAGACACTGTAATAAAGAAGGTGGAGGGAGAGGGGGAGGAGTACATCCTGGCAGGTGACGGGTAAAAGCAGGTGAAGGGGAAGATGTGTGGGTGAGAGAGGAGGAGTGAGGTAAGAAGCTGGGAGGTGATTGGTGGAAGAGGTAAAGAGCTAAGGAAGAAGGAATCTGAATGAGGGGACAGTGGATGAAAGAAAGGGAAGGAGGAGAGGAATCATAGGAAGATGATGGGCAGGTAAGAAGAGAAGGAATGAGAGTTGAGCCAGAGTGGGGAAGGGAAAAAGAGGGAAGGAGGGAGGAGGAAAAATTACAAGGAGGCAGAGAAAGCGATGTTTCCAGTCAAGACTGTTCATCTAGACTGAAAGTTAGAGAGGAGATAGCCGGTTTACAGAGGTGATTAAATGTGTCCTTTCAGGCTATTTGCAAGCCTTCAACATCTGCCAAGGCTGCCCTCTTCGTGCTACCCTAAATCCTGTGCTCAGATTTCTACAGTAGCTTTGAAACTTCAAGTCTCCTAATACAGGATTGAGAGTCTCTGCCAAAATTTGTACTATCTTTCTAGCACAGTTCAATATACACACCTTTACAAATGATCATTAATGCAAATATTTAAACAGCCAAGCATGAGCTGGCAACTCAATATTCAGTATAAAAGCATGCAAATATGATCAAGAGGTTCAGCTGTTGTTCAGAGCAAACATCAGAATGGGAATAACGTGTGACCTAAGGATGTTGACCTTGGAATGATTGTTGGTATCAGACAGGGTGTTTCTGCTGAACACTTGGGATTTTCACACACAACAGTCTCTAAGGCTTGCAGCAAATGGAGCAAAAACCAGGAAAATCCAGTGAGTGGCAAGGTTTTGTTAATGAGAGAGGTCAGAGGAGAATGGCAGGACTGGTTCAAGCTGACAGGAAGGCAACAGAAACTCAAATAGCCATACATTACAACAGTTGTGTGCAGAAGAGTATCTCTAAAGGCACAACATGGCAAACCTTGAAGTGGATGGGCTACAGCAGCAGAAGACCATGAACGTACACTCAGTGGCCGTTTTTTGAGTACAGGAGGTAGGTAATAAGGTGGCCACTGAGTGTACTAATGTGTATGCCCTGCAAGCAGTGAATCTGTGGCATTGTCTGCCACCGACTGCAGTGGAGCCCAAGTCCGTAGGTATAGTTAAGGCAGAAGTTGGTTATTTCCAGATCTGTCAGAGCATCAAAGGATATGGTGAGGAGGCAAGTGTATGGGGTTAAGTGAGATCCAGGATCAGCCATGATGGAATGGCAGAGCAGAGTTGATGGGCTGAATGGCCTAATTCTACTCCTATGTCTTATGATCTAAGTGAATAAATATTTAAAATATAGCTTCCTCTGATAAATCTCATCTATGGCATATTGTGTGAAATATTACACTCTAGTGGTAATAAAGAACATTAGTAAATGTCTATCAAGCTAATGTATTCATTCCAAGCAGACCCCAAATCATTCTGTGGATATTAGATGACAAGTTGTGAATTTCTTTTCGTTTATCTCTGTTAATGTCACGTCAATTGACAGGAGAAAGCAATCTCTCTGAAGAAAGAAACCTATCCAAAGACTCTTATCCCATTTCTCCTAATCTCACCCACGTGACACAACCCTGTCTCAGCAGGTTGCTTCTGATGTGCAAGGTTTTTTGATTTGTGTCTCTTAGTAAAAGGAAAGGAAAGGTGCATCGCATCCGGAGTTTCTCTGGTTAGCAGACGATTTCCCTCCACGCCTCTCTGACGTAGTGGGGAACCGCGTACGAGGCAAGTTACAGCAGCAGTTTGCCATTGCCTTCTGCCGCGGAGCTTCCAAAGAGATCACCAGCTCTGGGCAAAAATATATACAGTGGATTCTGGTTAATTGGAACACAGGACCAGTACATTTTGGCCCAATTAGACAAAGGTTCACAGAAATGATTTAAAAAGTATAAAAAGGACAAACTACCATGTAACTGTACAACAAATTATGTATTAAATGAAATACAGAACAAATTAGAACACTATCAATACTATCACAGTATGAAAAACTGTATTATTTGCTAATAGTTATTGACAGGAATTTGTCCAATGTGCACTACCATTCTTTTGATTGACTGTACATGAGCAAAGTCAGTGAAGACACCTCGTGCAGATAATGGACTGCTTTCAGACAATGCTTTTGCCGAATGCATCCTCCAAATCTTTATTTTCATTGTAACATTCAAGATTATTGTAGTACAGTACCTTCAAATTTCTCATTGTTCCTAACTTGTTGAAGTTGTGAAATCATTTCATGTTCACTCCCGGCCATTTCTGGCATCTCCAAGCCTGAATGCTTGAAACCATAGTGAGCAAAACGGTTCTGAATTGTTTTACTGTTTGTTGGCAGCTAGCAGTGACAAAAATCACTGCTTCCTGAACACAAGCACACACAGCAGATGCTATTTAAAAACTGTTTGCTCGAAGCACTGTGTAGTGTCTAATGGCCATGCAAGTGCACACAACTGAGGCTAGTTAGAAATTGTTCAGCAACAGTCTTCTGTCCCAATTCAATGCTACAATGTCCCAAATAAACAGAGAATCATGACTATCTTCACAATTAGTTTTTCCTCTTTGAGCTGTCCCAAATAAGTGGCTCCCCCAATTAACCAATGACTCATTACTGGAATCCACTATCATAAATTCATAGAGAAGTACAGCACCTACACAAGCCCATCAACCCATCTAGTCCTTGCCAAAACCATTTAAAATGCCTACTCCCATTGACCTGCACCAGGACCATAGCCCTCCAAATCCCTACTGTCCATATACCTATTCAAACTTCTCTTAAACGTTGAAATCAAACTTGCATGCACCAGTTATGCTGGCAGCTCATTTCACACTCTTGCGACCCTCTGAGTGAAGGAGTTTCCCCTCATGTTCCCCTTAATCTTCTCACCTTTCACCCATGACCTCTAGTTATAGCCCCACCCAACCTCAGTGGAGAAAACCTGCTTGCATTTACTCTATCTATACCCCTCATAATTTTGTATACCTCTATCAAATCTGTCTTCTACATTTTAAACAATACAGTCCTAATCTATTCAATCATTCTTTATAATTCAGGTCCTCCAGACCCAGAAACATCTTTGTAAATTTTCTCTGTATTCTTTCAAACTTGTCTACATATTTATTTTAGGTAGGTGACCAAAACTGCACACGATACTCTAACTCAACATAACATCTCATCTTTTATACTCAGCACTTTGAATACTTTGACTTATGAAGTCTAATGTGGCAAAAGCTTTCTTTATGACCCTATCTACCTGTGATGCCACTTTCAATGAATTATGGGTCTGTTTTCCCAAGTCCTTTTGTGGTACCACTCTCCTCATAGCCCTAGCATTCACTGTGTAAGATTTACCCTGATTGGTCCTACCAAAGTGCAAAACCTCACACTTGTCTGCATTAAATTCCATCAGCCGTTTTACAGTCCATTTTTCCAGCTGACGCAGATCCCTCTGCATGTAACGATAGCTCTCCTCACAGTCCACTACACCCACAATCTTGGTGTCATCTGCAAATTTGATGATCCAGTTAACCACATTATCATCCAGATCATTGATATAATGACAAACAACAAAAGACCCAGCACGATCCCTGTGGTACACAACTAGTCACAGGCCTCCAGTCAGAGAGGCATATATCTATTATCACTCTCTGGCTTCTTCCACAAAGAAAATGTTTAATCCAATTTACTACCTTCTGAATGTCAAGCGACTGAAGCTTCTTGACCAGCCTCCCATGTGGGACCTTGTCAAAGCCTTACTAAAGTCCATGTAAACAACATCCAGTGCCTTGCTTTCATCAACTTTCCTGGTAACCTCGAAAAAATCTATTGGATTGCTTAGACATGACTTACCATGCATGAAGCTAGGTTGACTATCCTTAACTAGTGTATGTCTATCCAATTATTTACATATCCGGTCTCTTAGAATACCTTCCAATAATTTTCCCACTACTGATGTCAGACTCACCAGCCTATAATTTCCTGGTTTCAGTTTAGAGCCTATTTTAAACAGCCGAACAACATTGGCTATCCTCCAATCTTCTGGTACCTCACCTGTCACTAAGGATGATTTAAATATGATGATCTAAGGATGATTCTCCTATTGGAGGAGGAGAAGATGGCGGCGCAACGGCAGCGCGTGTGGCCTCTCTGGTGACGATGTCTGTTATCTGTCAAGTAGGGGACGGTGCACAATTCTGATTTGATGGAGGCAGACGTGAGAGTACGGAGGAACATCTGGAGAAACTTCTGAAATGCCCGCTTCACTGCCGCTGCTACTGTGTGGTAACTGGAATCTCCAGAGCAGAAGGCCCCGAATCCTCGGCTTTGCTTGTTTCAGCGGCCGGGGCGAGGTCGAAGGCGCTCGGCAGGGGATGGCACTCGGGAGGCTGTATCGGAAGGCTGGTCGGAGGCTCGAAGTTTTCGGAATTTTCGGACGGATGGACTCAGTGTCGGCTGCTTCCAAGGCATTGGCAAGTTGACGGTGCCTGGAGGTTTATGGCAGGGAGTTTCTCCCTTTTGCCGCCTGCTATTGAGGACTCGGGAGTCGATCGACTCGGGGACTTTTGAGACTTTATTTACCGTGCCCATGGTTTGTTCTTCATCAAGTTACGGTATTGCTTTGCACTGCTGTAACTATAGGTTATAATTATGTGGTTCTGTCAGTGTTAGTCTTTGGTTTGTCCTGTTTTCTGTGATATCACTCTGGAGGAACATTGTATCATTTCTTAATGCATGTATGCATTTCTAAATGACAATAAAAGAGGACTGAGTGTTCTCATAATCTAAATATCTCTGCTAGGGCCCTGGAAATTTCTGCACACCTCCCTTAGGGTCCAAGGGAACACCTTTGAAGTCCCTGGGAATTTATCCACCCTGATTTTCCTCAGGATAGCAAACACCCCACCTCTGTAATCTGCACAGGGTCCATGAAATTGATGCCACTTTGCTTCGCTTCTATCCACTCTGTATCCATCTCCTGGGTAAATACAGATGCAAAACATTCATTTAAGATCTCTCCCATCTTTTTCGGCTCTACACTGGATTACCTTTCTGGTCATCCTGTGGACCAGTTTTGTCCCTAGCAATCCTTATGCTCTGAATATATCTGTAGAATCCCTGAGGTTTCTCCCTCACCTTGTCTACTAGAGCAACCTCATGCCTTCTTTTAGACCTCCTGATGTTTTTTATGTGTTCTCTTGCATTTCTTGGACTCCATAAGCATCCCGTTTGTTCCTACCTGCCTACACCTCCATTTTTCTCTTAACTAGACCCTCAATGTCTCTTGAAAACCAAAATTCTCTACATTTGTTATCTTTTCCTTTTACTCTGACAGGCACATACACGCTTTGACAAATAAGAGAAAATCAAGCCAAAGTTGCTGGTGAACACAGCAGGCCAGGCAGCAACTTTGGTGTGTGTTGCTTGAATTTCCAGCATCTGCAGAATTCCTGTTGTAAGAGAAAATCAAGACAAGTTTTATACTCTCAACGTTTTCTTTTTGAAGGCTTCCCACTTTCTAAGTACACCTTTGCTAACAAACAGCCTGTTCCAATCCACACTTGCCAGATTATTTCTAATACTATCAGAATTGGCCTTTCTCCAATTTAGACCAGACCTATCTTTCTGCATATTTAGTCATATATTAACCTTATGTTTCTTTCAATCGTCAGCGATCTCTGTACAGACTTGTTCCTCTAAATCCCTCGGACTGTTGTGTGTTCTGTAATAGAGCCCCACTCATGTGATCATACCTTTCTTGTTTCTCAGTTCCACCCATACTGCCTCACTGGTTGAGTTCTCCAGACTGTTCTGACAGAGCACTGCTGTGAGATTTTCTCTGACAAGTAACACCACCCTTCCTCCTTTAATCCTTCCACCTCTGTCACGTCCAAATCAGCGGAAGACCTGAATATTCAGTTGCCAGTCCTGGCTCTCGTTGATGGCTATAATATCATAATTCCTGTCATGGTCTGATCCATGATGTCCATCTTCCAGTTCACGGTCCGGTCCGTGGACTCAGGACTCCGGGTCTTCCAGCTGTCCCTTGTTTGAGTTAATCATTGGCACCTGATTCCCATCTTAGGGCTTGCAATATAAGTAGCCTTGGGATTGAGTGTGGGCTGCTGGTTTGTCTTGTCAGTCCTCCTTGGAGTAGCCTGCTGATGAAACCACTTGTGATCTCTAGGCCTGGTTGGAGGACCACTGCTTCATGAAGCCTTGTTGCCACTTGTTGGAGTAGTCTTTGTGGTATGGATTTGGCTGTTTCCTGGGCCAGCTGAGTGGCTGCCAGCCATTCTGAACTAGGTAGGGATCAGGCTGTTTCTGTAACCAGCTGAGGTTGCTGGCTGAACTGAGACTTGGAGCTACCCTGGAGCAGAGATGGAACTGTCTGTCATTCTTTGGTGTTTGTCTCTTGTCTTTGCCTCTGTTGGGTAAGTCTGGCTGTCCTGTGGTTACCCAACAGGTGGACCTGTCCCACCTTGGTGTGGAGAAGTTGAGTCCTGGCTTGTCTTAGGTTAAGTCCTGGCTCTGTTGATGTTTGGTTCCCAGTCTGTCTCTGAGCGCCGGCGCCTCGCCGACCCCGCAGCCAAGCACCGGCGCCTCGCTGACCCCGCAGCCATTGTCATATCCTTGCCTGATTCTGGGACCCTGGTTCTGAGTCCTTGTCTAGTCTCGGGCTTAGAGTCCAAGCCTTGCCTCCTAGTCCTGGTCCCGCTTTCCCTAGCCCTAGTCTGTGTTCTTGTACCTGCTCCTGGTCTGAATCCTGTTATGTCCCAACTCTAGTCAAGTCCTGTTCCTTGTACTTCAGTGTCTGTGTCTTGCATTTGGGTCTGTTCCTAGCATACCCTGTGACAATTCCAGGTTTTGTTCCATGCCCTGAGCTCATCTGCCTTTCCTATGATACCTTCATTGAAATATATGTAGTTCAACACACTAGTTGCACTATGCTCAGCTATTTGATTCCTGACTTTGTCTGAGGTCTTACCAACATCTGCCTTCACAACCTCTCCACTAACTGTTCTGACACTGTTTCCCATCCCCATGCAACTCTAGTTTAAACCTCACCTTGCAATGTTAGCAAACCTTCTCATTCCAATTTGTCTCCCTCCAATTCAAGGTAAACTGTCCTTCCTGTGCAGGTCCAACTTTCCCTGGAAGAGAGCCCAATGATCCAAAAATCCTTTGCCCTCCCTCCTACACCAACTCCTTAGCCATGTGTCAGACTATAATCTTCCTAGTTCTGGCCTCACTAGCACATGGCACAAGCAGCAATCCTGAGATCGCAACCCTGGAGGTTCTGCTTTTTAACTTAGCACCCACCCAAATCTCTGAATTCCCTATACAGAACTTTGCCACTTGTCCTACCCATGTCATTGGTACCTACATGGACCATGACTTCTGGCTCTTCACCCTTCCACTTGAGAATGCTGAAGACTCAATCTGAGATGTCCAAGACCCTGGCACATAGGAGGTAACATACCATCCACAGAACCTCCTGTCCATTCCCCTAATGAACAAATCCCCTATCACCACAGTGTGCCTCTTGTCCTCCCTTTCCTTTCTAGAGTCACAGAGCCAGACTCGGTGCCAGAGACTTGACCTCTGACTTTCCTGTTAGCTCAATCACCCAACAGTATCTAAAGTGGTATAACTGATTTTGAGGGGGATGGCCACAGGGTACTCTGTAATGACTCTTAACCCCTTCCCCTTCCTGACTGTTACCCACTTTCCTGTGTACTGCACCTTGGGTGTAACTACCTTTCTATGTCCCTTCTATCAGCCCTTCAGCATCCTAAATGATCCATAATTCATCCGGTTCCAGCTCCAACTCTTTAATGTGATTTGTTAGAAGCTGCAGCTGGATGCACTTCTCACTGTTGTAGTTGTCAGGGATACTGGAGGTCTCCCTGCCTTCTCACATCCCACAAGAGGAGCATTGAAATATCCTGCCTGACATCTCTACTGTCCTAACTGAGCAGATATAAAAAAGGAAGGAAAAAATCTTAATCTTGATCTTTTCTTTTTGCTTTTTCTGACCAGAGCCTCGAAGGGCAAAAGCCTCAAGGTCACCAGTCTGTCTACCCAGAAGTTCACCTTGAAGATCCAGGATGAAGAAATCTCCTCTATCCTAGGAAACTCCAAGTGCCCAGAGAAATGGTATGATGACAGCCTGAAGGATGTTAACAACAGCAGACGCCTGGAGCAACAAACAACAGAAAGGCTGGTAAAGATCGACAAATCAGGTTTACCAGGAAAGTTTAAGGCATGGATCTTCCAACATGGGCTGCTACTCAGACTAATGTGGCCAATAATGCTGTATGACATCACCCTGCCAATGATCAAGGAGCATGGAGAGGAAGATAAACCAGTATCTGAGAAGGTGGTTAGGAGTACCGCAGTGTTTCTCTTCAACGGGGCTATACAGCAAGTCAGCCGAGCTCCAGTTGCCTCTCTCAGTTGTAGAGGAATTTAAGGCAGGGAAAGCACACCTCAACATGACCCTCAGACTCCAAGGACAGCAAGGTCAGTGAAGCAGGAGTCAAGATACAGACAGGGAGAAAATGGAAGGTGGTAGAGGAAGCGGAGTCCCGACTTCGCCACAGAGATGTTGTTGGAATAGTGTGTAAGGGCAGACGAGGCCTAGGATGAGTCAACAACCAGGTGGAGGGAGGCCAGGCCCAAGGACAGATGGCACTTGGTCCAGCAGGAGATAAGGAAGAAAGAGGAGGCTAGATATGTGCGAGCAGTGGAGATGGGGAGTCAAGGGACTTGGACAAAGTGGGAAATAGAACAGTGACATGAGATGACATATGGAAATGTACATCTTTCCAACTCCAGTTCTTGCTAAGGGCTGTGTATGATGTATTACCAACTCCAACAAGCCTGCGGAATTGGGGAATTACAGAAGACTCAATGTGCCCTCTGTGCCAGAAACCAGCCAACCTAGAGCATATTCTTTCTTCATGTCAGGTTGCCCTTTCCCAGGGACGGTACAGATGGAGACACGACCGGGTTTAGAGAGCACTCGCCCACACTTTGGAGACAGAGGAGAAAGGACCACAAAAAGGACAGTCAACCAAAGTTCATCAATTTCATCAGGACCAGGGAACATGCTACAGTAACAAACAAGTGTAGAGATGGTATCCTGAGCATGGCAAAGAACTGGGAGATGAAGGTCTATCTTGAAAAGAAGCTGGAGTTCCCACCGATAGTAGAGACTACACTTCGACCAGACGTTCTACTATTGTCAGTGAGCGCAAAGAAGCTCGTGGTGATAGAGCTAACAGTACCATGGGAGACCTGATGCCAAGAGGCTCACGAGAGGAAGCTTGTGAGACATGAAGACCTGGTGATGGGCTGCAGATGGCAAGGCTGGCAGATGTGGAACTTCCCTGTCGAAGTGGGGGCAAGAGGATTTCCCACCATGTCATGCTGGAAGATGATAGCAGCTTTAGGGATGCAAGGGAGAACCAGGAAGCAGCCGTTAACACCATGGGCCAAGCAGCAGAGAGAGCGTCCAGTTGGCTTTGGCTGCCAAGGGTTGATCGTAGCTGGGTGTCTGACTGTCAGGGGTAGAAGACTGATCTCCTTCTGGGGTCCCACTATCCCGAGGATGTTCCGGGTTAGGGAAGGAAACATCTGAAGATGGATGGACCCGGCTGATGACTTGACAGTCCAGCAGTAGAAACATCACAGCTGTTTAAGGTAATAATTGCCATAGCAACAATGGCCACTGTGCTTGCTCCTGCTTTCCTTTAATTTGTTTTTGCTAATCAATCCCAAAGCCCAAATGCAGACTGTTCTCAAGTCAGAGCTCAGTTACGCTGCCGTGATCCACTGCTGCCTTTTTCTGCTTGGGCAGTGGACCTGAGTGAAATCCCCTTCCCTCGAACTTCTGATGTCCAGATTGGTCACAGGTCAGAATTCAGTCACTGTAATGCAAAAATAGGGGAAGAGGGTTCTGCAAGTGTTCCCTTCCCAGTGGACCACTAATCTCTTTCCTGACACTTATCCCTGCCAGCAAGACAAGGTTGACACTTACCTTTTCAACTCCTGCCTAGCCAGCATTCGTGGCCCCAAGCAGTCCTTCCAGGTAAGGCAACACTTCATCTGCAAGTATGTTGGGGTCATCCACTGTACCTGGTGTTCCTGTTTGGCTTCTGCTACATCAGTGACAATCCACATAGGTTTGCTCCAAATGCCACAGAGACCCAATGCAAATTGGGGTCCACTTTGTCCAATACCTATGCTCTGTAGCCAGAAAAAGAAGCATGCCCCTGTGACTACCCATTTCAATTCAACTTTCTATTCCTATACTGACAGCTTGAAGTAATGAGTGAGAGAGCAACATTTTGCAGGGCAAGAGCCATTTGAAAGCTGCAACTCTCATTGGGAGTGAGTTGTGTGTGTGTGTGTTTTTTTTAAACCAATAAAAGGGAGGTGTAAGTGGAGTATCCATTGCTAGAGTTAGGCAGTTAGTGGTCTGGCTTTGGCTCAACATGCTTGGGTGTGAGCAAGTGTGTACAAGCATAGATGCATGCTTTAAGTTTCCAGTAAGTTTTTCTTTCCTGTTAATACATGGCTTGTTCACTGAGGATGGGTCCAGCATTT
The DNA here is from genome assembly GCF_030028105.1 of Mobula birostris. NCBI lineage: Eukaryota > Metazoa > Chordata > Chondrichthyes > Myliobatiformes > Myliobatidae > Mobula > Mobula birostris. The sequence goes on from NC_092379.1 coordinate 143,118,441, forward strand.
GTGGTATGTTCCTTATGTGAGATGTGGGATTTTTCAGAGATCTCTAGTTTCCCTGATAACTACATCTACACGAAGTGCAATGAGCTGCAGCTCCATAGAGACTGTGTTAAGGAACTGGAGCTACAACTTGTTATGTAATCAGCAACAATGAGTATATAATTGAGTCAGGTTTTACAAACAAACATTTATTAAGCTCTGCTCAACAACAGCGGGGGAAAAAAAATTCAAATGACTAACTTAACCAGAAGTTAATTGCTATATGGCAACTCTGGGACGGTCCTTAAAATGGTAAATTCGAACACAGTTCTTAAAGTGGTAAATTCAAAAATTCAAGTGATATACAGTCAATAAGGTGAGACTTCTCTGGAAACAGATTTCTTCGAAGATGTTCCCATCCTCTAGTAAGGTCTTCACTCTCCGATACTATAAAGGTAAATCAAAGATACACCAACAAAGCTGGCAGCGATTGGTGAAACTGCTGGCACAACAATTTTACTGTACAATAGAAAGTAGAACTTCACTTTAAAATGAAACTGCATCATGACAAATACGCAGCATAATGGAGTAACTAACAAAGCAAACAACAACTCAACTGAAACTAACTGCATCACACCAGGGATCTCCCTTTTATGTGTTGTGAACATGTCATCATGTGACATCACATCGGCAGGAAAATTGCATCGTGACTGCACACTGGTGGGAAAATTACATAACCCCACCATCACAAAACCATTACATCATGGTCATAAGACAGTCACGAGATACCCATGGGGTATATAACAAACTCGATACCTTTGTTTCGATGATGAAGCTACAGGGATGTAGTCATCCCTAAGTTGCCGGAAGCAGGTACCTGGGTAACTCAGGAGAGGGAAAGGGAAAAGGCAGCCTTGTGGCTGTTTACCTGAATTTTAAATATACCACTTTGAATACTGTTGGGAGGGATGACCCACCAGACAGAAAATGCAGTGACCAGCTCTCTGGCACTGAGTCTGGATCTATGGCTTGGGAGGGAAGGGATGAGAAGAAGTGAGCTGTAGTGATAGGGGATACATTAGTTAAAGGAACAGAAAGGAGGTTCTTTGGACCAGAATGATATTTCTGAATGGTTTTTTGCCTCCTAGGTGCCAGGGTCCAAGACATCTCGGACTGAATTCACAGCATTCTTAAGTGGAGGGTAAGCAGCCAGAGGTTGTGGTCCATGTTGGTACCGATGACATGTGTAGGATGGGTGATGAGCTCCTGCAAAGTGAAGTCACGAGCTAGGTGTAGTAAAGGACAGGATCTTCAGGGTTGTGATCTCAGGATTGCCTCCTGTGACATGTGCTAGTGAGGCCAGAAGAAGGAAGAATATACAGTTTAACATGTGGCTAAGGAATTGCTGCAGGAGGGAGGGCTACAAATTTTTGTATCAATGGGCTCTGTTCCAGGAAAGGTGGGACATGTACGGAAGGCATGGTTTGCATCTGAACTGGAAATGAGCTAATATCCCAGCTGGAAGTTTACTAATGCTGTACAGGGGGGTTTAAACTAGAGTTGCAGGGGAATGGGAACCAGAGTGCCAGTACAAATAATGTAGTTGTGGAGACTGTTGTTAAACCAACATAATGGGTCAAGAATCAAAAGTTAGAGCATGGTGGGACTAATGATCTGAGCTGTGTATATTTCAATGCAAGGAGTATTATAGGAAAGGTGGATGAGTTTGGGGTATGGATCAGTATGCAGTATTATGATGTAGCCATTAGTGAGACTTGGTTGAAGGAGGGGCAGGACTGCTAGTCAGTATTCTGGGCTTCTGTTTTAGACTTGATAGAGTGGGAAGGATTAAAGGGAAAATGTCATGGCAGTACTCAGTCAGGACAGACTGGAGAGTTCACCTCTTGAAGGCAGGAGCTGGGGGAAGACAGGGCGGGGAACAATGGCTGAGGATGCCATCCCTTTTGCACAAGGTGCTTTGAGCTGAGAAATGGCTTCAAGCAGGAAGAACCAATACTCCCGCAGGAGACCTGTTTGTTCGAGATGTATTGTGAGCAGTGTTCGGAAGGTGGTATGTGCTTTCACGGAAACCGAGGGCCCAGTACCTGAGTGACAGAAGTTCAAGATGAGCTCCAACTTAAGTGCACATTTGACTGTTTAAGAGTAATGGGCCCTTTTAGCTTTTTTTCTTTCATTTGATAACTTTGCTTAACTTAAACTGGTTTTGCAGAGATGCCCAGAAAAGGGGGGGTTTCATATGTTCCTGACAGAATAAGTGGCAAGGAGAACAAGTTTTTGGAACCTTGGCTTTCAAGAGATGTTAAGGCCCTGGTTAAGCAAAAGGAGGTGCATGGCATGCATAGGAAGGTAGCAACAAATGGGGTGTTTCTGGTGTATAAGAAATGCGAGACAACACTTAAGAAGGAAATCAGGAGGGCTAAAAGAATGCATGAAATTGCCCTAGCGAGAGAATCCAAAGGGATTCTACAGATATGTAAGAGCAAAAGGATTGCGAAGGACAGAATTGGTCCTCTGGAAGAACAGAATGCTAATCCACACATGGAACCAGAAGAGATGGGGGAGATCTTAAATGGATTTTTTGATTCTGCAGTTACTCAGGAGGCAGACAGTCTACAGATTTGAGGAAATACTGCAGCGTGGTTATGGACCTGATAGAGATTATAGAGGAGGAAGTGTTTGTTGTCTTCAGGCAAATTAGGGTGCATAAATCTCCAGGGTTTGACAAGGTGCTCCTTCAGTCCCTGTGGGAAGCTACTGCAGAAATTGCAACAGCCCTAGCAGAGATATTTTAAAACATCCTTAGCTCAGGATGAGCTGCAGGAGGATTGGAGGGTAGCTAATACTGTTCCATTGTTTAAGAATAAGCCACGAAATTATAGGCTGGCAAGCCTGACATCAATAGTGGGAAAGTTTTTGGAAGTTATTCTAATGGACCGATTATTTTAAGTATTTGGATAGACAAGGGATTGTTAGGGATAGTCAGCATAACTGTGTTAAGTTGTGTCCAACCAACCTTATAGTTATTTGAAGTTACCGAGAAAAATGAAGATAAGGAAGTGGATGCTGTTAACATGGACTTTAGCAAGGCATTTGACAAGATCCCACATGGAAGGTTAGTCAAGAAGGTTCAGTCACTAGGCATTCAATATGAGGTAGTAAATTGGATTAGGCATTGACTTCACAAGAGAAGGCAGGAAGGTAGTAGATGGTAGTACTTGTCACAGGGATCAGTGCTGAGTCTGCTGTTTGTCATCCAATTCAACAATCTGGATGATAATGTGGTTAACTGGATTAGCAAATTTGTAGGTGATACCAAGATTGGGGATGCAGTGGATGATGAGGAAGACTATCAAAGCTAGCAATGTGATGTGGACTGACTGGAAAAAATGGCAGATGGAACTTAATGCAAGGTGTTGCACTTCAGAAGGGCCAACCAGGGTAGGTCTCATACAGTGTATGGTAGGGTACTGAGGAGTGCAGTAAAACAGGGATCTGTGAATGCAGGTCCATAAATCATTGAAAGTGACATTACAGTTAGATTGGTTTGTAAAGGAAGTTTTTGGCAAATTGGCCTTCATAATCAATGTACTGAGTACAGGAGATAGTATGTTATGTTGATGTTGTATAAGATATTTGAGTCCTAATTTGGAGAATTGTGTGCAGTTTTGGTCACCTACCTACAGAAAAGATATAAATAAGACTTAAAGAATATAGAGAAAATTTAAAAGGATGTTGCCAGGACTTGAGGACATGAGTTACACAGAAAGGCTGAAAAGGATAGGACTTCATTACCTAGAACATAGAAAATTTGGGGGAGATTCAATAGAGGTACTCAAAATTATGAGGGATATAGATAGGGTTTTTCCACTGAAGTTGGGTGGGACTATAGCTGCCTTAGAAGTCTGTTGGGAATGGCGATGATGTCAGTGACTTCTCCAATGAGAACGAAGCCCAAACTGGGAGGTGCAGATGCGACCACAGGGCACCTTGCAATTCTGGCACTTTTGATCGATCTGTTTCAGCCACTACTCTTTGAATCTGCTGATGCCTTTGTAGATTGCCAAGGGCGAGGCATTGTGGTCTGTGGCTAAGGCCCCCCCCCCCCCCCACCAAACCAGTCTTGGGAATATTGCATACCTTCACAGATGCTTTCAGTCTTTATAGCACTTCGTGGGGCCTCTGTTTTTTGGTGCCATGTGCCAGCTTGGAAAAGATTGGAAGGCAGTTGTCTTCCATCTGGACCACTTGTCGAAGTTGAGCCTTCATGATCAGTGTCTCTGTGCCAGAGCTCGGCCCTTCATAGCACTTGTGTTGTCACGAGATACCCATGATCTCGCAAAGGCAATGCAGGTGGAATTGGTCAAGCATCTTGAGGTGCCTGTGGTATGGGGTCCATGCTTCACAGCCATACAGCAGAGAATTCAGGACGACTGATCTGTAAATTGGCATCTTGGTCTTCAGCCCGATGCCACATTCTCCCTATATGTGTCCATAGCCTGCCAAAGAATGTCCCAGCTTTTGAAAGTCTGTTTGAGACCTCTCGATCTGGACTCCAGGAGGAGGTGAGTCAGCTTCCCAGGTAGGCGAAGGCATCAGCATTGAGTTGTGCCCTCACTCTCAATTTGTAGTTCCGCAGGTTTGGTATGGGGTGCAGGCTGAAACAGAACTTCCGTTTTCTGCAGGCCGATGGTTAGACTGAATTTTCTTGCAGCCACAGTGAGGCAGTCAGCAAGCTCCTGCAGGTCCCTTTCACTGTGTGCTGCAAGAGTGCAGTCAGCTGCAAAGAGCAAGTCTTGTACAATTGCTTCCAGCACTTTGGTCTTGGCCTTGAGGCTTTGCAGATCAAAGAAGTGTCCATCAGTTCAGTAGCAAATTGCTATTCCCACATCAGTCTGTGAGCAGAGAACAGTATCGTGGCAAACAGCAGGCTGAACAGAGTAGGTGCAAGGACACAGCCCTGCTGGACACCATTAGTTACTAGGATGTGGTCAGAGATGCAGCTGTTTTTGATGATCTGGGCCATCATTCCATCGTGGAATGAACTGACAATGCTGACCAGCCTTGTGGGGGGGGGGGTGTAGCCTAACTTGGTAAGGATGCACCAAAGGCCTGCGCGACTGATGGTATCAAATGACTTTGTCAGGACCACAGAAGATGTAGAGATTCTGGTTCTGTTCCTGGCACTTCTGGATCAGTCTGACAGGAAAGATCATGTCCACTGTCCCTCTGTTAGACCTCAGCCACACTCTCTCTCAGACACAACATCAAGGAGGTGAGAGGTAATCCTGTTCAGTATGATTACAACCAGAGGTTATGGGTTAAGTGTGAAATGCAAAAAGTTCAAGGGAGACATGAGGGGAACTTCACTCGGGGGTGGAGAGTGGAATGAGCTGTCAGTGCAAGTGGCAGATGCAAGCTCAATTTCATGTTTAAGAGAAACTTAGCTAGGTACATAGACAGTAGGTACATGGAGGGCTATGGTTTGGGCACAGGACAATGGAACTAAGCAGTTTACTGGTTCAGTTCCGATCAGAGGGGCCAAAGGGTTCTATGACTCCATGTTGGTCCATGGCCGCCTCTGCTGCCATGATGAGGTCAAACTCTGGTTGGAGTAAGAACACTTCATATTCCCTCTGGATAAGCACCAAACTATTTCTAACCTTCAGCAATTTCTCCACCCTTCTTTCTTCTTCCATTCAGCATTCTGGTTACCCTTTCACCCCTTCTGTTAGCTGCCCATCACACCTTCCTTCCCTTTCTCCTGTAGTTCACTCTTCTGTTTTTGAGGCAACATCTTTTGAAGGTGTTCTTGATGCTAGAGAGGCTAGTGCCCATGAAGGAGCTGGCTGAGATTCACTTTCTGCAGCTTTTTCTGATCTTTTGCAGTGGTCCCTCCACACCACACGGTGAAGCAACCAGTTAGAATGCTCTTGTTACATCTGTAGGAATTTGCAAGTGTCTTTGGTGACATACCAAATCTCCTCAATTTCTCATGAAATATAGCTGCTGTTGTGCCGCCTTTGTAATTGAATTGATATGTTGGGCCCAGGATAGATCCTCAGATGTTGACACCCAGGAACTTAAAACTGCTCACCCTTTTTACTTCTGATCCCTTGAGACTAATGTATGTTCCCTTGGCTTCCCCTTCCTGAAATCTGCAATCAATTCCTTGATATTACTGATGTTGAGAGCAACACCACTCAACCAGATGGTCTATCTTGCTGCTGTCCATCTGAAATTCTGCCAACAATAGTTGTCATCAGCAAACTTATAGATGTTGTTTGAGCTGTGCCTAGCCTCAGTCATGGCTGTAGAGAGAGAGTAGAGCAGTGGGCTAAACACACATCCTTAACGTGTACCAGTGTTCATTATCAGTGAGGAGATGTTATTTCTGATTTGCACAATCTGTGATCTCAGTGAAGAAGTCAAGGATCCAGTTTCAGAGGGAGGTACAGAGACTCTGATTTTGGAGCTTGTTGTTTAGAGATAAGGGTATGATTGTGTTGAACCTCTTCCATCTATCCTCTCCCAGCTTCTTACTTCACCCCCTCCCCATCACCCACACCTTTCTCTTTACCTGATCTCGCCTATTACCTGTCAGCTTGTACTTTCTCCACTTCCTCATCTTGTTGTGGCTTCTGCCCCTTTCCTTTGCAATCCCGACAAAGAGTTTTGACCTGAAATGTCATCTGTTTCAACAGTGAAGTGTGGGAGGCAGCAATGGGTTGTGTTTGTTGCATCCTGTGTTGTTACCAGGTGAATGCATTGTTACCAGATGAGTGTGTCATTACCAGGGGAATGTTCTAACCAGGTGAGTGTGTCATTACCAGGTGAGCATGTCATTACCAGGAGAATGTGCTGTTACCAGCTGAATGTGTTGTTACCAGGGTGTTCAATGCAGTGTAAAAATGATGCATTGTAATTGGTACATAATACATTATTTCTATAGCAAGGGTCTATTGTCAGATTTTATAATGATTTAATTCCTTTCAGTATTGAATCATTTATTCTTCTGAAATGAGATCGCCTGTAATAAAGTTGCAGAGAAATAAGATGGAAAATACTTTCTCAATGTTCCTGAAGACTGGACACTAAAAGTCTTGATGATTGATTTCACCACCAGAGCAATTCAGCCACAGAGTAATACAGCATTGAAACAGGCCCTTTGTCTCAGCTGATCCATGCTGACCACAGCATACTTCCTGCTAATGTTTCAGTATACATGTGACAAATAAACTTATTTTTTAATCTTTGAACTTTTCCTCCAGGTTCTTACTCATTACTCCAGGTTTATATTTATGTATTTATTTAGAGAGTGTGGAAAAGGCCCTTCCTGTGCAATGAGCTACATCACAGAAACCCACCTATTTAACCCCAGCTTAATAGACAATAGGTGCAGGAGTAGGCCATTCAGCCCTTTGAGCCAGCACTGCCATTCACTGTGATCATGGCTGATCATCCATGATTAGTATCCAGTTCCTGCCTTATCCCCATAACCTTTGATTCTGCTATCTTTAAGAGCTCTATCCATCCCTTTGTTGAAAGCATCCAGAGACTTGGCCTCCACAGTCTTCTGGGGCAGAGCATTCCATATAAACACCACTCTCTGAGTGGAAAAAGTTTTTCCTCAACTGTTCTAAATGGCCTACCCCTTATTCTTAAGCTGTGGCCTTTGGTTCTGGACTCACTCATCAGCAGGAACATGCTTCCTGCTTGCAGTGTGTCCAATCCCTTAATAATCTTATGTTTCAATAAGATCCCCTCTCAGCCTTCTAAATTCCAGAGTATACAAGCCCAGTTGCTCCAATCTTTTGACATATGACAGTCCTACCATCCCAGGAATTAACCTTGTGAACCTATGCTGCACTCCCTCAATAGCAAGAATGTCCTTCCTCAAATTTGGAGACCAAAACTGCACATGGTACTCCACGTGTGGTCTCACCAGGGCAATTAATCACAGGATGATTTATAATAACCAATTAACCTGCTAATTGGTACATCTTTGGGCTGTGGGAGGAAACCCATGCAGTCACAGGGGGAATGCAGAAACTCCTTAAATAGGGGGCTGCAACTGAACACTATAGTCCGATGCCCTCTGTAAGATTGTAAGTGTATTTGTGGCTGTCTGTTGGTTTGATGTTGCATCCTAAATGTCTAAGTCGATACACAAGCCAGGGCCGTATGATATGGAGAGCCAGCTTTTGCCCACACAGCAAGCCCCTCTCCACGCAGCTGATGAATCCAAAGGAACGGCAGAGACAGATACAGTTCAGTGGCATCGCAGAAGTTGCCAGTCAGCACTGAATTCAAAGTATGACTGCCTTAGGAACTCCAGCTCCAGATTTTTCCTCAGCATTTACTCTTGAAGCCGCCTTCATGAGAGTATATAGCTACAGGGCAGCAGAGATTTGTGATCAAAGTTTTCCTTCTCTGAGGTGAGCTTCCAGCCACAGCTGACCAGCCTGATTCAGCACTCATGACAAACGAGAAAATCTGCAGATGCTGGAAATCGAGCCCCACACACAAAATACTGGAGGAACCCAGCAGGCCAGTCAGCATCTATGGAAAAGAGTATAGTTGACATTTCAGGCCAAGACCTTCCTCAAGACGAGGAGCCAGGCTGTACTCCTTTCCATAGATGCTGCCTAGCCTGCTGAGTTCCTCCAGCATTTTGCATGTGGTGCCTGTTACCATACTGTATCTCTGAAGAAAAATAAAATAAGTCATCTGTTGGTCAGTGTGCACAGTGATTTGTGCATTGATCAGGTGGGGGGGGGGGGTGTTGCACAGGTAGACCCCATTGCCTCACACACTGAGTGTCAAGTGAGCACCCTGCAAGGTCAAACCTCCAGTAGGAAATACAAGCCTACAATCTTCTGGCTGAAATTTGACTAATGAGTCCATGAGAAGGTCAACACTTCCTGGTCTGTCCTCAATAAACCTTACAGTTTTTTTCAAACATCCTCTCCAATTAATTACTGAACTTTACAGGGTAATTAAATCCAGTCAATGATGTTTAGATGATATCTACTACCAGGGAATTAGCCCACTCTCATGGACACTGTTTTATGGACTAACTCTGTGGGGAAAGTGATCGGTAAATCCGATATAGCAATTGATCTGAGGAGAAATCTTTCCTTTGTGTCTGTTGAGTTAATGATGGGTCTCTGAGAAGCAGCCGGCAGCTTTTTGAAGTATATAATCTCACGGGCAGCATTTGCCAAAGCGAGCCTGCTTTATTTTGATAAGGACATCAGGGCGACTTATCAACTGTCCTGTGGATTTACATGGATGATTATGAATGGATTCAGTCAAAGGGAGTTTGAAGGTATGAAGTTTTGTCACATATATTGTAAAATCAGAGAGGCCTCAGTCACTCTGCCACTCAGTTTAATACTCAGAAAAGTATATTGATCTGTCAGGTGACCAGGCAGGTGCAATCACGCTGATTTTATTATTTACAGCACACAATATGATATTTTCACAGCTGGAACTAATGCTTAGGAAGCTCTTTGATTTGTTTTTTTGTGTGCCATACTTTGCCAGAGCCTCAGTGACCACTTTTCAAGTGGTTGTCTTGGAGGAAAGATTCTGTGAGTGGTCCCCCACATCCTTCTCTCAGTGCAGTTTTTTTTTACGGGGCTGAGTTGCGAGCTCAACACTCAACCTGGCAGGGATGGAAAGCATGCCCAGGAGCAGCCCAACCGGGTTCGAACTCGGGCACCTTCGCTCCGGAGTCTGGCACTGATGTCACTGCGCTACCAGCCGGCCAGTTCTTTGATACGCCACTTGAATATGAATCCTTTACCCGTGAAGAGAACGAATAGTGCTGGGCTAGTTATCGACAGAGGCTTTGTGGCAGAGTGATCCACTCTTCAACCGGTAATTTCATACACACTCACAAACAGGGGCGCGCGCGCACACACACACACACACACACACACACTCTCTCTCTCTCTCTCTCTCACACATGCACATTCACACAAACGGGCAAACACGGGCGCACACACACACTCACAAACGGTCACACTCACACACATATGTTATACACACATACACTCACACACAGTCATAAAGGCAAACACACTCCACATGTATACTGTACAAAAACACTACACAAAACACTCAGGTTATAAGAGCAGCACCTTACATTGCGTCTGGTTAGCCTCCAGCTTGATGTCGTAAATATCGATTTCTCGAACATCGCCCCCTTCACCATTCCCCATTCCCATTTACCTCTCTCACCTTATCTTCTTACCAGCCCAACACCTCCTTCTTGTGCTCCACCTTTTTCCCTTTCTCCATGGTCTTCTACCCTCTGCTATCAGATTCCCCCTTCTCCAGCTCTTTATCTCTTTCACCAGTCAGCTTCCCAGCTCTACACATCACCTCTCCCCCTCACCTGGTTTTGCCTATCACCTGCCACCTTGTTCTTTTCCCCTCCCTCCACCTTCTTACTCTGACCTCTCATCTTTTTTTTGTCCTGATAAAAGGTCTCAGCCCAAAACATTGACTGTTTAAAGTCAAAATCAAAATTCAAAACAAAATTTATTGTCAGAGTACATATATGTCACCACATATAGCCCTGAGATTAATTTTTGTGGGCATACTTAGTAAATCTATACAACAGTAACTGTTAAACAGGATCAACGGACAACATATTGTGCAAATGCAAATATAAATAAGTAGCATTAAATAATGAGCATGAAATTAAAAGATAAAGAATACATAAATTGAGAACATCAGTTGTAGGAACATCAGAAGTAGAATGAGTGTAGTTATTCCCTTTTGTTCAAGAGCCTGATGGTTGAGAGGTAGTAACTGTTCTTGAACCATGTGGTGCGAGTCCTGAGGCTCCTATACTTTCTACACAATGGCAGCAGCGAGAAAGGAGCATAGCCTGGGTGGTGAGGATCTTTGATGATGGATACTGTTCTTCTACTCTTTTCCATAGATGCTGCCTGATCTGCTGAGTTACTCTAGCACTTTGTTTGTGTTGCAGTACCTACACACATACTCACACAATTACACAGTCACATATACTGCACATACACACAATCTCTCACACACCCACACACACATACCCATGTACACGCATGCTCACACACAGTCACAAAGTTCAAAGTAAACTTATTATCAAAGTGCATACATATACAACCCTGAGATTCATTTTCTTGTGGGCATTCATAGTACGTACAAAGGAACACAATAGAATCAATGAAAATCGTCACACAACAAAATGGACAAACAACCAGTGTGCAAAAGGCAACAAGTTCTGTGATGAGGCAAGTGAATTTGAGTGAAATTATCCCCTCTGGCTCAAGAACCTGATGGTTAAGGGTTATTAACAGTTTCTGAGCCAGGTGGTGTGGGTCCTGAAGCTTCTGTACTTCTTCCTGATGGCAGCAGTGAGAAGAGAGCCTGGACTAAATGGTGGATCTTCTATCTGTTGGTGAAGCACAAGAAGTTCAGCAGATGTTGAAATCCAAAGCAAGGTACACAAAATGCTGGAGGAACTCAACAGGTCAGGCAGCATCTATGCAAATAAATAAACAGTCAACATTTCAGGCCGAGGCCCTAATCTATTAGAACATAGAATAATACAGCACAGTACAGGCCCTTCGGCCCACAATGTTGTGCCGACCCTTAAACCCTACCTCCCATATAACCCACCACCTTAAATTCCTCCATATACCTGTCTAGTAGTCTCTTAAACTTCACTAGTGTATCTGCCTCCACCACTGACTCAGGCAGTGCATTCCACGCACCAACCACTCTCTGAGTAAAAAAACCTTCCTCTAATATCCCCCTTGAACTTCCCACCCATTACCTTAAAGCCATATCTTCTTGTATTGAGCAGTGGTGCCCTGGGGAAGAGGTGCTGGCTATCCACTCTATCTATTACTCTTATTATCTTGCACACCTCTATCATGTCTCCTCTCATCCTCCTTCTCTCCAAAGAGTAAAGCCCTAGCTCCCTTAATCTCTGATCATAATGCATACTCTCTAAACCAGGCAGCATCCTGGTAAATCTCCTCTGTACCCTTTCCGATGCTTCCACATCCTTCCTATAGTGAGGTGACCAGAACTGGATTGGTTAAGATTAGCTAAACTCTGCAATCAAACTTGATCTTTGTACTCAGGTGGAACGTATGTGGTGTACACAATAAATCTTCATTTGAGGCAACACAGTAACGTAATGGTTAGCATAACAGCATTATAGGATATTTTCAACAGAACATTCGTAGTAGTTTGTCAGGGTGTTAATGAGAAGCTGAACCTCCTAAGAAAGTAAGCACAATGCCTCAGTGACTTACATCCAGGTGTACTTACATCCACTGCGATGAAGTTCTTTGAGAGGTTGGTGATGAAAGATATCAACTCCTGCCTGAGAAGTGACTTGGATCTACTCCAATTTTCCTACTGTCTCAACAGGTCCACAGCAGATGCTCTTTCTTTGGCTCTTCTCTCAAACCTGGAATATTTGGACAGCAAAGATGCATACATTAAGATGCTCTTCATTGACTACAACTTAGCATTCATTACCATTATCTCTCAAAAGTAATCAATAAACTTCAAGACCTTGGCCTCAATACCTCATTGTGCAATTGGATCCTTGGTTTCCTCACGTGCAGACCCAAGAATGGTAGGGTTAGCAACAACATTTCCTCCACAATCTCCTTCAGCACAGGTGCATCACAAGACTGCTAGCTTAGCCCCCACTCTCCTCGCTTTACACTTACGACTGTGAGGCTAAGTACAGCTCCAGTTCAGTATTTAAGTTTGTTGACAAGACAATTGGTGTTGGCCAAATCAAAGGTGGTGATGAGTTAGCATGTCAGAGGGTGGTTGAAAATCTGACTGAGTGGTGCCACAACACCCTCTCAGTGTCGGCAAGACCAAGAAGCTGATTGGATTGATAGATAGATAGATAGATACTTTATTGATCCCAAAGGAAATTACAGAGTCACAGCTACAAGTGCACTGATATACAAATATCCAAATATTAGAAGAGAAGAAAAAAACGATAAAAAATAAGTTACCTCAAGCAGTCTAGCATGAGGAGGTCATCACTTCCCCAGCTACAGGTTCTTTCGCTTTTCTTTTTAAATCTTTTTATTATTACAGTATTACATTATTCATAAATAACATGAGTACATCGAAGTAAACAACACTTACAATGTCTCAAGGAAAAAAAACATTATTTTAAGGATTGAAAAATGTTGGTGATAATAAAAAAAACCCGACTAAGCAGAAAAAGTGGGGGGAAAAGTCACATTAGGTGTACAACCTGGAGGCATGCGTCATACAAGAAGCTTCTAAAGATAAACATCAAACCGCCATCCAGCTGCAGGTTGACTCATTATAGAGTCTAATAGCTGAGGGTAAGCATGACCTCATACAGTGCTCTTTGGAGCTGCGCGGTTGCCTTCAGGTGGAGGAAACTGGAGGTCCATAAGCAAATTCTCAATGGGGGATCAGGGGTGGGGAGAGTCAGCAATTTTAAATACCTCAGTCTTACCATTTCAGAGGATCTCTCCTGGGTCCATCACTTGAGAGCTTGTACAAAGAAAACACAGCAGTGCTTTTACTTTCTCAGAAGATTACAAAGAATCAGCATGTCATCTAAAACTTTTATGAACTTCTATCAAGGTGTGGTGGAGAGTATCACTGCCTGGGATGGAAACACCAATGCTCTTGAATGTAAAAACCTGCAAGAATTAATGGATATGTCCCAGTCCATAACAGGTAAAGCCCTCTCCACCATTGAACATATCCACATGGAGTGTTGTCAGAGGAAAGCAGCATCCATCATTGAGGACCCCCACCATCCAAACCAGGTTCTCTTCCTGCTGCTGCCATTAGGAAGATGGTGCAGGGGTCCCAGAACCTACAGAACCAGGTTCAGGAACAAAGTTCAAAATAAATTATCAATGTGCATACATGTCACTTGAGAATGCCTTGGGTGAGTGGAGTCTTTGACTTTTAGTTTGTTGTCAACAAGCGATCTCGGACTTAGATATTTTTGGATTCTTCATTATAGGAAGGATATGGAAGCTTTAGAGAGCTTGCAGAGGATATTGACCAAGATGCTGCCTGGATTAGACAGCATGTCTGATGAGGACAGGACGAGTGGGCAGGGCTTTTCTCTTTGGAGTGAAGAAGATTGAGGGATGACTTGATGAAGGTGTACAGGGTGATAAGAAGTATAGATGAAGTGGATAACCAGAGACTTTTCCAGGGTAGAAATGGCTGATATGAGGGGGTAATGGGTAATTTTAAAGTGTTTGGAGGAAATTATTGCAGAGGGAGGTTTTTACACAGAGAGTGGATGATGCATAGAGCACGCTGCCAGGAGTGGCGGTAGAGGCAGATACATTAGGAACATTTAAAAGACTCTTATGTAGACACGAGGAAGACAGAAAAATGGAGGACTATGAGGGAGAGAAGGATTAGATTGATTTTAGAGTAGGTGGGCACAGCATTGAGGTCCGAAGGGCCAGGACTGTGTTGTAATGGTCTATATTTAATATTCTCTGCTCCAAACCTGGTGGCTAAATTCACAGATCTGTAGCTTGGCCACATCTCAAGCACATTTATATCACAATCATTGTCAATTAGTCTGAAAATTATAGACTTTAAATAGGCATCCACCTGCTGTTTTCAACACCCTAAATCCAAAATATTCCAAGTAGATCAAGTGATTAATATTCCTAGCATGGAGAAGGAAAGGTTAGTGTTTCAGTCATATTATCTGAAGTGTGAAAAGTGTTTGATGGCTCTGACCCTGTACTCACTGGAGTTTAGAAGAATGAGGCGGTGTGAATCTCATTGAAACCTATCAAGTAATGAAAGGCCTAGATAGAGTGGATGTGGAAAGGATGTTTCCTATAGTGGGAGTCTAGGACCAGAGGGCAAAACCTCAGAATGCAGGGACATCTATTTAGAACAGAGATGAGGAGGAATTTCTTTAGCCAGAGGATGGTGAACCTGATGAATTCATTGCAAGAGACAGCTGTGGAGACCAAGTCTCAGAGTATACTTAAGAGTATACTTAAAACAGAGTTTGAAACCTTCTTGAGCATCAGAGGTTATAGGGATAAGGAGGTGAATCAGTTTGTGAGGGATAATAAGTCAGCCACAACAGATTGTCACAGCAGACTTGATGGGCCAAATGGCCTAATCAACATCTGCTTTAAATATACCCAATGACTTTACCTCCCCAAGCCATCCATCGTAATGAATTCCACAGATCCACCACCCTTGGGCTACAGAAATTCCTCCTTAACTCTGTTCTGAATGGACATCTTAGTAGTCTGAGGATGTGCCCTCTGGTCCTAGATACCCCCATGACAGGAAAAATCATCTTCACATCCACTCCATCTAGACCTTTCAATATTCCATAAGACCATAAGATACAGGAACAGAATTAGGCCACTTGGCCCTTCGAATCAGCTCCTCCATTTCATCATGGCTGATCCAATTTTCCTCTCAGCCCCAATCTCCAGAATTCCCCCTGTAGCCTTTCATGCCCTGACCAATAAAGAATCCATCAACCTCTGCCTTAAGTATACATAAAGATTTGACCTCCACAGCTGCCTATGGCAAAGAATTGCACAGATTCACCACTCTCTGGCTAAAGAAATTCATCCTTATTTCCATTCTAAAAGGATGCCCATCTGTTCTGAAGCTGTGTCCTCTGGTGTTAGATTCCCCCACCACAGGAAACATCCTCTCCACATCCACTTTATTAAGGCCCTTCACTATTCAATACATTTCAGTTAGGCCAACCCTCATTCTTCTGAATTCTAGTAAATACAGGCCCTGAGCCTGTATCAAACACTCTTCATGTGATGAACCATTCAAATCCTGGAATAATTTTCATGAACCTCCTTCGAACTCTCTCCAGTTTCAGCACAGCCTTTCAAAGATAAAGGACCAAAGACTGCTACAATAGTCCAACTGAGGCCTCACCAGTGCTTGATATAGTCTCGACATTACATCCTTGCTTTTATATTCTAGTCCTCTTGAAATGAATGCTAACATTGTATTTGCCTTCCTCACCACAGGCTCAACGGGGAAAGTAACCTTTAGGGAATCCTGCGCAAGAGTTCCCAAGTCCCTTTGTACCTCAGATTTTTGTATTTTCTCTCCATTGAGAAAATAGTCAACCCTTTCACTTCTTCTACCAAAATGCATGACCATACATTTCCTGACACTGTATTCCATTGCCACTTCTTTGTCCATTCTCCTAATCTGTCTGTCCGTCTGTAGCCTCTCTACTTTCTCAAAACTACCTGCTCCTCCAGCTATCTTCATATCCTCTGCAAATTTATACTTTATACTTTATTGTTGCCAAACAATTGGTACTAGAACGTACAATCATCACAGCGATATTTGATTCTGTGCTTCACACTCCCTGGATTACAAATATTAAATATTAAAAATAGTTGAAATTAGTAAATATTAAAAATTTAAATTATAAATCATAAATAGAAAATAGAAAAATGGGAAGTAAGGTAGTGAAGAAAAACCGAGGCAGGTCTGGATATTTGGAGGGTATGGCCCAGATCAGCCATCAATTCCATCGTTCATTGACATATAACATAAAAAGAAATGGTCCTATCACAAACTCCTGTGGAACACCACTAGTCATCGGCAGCCAATCAGAAAAGTCTCCCTTTATTCCCACTCTTTGCCTCCTGCCACTCGGCCACTGCTTTATCCATGCTAGAACCTTTCATATAATACCATGGGCTGGTAACTTGTTAAGCAGCAGCATGTTTGGCACCTTGTCAAATGCTTTCTTGAAATACAAGTACACAACACTTATTCTCCTCTCTCTATCCTGGTTGTTACTTCTTCAAATCTCCAACAGATTTGTCAGGCAAGACTTTCCCTTGAGGAAACCATGCTAACTATGGTCTATTTCATCATGTGCCTCCAAGTACCCCAAAACCACATCCTTAACTCTCGATTCCAAATCTTCCAGACCACTGAGGTTAGACTAACTGGCCTACCATTTCCTTTCTTCTGCCTCTCTTCCTTCTTGAAGAGTGGAGTGGTATTTGCAATTTTGCATAGGTTTCCATAGTATTCAATAGGCTTCAATGAGATCCCCCCATTCTTCTATACGCCAGCAAGTACAAGTTGAGAGCCCTCAAATGCTCCTCATATGTTAACTCTTTCATTCCTGGGATCATTGTCATAAACCCCTGGACCCTCACCAATGCCAGCACATCCTTTCTTAGATAAGGACCCCAAAAGTATGGTTCATTGTAAAATATAAATTTCCAACATACATTCTGTTCTTCAAAGGATGTGCTAACCAAGTGAATCAGGTACCAGAATGAATCAAATTTAGACTTAATTGTTATTCAACCATACACATTAATCCAGCCAAACAAAACAGCATCCCTCCAGGGCAAGGTGCAATACACAGTACCAACAGAGAGCACAGATAATTACAATGCAGAAAAACATACCATCACAAAAAAAATAGCCCAAGTCCCTGAGAGTCATGGCCTGTACATTGATGGTGCATGGGGTGTTGTCCTGGAGACATGTTTCGACAAGTCAAACATGCAGCAGTTCCTCATCATGCACTAGTGCAGCCATGGACAAATGCATTCCATTTTGTTTTCAACTGAGCAAACACTGGAGACCAAACCAACAGGAGGGGCCAGCCCCCAGCCCAGCGCAGACTCCAGCACACCCACTGTGCCTCTGGGCCCCCAGCCCAGCACACTCACTGTGCCTCTGAGCCCCCAGCCCAGCACACTCACGGTGCCTCTGAGCCCCCAGCCCAGCACACTCGCTGTGCCTCTGAGCCCCCAGCCCAGCACACTCGCTGTGCCTCTGAGCCCCCAGCCCAGCACATCCGCTGTGCCTCTGCTCTCTCCCACAATGCCCTGCGTCTCCTCTCCTGGGTGGCTGCACAGGCAACACCATGGCTTAAAAGCCTGGTCCATGTGACAATGAGGCCACACAACTGCCCTACTGCTGGTCTTGCCAATGAGTCTGACTTGCAGTATGCTACATTACCAACAGGGTTCTGCAATCACAAGAAAAACATGTAAGAAAACAATCTGCATATTTTTTTAGACCATACACTGCCTCCATTGCCTTCTCTTCTGTGTGCCTGTAGCAGGCGACCACACGATCCACAAGTCCACAAGTCCAGCTCCACCGCTACTGAGCAACTGACTAGTGGGGTAGGCCTGCAACACTTGATATTCTTCGTATCCATTAGAGTCCAGCAATCATGAACAAGATGAATGGAAGTACTTTGATCTTTTCTGATTCTCTGAATAATCATTGAATCAATCCTTGCATTAATCTGTCACAAACTCTGTTCTATAACTTGGCAGAGAGGAACATTGATTGTAGATTCACAGCCTTATCTTTCATGTCTAGGATCAGGAGGACCCCACCGGGGGAGCTCAAACACACTATAATCATTGTAATCATGAACGTATCCAGAAAAGGTGAACGGTCGTTGACAGGAAAAGGATTGTGAGAATTAATAACCAGTAAATAGATTGCAGTAATGTGGTAACAGGGAAATCTAGACACAGGAACATGGACTGGAGCAGTATCAACACTGTAGTTTTAGAAGCTTCACTATTTATGTAGTAGCTGCTCTCGTTGTAATAGAAAATCGGATTTACTGAGAAACCTACGGATAATTATTTTATTATATAAGCAGGATTTGGTCTGTTGTTTAATAATTTCTTTCAATAGCCACAACTCTGTTTTCAAAACGCAAACAACAGGAATTCTGCAGATGCTGGAAATTCAAGCAACACACATCAAAGTTGCTGGTGAACACAGCAGGCCAGGCAGCACCTCTAGGAAGAGGTACAGTCGACGTTTCAGGCCGAGACCCTTCGTCAGGACTAACTGAAGGAAGAGTGAGTAAGGGATTTGAAAGTTGGAGGGAGAAGGGGAGATCCAAAATGATAGGAGAAGACAGGAGGGGGAGGGATGGAGCCAAGAGCTGGACAGGTGATTGGTAAAAGGGATACGAGAGGATCATGGGACAGGAGGCCCAGGGAGAAAGAGAAGGGGGGACCCAGAGGATGGGCAAGGGGTATAGTCAGAGGGACAGAGGGAGAAAAAGGAGAGTGAGAGAAAGAATGTGTGTATGAAAATAAATAACGGATGGGATACAAGGGGGAGGTGGGGCATTAGCGGAAGTTAGAGAAGTCGATGCTCATGCCATCAGGTTGGAGACTACCCAGATGGAATATAAGGTGTTGTTCCTCCAACCTGATTGTGGCTTCATCTTTACAGTAGAGGAGGCCGTGGATAGACATGTCAGAATGGGAATGGGATGTGGAATTAAAATGTGTGGCCACTGGGAGATCCTGCTTTCTCTGGCAGGCGGAGCATAGGTGTTCAGCAAAGCTGTCTCCCAGTCTGCGTCAGGTCTCGCCAATATATAGAAGGCCACATCGGGAGAACCGGATGCAGTATATCACCCCAGCCGACTTACAGGTGAAGTGTTGCCTCACCTGGAAGGACTGTTTGGGGCCCTGAATGGTGGTAAGGGAGGAAGTGTAAGGGCACGTGTAGCACTTGTTCCGCTTACACGGAAAAGTGCCAGGAGGGAGATCAGTGGGGAGGGATGGGGGGGACGAATGGACAAGGGAGTCGCGTAGGGAGCGATCCCTGCGGAAAGCAGAGAGGGGGGGAGGGAAAGATGTGCTTAGTGGTGGGATCCCGTTGGAGGTGGCAGAAGTTACGGAGATAGAGTGGATGTGGAGAGTATGTTTCCTATGGCCTTGATAGAGTGGATGTGGAGAGTATGTTTCCTATGGCCTTGATAGAGTGGATGTGGAGAATATGTTTCCTATGGCCTTGATAGAGTGGATGTGGAGAGTATGTTTCCTATGGTGGGAGAGTCTAAGACCAAAGGGCACAGTTCAAAATAGAGGGGCATCCATTTTGAATGAAGATGAGGAGGAATTTCTTTAGCTATAATCTGCGTAATTCTTTGCCACGGGCAGCTGTGGAGGCCAAGTCTATATGTATATTTAAGGCACAGGTTGAAAGATTCTTGATTGGTCAGGGCATGAAGGGATATAGAGGGAAGTCAGGAGACTGGGGCTGAGAGGAAAAATAGATCAGCTATGATGAAAAGGGCCAAATGACCTAATTCTGCTCCTAATTCTTATGGTCTCATGGTCTTAAAACAACCTCGAGCATAGAATGTAGAACAGGCCCTTTAGCCCACAATGCTGTACCAACATTTTAAACTACTCCAAGATTAATCTACCACATAGCCCTTCTTTTTTCTTTCATCCATGTGCCTATCCAAGAGTCTCTTACATGTTTCTAATGTATCTGCTACTCACACGACCCCCGGCAGTGTGTTCCACACACACTCCATTTTGTGTAAAACGTCTACCTCTGACACCCCCGAAACTCTTTCCTCCAATCACCTTAAAATTATGCCCTCTCATTCCTGCTCTGGGAAAAACGGTCTGACTGCCCACTATATCTATGCTTCTTATCATCTTGCACATCTTTATCAAGTCACCTCTCACCCTCCTACACTCCAAAGACAAAAGCCCTAACTCACTCAACCTATCCTTATAAGATATGCTCTCCAGTCTAGGCTGCATCCTGGTAAATCTCCTTTACACATTCTCCAAAGCTTCCACATCTTTCCGATTATGAAGTAACCAGAATTGAATACAATACTCGGTGTAGTCTAACCAGAGTTTTATAGAATGACAACACTACCTCTCAACTCTGAATGCAATCCCCTAACTAATGAAGCCAACATACCCTGTGCCTTCTTAACCACTCTCACAACTTGAGTGGCAACTTTGAGGAAGCTGTGGACGTGGATACAAGACTCCTTTGTTCTTCCACACAGACGAGCATCCTGTACTGGGCCTTTTGGTTCAGCATTCCAAAGTGTGTCACTTCACACTTTTCCAGGTTCAGCCTGCCACTTCTCAGCCCAGCTCTGAATCCTGTCAATGTCCCACTGTAAATTATGAAAGATTGCCCATTTCCCATGTTTCAGGAGCCTTTGACTCAGTAATGATTCCTCAAGGTTGTTATAGGTGGGGGAGCTCATGAGTATAAACCCCCACTACTTATTAAATACTCTCAACGGCATGCAGCTCTGACAACCAAGTCCAGCTCCTGGCTTTCACGTATGGTTTAGTTACTAAGCCTGGCAGAACCATTTCTATTGACAAGAGAAGAGGGAAAGGTGGGTTACTGGCGCCTTAAAACCAGTCGCATTCGGCAAATGGGGCTCGTCAACCGTAGTTGGCAGTTCATCTAGGAGAAGGAAATCTCAAATCTCAAGCCTCCACTGCCTTATGGCTATACCCAGTCATGGTGGAGTCCTTGGGGGTAAACCCTCAAGAAAAATCCAAAGCTGAAGTCCCTAAGGGAGTCTCTATTGAGTTCAACGCGGACTGGCAACTCCCGTGACTCCGCTGGTGCCAAACTGTATCAGTTTCTGCTGTTCCTTTAGATTCATCAGCCGGACGGAAAGGGGCAGCCTGCAGCAATGACAAATGCTTGCTACTTGGGCATGCATATCACATAGATAGCTGGGATGCAACATCCATGGTTGACTCTGACCAATTGAAGACCTTGTCTCAGTAAAGACAATGATGAAATTCATCCCACACAAAGTGCTGGAGAAACTCTACAGGCCAGGAGGCATCTATAGAAAAGAGTAAACAGTCAATGTTTCTGGCCAAGACCCTTCATCAGGACTGGCAAGAAAGGAGGAAGAAGTCAGAATAAGAAGGTGGGGGCAAGGGGAGAAAGAAATGCAAGGTGGCAGGTGATAGGTGAAACTGGGAGAAGGGATGGGGTGAAGTAAAGAGCTGAAAAGTTGATTAGTGAATTGAAAATACCTCTTTTTCCCTTATTAGAGAGAGAGAGAGAGCCTGTTGTAGGTCAAATTATGGGGTGAACAAGTAGTCTTTGGGGTACTGCAAGTCTGTGTCTTTACTGATGCTTTGCTGCACACTTGAGTGCTCAGAGGAGGTCGCAGATGCTTTTTTTGCTGGTGGGGGAGGGAGGATCATTGCTTTGCTGATGCTTATGCGTGGGAGGGGTGAGCTGGGGGCGGTGGTCTTTGGGGTTCTAATATTTAACTATCATTCATTCTTTGGGGCACCTCTCTGTTTTTGTGGATGGTTGCGAAAAAAAAAAAGAATTTCAAGATGTGTATTTTATACATTTCTCTAGACATTAGATCTTCCTTTGAAACCTTTGAAAGAGATAAAGGGTTGCAGAAGGGGGAATCTGATAGGAGAGGGTAGCAGAGCACCATGGAAAAAAGAGAAGGGGAGGAGCACCAGAGGGAAGTGATGGACATGTAAAAGAGAAGGTGTGAGAGGGAAACAAGAACGGGGAATGGTGAAGGAGATTGGTGGGAGGGAGATCTCGTTTTTTTTGGAAGATGGAGCTCGGTACTCGGTAAAGCAGTCTCCCAATCTACATCGAGGCCACACCAAGAGTACCGGATACTGTTGATGACCTCAATGGACTTGCAGGTGAAATGCCGCCTCACCTGGCAGAGAGGGAGGAAACGTAGGGGCAGGTACGTCACTTCGTCCACTTGCGAGGTTAAGTTCCAGGAGGGAGATCAGTGGGGAGAGACGAGTGGACAAGGGAGATCAGTGGAGAGAGACAAATAGACAAGGGAGATCAGTGAGGAGAGACACAAATGGACAAGGGAGATCAGTGGGGAGAGACGAGTGTACAAGGGAGATCAGTGGGGAGAGACGAGTGGACAAAGGAGATCAGTGGGGAGAGATGAGTGGACAAGGGAGATCAGTGGGGAGAGATGAGTGGACAAGGGAGATCAGTGGGGGAGACGAGTGGACAAGGGAGATCAGTGGGGAGAGACACAAATGGACAAGGGAGATCAGTGGGGAGAGACAAGTGGACAAGGGAGATCAGTGGGGAGAGACGAGTGGACAAGGGAGATTAGTGGGGAGAGACGAGTGGACAAAGGAGATCAATGGGGAGAGACAAGTGGACAAGGGAGATCAGTGGGGAGAGACGAGTGGACAAGGGAAATCAGTGGGGGAGACGAGTAGACAAGGGAGATCAGTGGGGAGAGACACAAATGGACAAGGGAGATCAGTGGGGAGAGACAAGTGGACAAGGGAGATCAGTGAGGAGAGACGAGTGGACAAAGGAGATCAATGGGGAGAGACGAGTGGACAAGGGAGATCAGTGGGGAGAGACGAGTGGACAAGGGAGATCAGTGGGGAGAGACGAGTGGACAAAGGAGATCAGTGGGGAGAGACGGGTGGACAAGGGAGATCAGTGGGGAGAGACGAGTGGACAAGGGAGATCAGTGGGAGAGACGAGTGGACAAGGGAGATCAGTGGGGAAAGATGAATGGACAAGGGAGACGCATAGACAGCGATCCCTGCTGAAAGCAGAAAGTTGGGGTAAGGAAAAGACATGTTTGGTGGTGGGATCCCATTGGAGATGTCAGAAGTTACAAAGAGTTATGTGATGGGTATGGAGGCTTGTGTGGTGATAGGTGAGGAGAAGGGGGATCCAGGCCTTGGTGTAGCTGTAGGAGAATGGGGTGAGGGCAGATGTGCACAAAACGTAGAGATGCAGGTGAGGGCAATATTGATGAAGAAGGAAGGGAATCCCATCACCTTCCTCTGGTGCTCCTCCCTGTTCTCTTGTTCTCTTTCTTCCATGTTATTCTATCCTCTTTTCTCTCAGATTCTCTCTTCTCCCAGATTCTCTCTTCTCCAGCCCTTTATCTCTATCATCAATCAACTTCCCAGTTTTTTACTTCACCGCTCCCCCTCTCCTGGTTTCTCCCATCACCTGCTACCTTGTACTTCTTCTTCTGAGCCCCCCACCTTACTCTGACTTCTTCCCCCTTCCTTTCCAGTCCTGATGAAGGGGCTTCGCCTGAAATATCAACTGTTTACTATTTTCCATAGAGGCTACCTGACCTGCTGAGTTCCTCCAGCATTTTGTGTATGTTCCTTCAGATTTCCAGCATTTGCAGAATTTCTTGGGTATGGTGAGATTCAGCCTTTAGTAGACTGAGGATAAAAGTGGTCCCGCCCTTCTATACACTTCTACAGCCGGCTCCTCAAAGCACGAAGCTACTTCCAATGCACACTCCACAAAATTCTCCAATCATAAGGCAGGTAAACAAAATGATAACAGATTCCTCTCCCATTCCAATCTCCACAGGTTGAAGTTCCAAATTATACTCAGTCATCTCCCATGGGCCGGCCATGGCCACAGCAACTTGTCTAGAGAGACACTCTGTTTCGAGCTGAATCACTGCTTGCAATTTCTAAGTGGACTGCAAAAATGATTTTAAAAATTATTGAAATCCTCCTTGAAGAAGTGTAATATCACCAGCAACCCATGGGGACCCCTAACGCATGACTACTTGGATTGGAGAAAGGGATTTAGGAATGGCACTGAGTAATCTGGGTCCTTTTGAGAGCACAATCCCTGTGGAAGGAGTGAATTCTCTCCCAAACTGTTTCCTCGGGCAGCTCCTACCTCAGCTTTGAGAGCCTGTCATTCCCACATTAGGCTCATTAACTCAACAGAGTCCAAGGAAATGGACTGGAACCAAGTCATTGACTGATCCCCCAAAGAGGAAAGCTATTATTTCACTTATTTACTTCGAGATATAGCACAGAGTCAGCTGTATCTGCCCATTGAACTATGGCATTCAGCAATCCACTGATTTTAATCACAGGACAATTTACAATTAACAATTAACCTACTAACCAGTACATCTATGACTGTGGGAAAAAAAACTGGAGCATCCAGAGGAAACCCATGCATTCATGGGAAGGAACCCACAAATTTTCTTACAGAATGCTCTGGAATTAAACTCCAGACTCTGAGGTGTCGATATGCAATAGTTTTGTGCTAACTGTGGCACCTGACCTTGAACTCTGAGATATCCAGAGGTGTTCAAAGCCAAATGTTATTCATCTGATGAAGGGTCTCAAACCAAACATTCATCTCCCTTCATAGATGCTGCCTGACATGCTGAGCTCCTCCAGCAACTTGTATGAGTCGTTCTGGATTTACAATGTCTGCAGAATCTCTTGCTTTTAGATTCCTCACCTCTGCCTGTCTGACCCACAAAACAGGTGCCCCACCCCCCCGGTTTGTGTCCTGAGACCTCTCCTCTACTCCCTTTACACCCACGACCGTGCTGCCACGCACAGCTCCAATCTGCTGATCAAACTTGCAGATGAGACAAAATTGATCGGCCTTATTTCTAGCAGTGATGAGACAGCCTACAGAGGAGAGGTTAACACTCCGACACAGTGGTGCCAAGGTAACAACCTCTCCCTCAATGTCCAAAAAACAAAAGTTCTAATCATGGATTACAGGAGGAATGGAGATAGGCTTGCCCGGATCAATATCAATGGGTCGGCAATTGAGAGGGTGAGTAGTTTCAAGTTCCTCGGTATACACATCACTGATGATCTCACCTGGGCTGTACACACCGGCTGTGTGGCAAAAAAAAGCACAACAGTGTCTCTTCCACCTTAAGCAACTGAAGAAATTAGGCCTGAGCCCCCAGATCCTCAAGAACTTCCAAGGGAGCACCTTTGTGAGCATCCTGACTGGCTGCATCACTGCCTAGTATGGGAGCTGCACCAACCTTGATCACTGGGCACTGCAGAGAGTGGTACGGACAGCCCAGCGCATCTGTGGATGTGAACATCCCTCCGTTGAGGACACTTACAGCAGCAAGTGTGTAAAGAAGGCCTGGAAGATAATCAGGGACAGTGGTCACCCCAACTATAAACTGTTTCAGCTGCTTCCTCCTGGCAAACGGTACTGCAGCATTCAAGCCAGGACCAACAGGCCACAGGACAGCTTCTTTCTACAAGCTATTAGACTTATTAATTCACATTGTGATGGAGTCATAATGCAAAAGTTTTCACTCTGTCATTTTGTGGGACAGATGTAAGAATTAAATAAATTCAAATTCATTCACCTGATTTCCAACAAGACCTCCAGAGTGTTCAGCAAAGACCTTCCTGTCATACTCGATCAGCTCCCTTCACGACTGAAGACCTCTGAGTGGTGAGTGAAGATTGCACAGATGACAGAGCATCAATTGGGATAAATAGTGAGACAAATGAATCAGTTCATTTTGTACACTCAGTGACAGCTTTATTACGTGCACCGGTACACAAGCTTGTTAATGCAGATATCTTATCAGCCAATCACATGGCAGTAACTCAATGCCAAAAGCATGCAGACGTGGTCAACAGGTTCAGTCGTTATTCAGACCAAACATCAGAATGGGGAAGAATTGTGATCTCAGTGATGTTGACTATTGTATGATTGTCGGTGTCAGATGGAATAGTTTAGGTATCTCAGAAACTGCTGGTCACCTGGGGTTTTTCACACTCAATATCCTCTGGAATTTACAGAGAATGGTGTGAAAAACAAAAAAAAATCCAGTGAGCAGCAGTTCTGTGGGTGAAAATGCCTCGTTAATGAGAGAGATCAGAGGAGAATGGCCAGACTGTTTCAAGCTGGCAGGAAGGCGACAACAATGCATAGCCACGCATTTCTGCGTGTCACTGTTGTAGAGCATCTCTGAATGCACAACATGTCAAATATTGAAGTGGATGGGTTACAGCAGCAGAAGACCACAAAACATATACTCAGTACCTACTTTATTATTCAGAGAAAGTACCTAATAAAGTGGCCATTGTGTGTAAAACCAAATTTGTTGCTTAATAGGATTCGACATTTTTGTGACGTGGCTTCTGCAGTTGGTTACCTTAAAGCTAATCTACCTTATCATACTGATTGACTGCATCTGCTTCAAGATCTATTTCATAAAAGAATTTACAAAGCTATCTAGCTAATTAACTTGCAGTTGACATAGACTCACTTATTGGATTACATAGATTTATCACAGATCATCTTCTGAATCTTAATTCAAAATATATACAATATGTGGTGAGCAGTTTTGCTTTCTGAGGCCTGAACATTATTTCCAACACTTGTAATTATTGTAGTATATTGCAGAATTTATAGCAAGAAAAACTATGCGACCATAATACATAGGCTGAATAGCCTAATTCTGCTCCCATCTAGTCTGCTCCTATCTTGGCTGACTTATTCAATACTCTCTGGCTCAAGAAATTCTTCCTCATCTCAGTTCTAAAGGGAACTTCTTCTATTCCAGCCTCCTTATACCCTGGACCAATACCCCATGTTGGGAAGACCTGTTCTATTGCGAGGCTGTGCCCTCTGGTCCTAGATTCAGCTACTACAGGAAACATCCCCTTCACGTCCACTCTACGTTGGCCTTTCAATATCTGATCACGTTTGAAGTGCACTGTGGAACTTAAGGCAAGATTTTAATTCCATTTGAAAACAAAAAAAATAGTATGGAAACTTTTGCGGCAGAGAAGACACCTAGACAGTAGGTAGTCAAAACTGCACAACTCACCACCAGTACCAGCCTACCCTCCATCAAGGACATACAGTTATATACAGAAAGATAGCGGACAAAAGCCAGGCCACCACCACGACTTTATCATTTCCTTCTGTACAAACATCCTGCGCCTCGCATCATTTTATGGACAAACAATCAATGTATATAGATATATAAACACAATAAAATCTGCAGATGCTGGAAATACAAATCAACACACACAAAATGCTGGGGGAGCTCCCCATGTCGGGCAGCATCTATGGAAATGAATAAAGAGGCTGAGAACTTTCTTCAGAACTGAAATGGAAGATGGAAAATACCAGAATAAATGGTGGTGGGAGGGAAGGAGGCCAGCTAGAAGGTGATAGGTGAAACCAAGTAGATGGGAAAGGTAAAGGGCTGGAGAGTTTGGTATCTGATAAGAGAGGAGAGTGGACCATAGGAAAAAAAGAAAGGGGAGAGGCACGGGGGGAGTGATAGGCAGGTGAGAAAAACAAGAGGCCAAAATGGGGAATAGAAGAAGGGAATGGGAAGGGGAAAAAAAATACCGGAAGGAGAAATCAATATTCATGTCATCAGGTTGGAGGTTTCCCAGACAGAGTATAAGGCATTGCTCCTTTACCCTGATGGTGGCCTTAGTTTGGCACAAGAGGAGGCCATATACCAACAGTCAAAATGGGAACGGGAATCAGAGTTATAATGTTTGGCCACCAGGAGGTTCCACTTTTTGTGGCTGAAGCGAAGGTGTTCGATGAAGTGGTCCCCCACTTTATGACAGGTCTCACCAAAGTAGGGGAGGCCATAACAGGTGCACCTGACATAATAGACAATGCAAGTGGATTCGCAGTCGAAGTGTTGCCTCACATGGAAGGACTGTTTAGGCCCTTCGTGGAGGTGAGGGAGGAGGTGAATGGGCAGGTGTAGCTCTTGGGCTGCTTGCAGGGTCAGTGTCTGGAGGGACATTAGTAGGGGGGCAAATGGACAATGGAATCGCTGAGGGAGTGATCCTCGTGGAAAGCGAGAGGGGGAGGTAGAGTGACCAGTTGAACATGAACCTAAGGGGAACAAATATTCCTACAGTCAGGTTTGTTAGAGCTTTTGGGGAGGGTTTAAGCTAACTTGGCCAGATATGTGGGAACTGGAGAGAAGGGACTCAAATAGGACAAAGGGTAAAAAAACAAAGAGAGCATGCACTCAGACTGTCAGGAAGAGCATACAGATGATAGGACAAAATTGCAGCCAGCAGGGTGAGAATCAGAGGAGCAGAATCAAAAGGTGAGTATCAGTGCATTAGGTAGGGATGCAGAATCAAAAAGCGTAGTAAATGCAGCACTCAAGGTGTTATATCTCAATGAACAGAGTCTATGAAGTAAGGTGGATGATCTTGTTAAACTATTACAGATTGTTAGGTATGATGTTTTCACCATCACTGATTCATGGCTGAAGGATGGTTGTAGCTGGGAGCTGAATGTCCAAGGTTACACATTGTATCAGAGGGATAGGAAGGTGGGCAGAGGGGGTGGCGTGGCTCTGCTGGTAAAGAATGGCATCAAATCAGTAGAAAGATGTGACATAGATCAAAGATGTTGAACCCTTGTGGTTGAGATAAAAAAACTGCAAGGGTAAAAGGACCCTGATGGCAGTTACATACAAGTCTCCTAACAGTAGCTGGGATGTGGAACGCAGATTACAACACAAAATGGAAAAGGTGTGTGTGTCAAAAGGGCAATGTTAGTTATAAGATATATCAGGTTGATTGAGAAAATCAAGTTGGAAATGGACCCCAAGAGGGTGAGTTTCTTGAATACCAATGAGATGACTTTTTAGAGCAGTTCGTCATTGAGCTGACTATGGGATCATCTATACTTCATTGAGTGTTATGTAATGAACCAGAGATGATTAGCGAGCTTAAGGTAAAAGAACCTTTAAGAGACAATGATCACAATATGATTGAGTTCAACTTGAAACTTGATAGGGAGAAAAGTAAGTCTGGCATAGTAGTATTTTAATCGAGTAAAGAAAATCAGTGGTGTAGGGAGGAGTTGGCCAAAGTAAATTGGAAGGAGATGCTGGCGGAATGACAGCAGAGCAGCAATGGCGTGAGTTTCTGGAAAAAATGAGGAAGGTGCAGGATAGATGTGTTCCAAAAACAAAGAAATACTTGGCTGACAAGGGAAGTCAACATTAATGTAAATAAAAGAGAGGGCATAGAACAGAGCAAAAATGACTGGGGAGACAGAGGACTGGGAAGCTTTTCAAACCCTACAGAAAGCAACTAAAACAAGTATTAGGAGGGAAAAGATGAAATATAAAAGCAAGCTAGAATACAATATCAAAGTGGATAGTAAAAGTTTTTTCAAATGTGTAAAAAATTAAAAGAGAGATGAGAGTGAATATAGGACTGCTAGAAAATAAGGCTGGAGAAATAATAACGGGGGACAAGGAGATAGCAGATGAACTAAATGAGTATTCTGCATCAGTCTTCACTGTGGAAGACATCAGCAGTGTGCCAGATGTTGAAGGGTCTGAGAGAAGAGAAATGAGTCCAGTTACAATTACAAGGGAGAAAGTGCTCAAAAAGCTGAAAGATCTAAGGGTTCATAAGTCACCCGGACCAGATGAACTGCACCCTAGGGTTCTGAAAAGGTAGCAGTAGAGATTGTTGATCCAATAGTAATGATCTTTCAAATATTATTGAACTCTGACAGGGTACCAGAGGACTGGAAAATTGCAAATGTCACTCCATTCTTTAAGAAAGAGAAAGGAAGCAGAAAGGAAATTATAGACCAGTTAGCCTGACCTCAGTGTGCTTTATTTTTGTTAGTGGGGGGGAGGGGGATTGTTGCTTGCTGCCGCTTACACGAGGGAGGGAGGGGAGCTGGGCGGGGTAGGAATTTGGGGTTCTAACATTTAACTGTCATTCATTCTTTGGGGCACTTCTCTGTTTTCATAGATGGTTGTGAAGAAAAAACATTTCAGGATGTATATTGTATATATTTCTCTGACATTAAATGTACATTTGAACCTTTGATATATTAATTGACAGTTTGTCTCCAGAGATGGAGAAAAAAAAGACCATGAAAGGGGAAGGAGAAGTCAGAAATGGACCAAGTAAATTTAAGAGCAGGGTAGAAGTTGGAGGCACAGTTGATGAACTTGACAAGTTCAGAATGGGTGCAGGAAGCAGCGCCAATGCAATCATTGATGTAGTGGAAAAACAGTTGGGGAATATTACAGGGGAAGGCTTGGAACATGAACTGTTTCACTCAGCAATCAAAAAGGCAGGCACAGCTGGGGCTCATGTGGTCGCTCGTGGCTACCGTTCATCTGGAGAAATTGAGAGGAACCGAAGGAAATGTTGTTGAGTGTGAGGACCAGTTCTGCCAGCTGGAGAAAGGTAGTGGTGGAGAGGAATTAATTGGTTCTTTTTTTAAGAAAGAAGCAGGGAGATTTGAAACCTTCTTGATGGGGACTAACATCCAAGGTGCAAATGAGGCAGTCACGGCCAGGAGATTGAAAATAGCTGAGGAGATTGAGAGCATTTAAAGAGTCGTAGATGTAGGAGGGGACTGAACCAAGGGGGATAGAATGGAATCGAGCTATAAGGATGCAAGTTCAGTGGGGCAGTAGCAGGCAGAGGCAACTGGCCTATCTGGACAGTTGTGTTCATGGATCTTGGGTAGGAGGTAGAATTCAGCAGTGCAGGGTAAGGGAACTATGGACTTGGTGGCAGTGGATGGGAGATCTCCAGAGTTGATCAGGTCAGTGGTGGTGTCGGAGACAGTTTTCTGATGGTCCGGAGTGGGGTCCTCAATAAGGGGTAGGTATGAGTAGCTATCTGGGAGTTGCCGGAGGTGTCTGAAAATCTATATATATAAACTATCTTATGTGTATATATTTATTGTGTTTTTTTTAACTTATTCTTCATCTTATTGTGTTTTTTTATTATCTTTTTGAGTTTTTTTTTTCTTTTTGTGCTGCATTGGATCAGGAGTAACAATTATTTTGTTGTTCTTTACACTTATGTACTGGAAATGGCATTAAGCAATCTTGAAAAGTTCATTAAAAATCATATTTAAATGAGCCTCTCTTGCTCCATTTTGCTCCCACTGATGATCTGGTTTCTTTTCCATTGAGGATGGGTGAGACTAGAACTAGAGGTCATAGGTTAAAGGTGAAAAGTAAAATGCTTAACAGGAACATAAGGGAGAACTTCTACACTCAGGAGATGGTGAGAGTGTTGAATGAGCTGCCAGCACATGTGGTGGATGTGGGTTCGATTTCAACGTTTAAGAGAAATTTGGATAAGTACATTCATGGGAGGGGTGTGGAGGGCCCAGGTGCAGGTCAATGGGACCAAGTAGAATAATAGCTTGGCTTAGACTAGATAAGCCAAATGAATTGTTTCTGTGTAGTATTGTTCTATAAGAGTGGCGACTACTACCGAAGGTGTAAGGCACTCCTTCCCTCCACTACACTGCAGGTCACCCTTGGACAAGGTGCAGCATCTGCTTTACCCCACCCTCCAATCAGGTACACGTGAAACCATGGGAGCAACTAGTGGATCGTTGTATAAGCATCTGGTGCATATCCCAAGTCCTGTCTATGCAACCACTAACACCAGGCAGACAATATCTTAAGAGTATTGATAATGGCTGGAGTCACCCATCTTGTAAAAACACTGCCCAGAAGAAGGTAATGGCAAACTACTTCTGTAGAAAAATTTGCCAAGAACAATCATGGTCATAGAGAGGCATTGATTACCCATGTCATATGACGGCACATAATGAACAAACGAGGGTTCTACGACTCTCATAAAATGAGGGATTTATGCTGTACATCAATGATTTAGATGGCTTTGTTGCCAAGTTTGCAGATGGTGCAAAGATTGGTGGAGGGGCAGGTAGTATTGAGGAAAGAGGTAGGCTGCAGAAAGACTTGGACAGATTAGGAAAATGGGCAAGAGAGTGGAAAACGAACTACAATGGTGGAAAATGCATAACCATGTAGTTTGGTAGTATAAATAAATGTGCAGACTATTTCATAAAGTCTCTGGATGCTTTCAAGAAAGAGATAGATAGAGCTCTTAAAGATAGTGGAATCAAAGGTTATGGTGATAAGGCGGGAATTGGGTACTGATCGTGGATGATCAGCCATGATCACAGTGAATGGAGGTGCTGGCTCGAAGGGCCGAATGGCCTACTCCTGCACCTATTGTCTATTGTCTATTGTCTAAATGGGGAGAAAATCCAAAACTCTGAGATGCAATGGTACTTCAGAGTCCTTGTGCAGAAAACCCTAAAGGTAGATTCAATGGAGAGGAAGGTAAATGCAATGTTAGTATTCACTTCAAGAGGTCTAGAATATAAGACCACATGTGATGCTGAGGCTTTAGAGGTTACCGGTGAGGGCTCACCTTGAGGATTCTGAACAGTTTTGGGCTTCTCATCATAGAAAGGGTGTGCTGGTATTGGACAGGGGTCAGAAGAGGTTCACAAGGACGATTCTAGGAATGAAAGGGTTGCCATATGAGGAATGTTTGCTGGCTCTAGGTCAGTACTCGCTGGAATTTACAAGGATGAGGCGGGATCTCATTGAAACCTTTTAAATGTTAAAAGGCTAGACAGAGTAGATGTGGAAAGGATGTTTCCCATGATGGGTGAGTCTAGGATGAGGGCACAGCCTCAGGATAGAGGGGCATCCATTTAAAACAGAGATGTGGAGAAATTTATTTTGCCAGAGAGTGGTGAATTTGTGGAATTTATTACCACAGGCAGCAGCTGTGGAGGCCAGATCACTGGGTGAATTTAAGGCAGAGTTTGATAGGTTCTAGATTGGACATGGCATCAAAGGTTACGGGGAGAAAGCCGGGGAGTGGGACTGAGGAGCAGAAAAAAGGATCAGCCATGATTGAATGGTGGAGCAGACTCAATGGGCCAAATGGTCTAATTCTGTTCCTATGTTTTATGATCATATGGACCTTATCAATATAGCTTTTTTTAACATAAGCTTCTTGTTCAGGGTAGCTCCCAGTGACTATTCAATCTGTATGTAACTGCGCTTTATTCCCATTCAGTCCCATTTCATGTTTAATAGAAACATAGAATTCTACAGTAGATTCCAGGCCCTTTGGCCCACAATGTTTGCCAACCATGTAACCTACACTAGAAACTGCTTAGAATTTCCCTAGCGCATAGCTCTCTAGTTTTCAAGCTCCATGAATCTAAGAATCTCTTAAAAGACCCTATTGTATCTGCCTCCACCACCTTTGCTGCAGTGCATTGCACACACTCACCACTCTGTAAGTGAAAAACTTACCCCTGACATCCCCTCGGTAGCTACTTCCAAGCACCTTAAAACTATGCTGCCTTGTGTTTGCCATTTCAGTCCTAAGGAAAAGCCTCTGGCTATCCACAGGATCAATGCCCCTCATCATCTTATACACCTCTATCAGTCACCTCTCATCCTCCATTACTCCAAGGAGAAAAGGCTAAGTTCACTCAACCTGTTCTCATAAGGTACGCTCTCCAATCCAGGCAACATCCTTGTAAATCTCATCTGCACTCTCTCTATACTATCCACGTCCTTCCTGTAATGAGGTGGCCAGAACTGAACACTACTCCAAGTGGGGTCTGACCATGGTCTTATATGACTGTAACGTTACCTCATGGCTATTGAACTCAATCCCATGGTTGATGAAGGCCAACACACCAAACACCCTCTTAACAACACTGTCAAACTACGCAGCTGCTTTGAGTGTCCTATGGACACGGACCCCACGATCTCTCTGATCCTCCACACTGCCAAGACTCTTGGCATTAATACTATATTCTATCTTCAAGTTTGACCTACCGAACTGCACCAGTTCACGCTTCTGGATTGAAGTCCATCTGCTATTTCTCAACCCAGTTCTGCATCTTATCGATATCTGTAAGAATTCTTTACAGAGATCCAGCCAACATCTTCCTTGATATTAAAGATTGTCCAGAGTTTCCAGCATGACTGGTTGTTGCTCAGTATTAAATCACTAAGTACAATACACCTTAGCAGAGTCTAAAGGAGAAGAGACCTGCAAGCTGTTTCAAGCTCTACATTGTGGTGTAGTAGTGTTCAATCACTGAAATCGAGTATGATGTTCTCCTAAGGGATTCATTATTGGTTGGCTCCCTTAATGGAGAATGCCTGTGGGTGACTCTGTTTAACGTTTGGAGGCTGATGCATGGCAACCACCACATGGTCCTTGACAGATCAGGGTCAGGGTCCAGTGGCATTGAGTGCAAGATGACTGGGGACACTTCACTGCTGCTGCTTCCTCCACCTTCACTGTTGTGATGTGTCATCATCTTCCACCGGCTCCACCACTGAGCTCTTGGTTGGAGCACTTCCAAGCCCCTTGACCTTCCGCCAGGGGTGATCTTCCCAGGAGCTTCACTCCAGATGGGATTGCTTTGTGGACTTTTTAGTTATTTTATTTATTTTGAGATAGAGTGACAGGCCCTTCCATCCCACCACACAGCCCAATTATACCCATGTGACCAATTGACCTACATCTTTGGAATGAGTGAGGAAACCTGAACACCGGGAGGAAATCCACACGGTGATGGGAAGGGCATACAAGCTCCTTATGGACAGCTGCAGAATTGAACCAGGGTTACTGGTTCTGTAAAGCACTAAACTACCATGCTAAGCGGATCCCAGGAACACACAAACCAGTCCACCATGACAGGGAGACGACCCTTGGAAAAGGAATTTTATGTGCACTGAAGCCACTGTTAAGTTGAAGATGCCATCCAGCTCAATTTATATTTCATTCCAAGTTGATTTGCTTGTGAAAGTCAAAAAAAGAACCTTGTTAGAGCTCTCATGGAAAGCATACTCATTAATGAAACATTGGATTAAACCTTTGCCAGTGTGCATATGAAGCATGTTGTTGGCTTTGAATCCTGTCGCAATAAGAATACTGTAACAAAATATTGGATTTTATATTTTATTTAGCGATACAGTGCAGAACAGGTCCTTCCAGCCAACAAGCCACCTATTTAAGCCTAGCTAATCACAGGAAAATTTACAATGATCAGTTCACCTACTGACCCATACATCTTTCAACTGTGGGGGGAAACCAGAGCACCCAGAGGAAACCCGCATGGTAAAGAAAAGAAAGCACAAATTTTCTTAACCCTTACATACTGTTTGGGTCAAACTTGACCCGTTTTGACATTTGACAGCAGTAAAAACAGCCTAAATGCCATTTTTTTGCCGAAATTTGATGACTTTTCCTAAAGTGACCCAAAATGCACAAAAATGAAAATATTTTAAAATGTTATGCTTTTGTACAGGTGCTAGAAATTTTTGTGCTTTGAGGCTGTTCCGGGTCAAATTTGACCCGTATCTATTGAAATGGATTTTAGATCTCTGAAACATTGATTAAGGATTAAT
Source organism: Mobula birostris (assembly GCF_030028105.1). Taxonomy (NCBI): domain Eukaryota; kingdom Metazoa; phylum Chordata; class Chondrichthyes; order Myliobatiformes; family Myliobatidae; genus Mobula; species Mobula birostris. The sequence continues at coordinate 143,154,343 of NC_092379.1, forward strand.
CACCCATTTATTAATGTCAGGTAGGCTATTTATACATTCTAAATAGATCTATGGTTCACAATTTGGTATAGACACTTGTTAAGAGGGGATTCTTGGGCCAGGTCAAAATTGACCCAGACCATACCGTGAAGGTGTAGAATATGAATAGGTTGCCTGGGTTAAGGCGGATGCCGGAATTGAACTCGGAACTCTGCTGCTCAAGCTGTGATAACGTTCCACTAGCTGCTACACTACTGTGGAAAATATATATCACTGGCAGAACATTGAAAGAGAGATATTGAGTCTTGGCGATAAGAATCAGAAGATGTTTATCATGCTTGTTCTGTATGAAGCTTTAGACAGTGAACACACATTCTGGAGCCCTTTGATGTAAAACTCCAGCTGCTCTGATACCATTCTGCCAACTGCAATGATTTGCACTATTCACCCATCGTTCTCTGACTCAATTTATTTAAAGATGCTTTTATGGTTCTGGGTGAAAGTAGGGAGAATTGTTCCAGGGCATTGACTCTAACCCAGGCTCAGTAATGCTGGTAAAAATGAAAGTCAGGTTAGGGGGGTGGCTGTGCTGGGTTCAGGTCATGATATCACTCAATTCATGTTGGTTTTCCTTTGCTCACAGTTTTATTAAATCACAACACAAGAACTGGCTGGAAGCCCAAGACCATGTTAATGGATATCTCGTGATCTCCCTCTCTGCCCAGGAAGATAGCTGTTTTTTCCTTTCTCCTGGATATAGAACAAAGTACATCAAATATAGAACAGTATCTCACAGTACAGAACCTTTGGCCCACAATGTTGTGAAAACCTTTTAACTCACTGCAAGATCACTCCTACATAGCCCTCCAATTTTCTTTCATCCATGTGCTGATCTAAGAGTTTCTTAAATGTTCCTAATATATCTGCCTCTACCACCACCCCTGGCAGTGTGTTCCAGACACCCACCACTCTTTTTTTTTTAAGTTACCTCTTCTGATAGTCCCCCTATACCTTCCTCCAATCATTTTCAAGTTATGCCCCCTCGTAATAACTATTTCTGCTCTAGGAAATGTGTCTGGTTATCCATTCTCTCTACGCCTCTTATCATCTTATATACCTCTATCACAGCACCCCTCATCCTCCTACTCGCTAAAGAGAAAAAACTCAATATAAGTATACAACTTCAAATATTCTTGAGAGGGATGAGCTACTGGGGGGAGCCACAGTGATTGGGTCTCTAGCGCTGAGTCTGGTGCTGTGGCAGAGAGAAGAAGAGTACTGCAGTGAACACAGGATATTCTATAGTCAGGAGAACAGAGACGAGATTCTGTGTGTGTGATAGAGACACCCGAATGGTATGTTGCCTCCCTGGTGCCAGGGTGTGGGATATCTCAGATTGGGTCCATGGCATTCTCAAGGACAAGGGTGAGATGACAGAAGTCTTGGTGTATATTGGCACAAAAGACATAGGTAGACAAGCTGAGGAAGGCCTGAAGAGAGATTTTAGGGAGCTAGGTAATACTTTAATACTTTATACGTTATTGTCGCCAAACAATTGGTACTAGAACGTGCAATCATCACAGCGATATTTGATTCTGCGCTTCACACTCCCTGGATTACAAATATTAAATATTAAAGATATTAAAAATAGTTAAAATTGGTAAATATTAAAAATTTAAACTATAGATCATAAATAGAAAATAGAAAAATGGGAAGTAAGATAGTGCAGAAAAAACAGAGAAGCAGGTCCAGATATTTGGAGGGTACGGCCCAGATCAGGATCCGTTCAGCAGTCTTATCACAGTTGGAAAGAAGCTGTTCCCAAATCTGGCCGTACGAGTCTTCAAGTTCCTGAGCCTTCTCCCGGAGGGAAGAGGAACAAAAAGTGGTTGGCTGGATGGGTCGTGTCCTTGATTATCCTGGCAGCACTGCTCCGACAGCGTGCAGTGTAAAGTGAGTCCACGGACGGAAGATTGGCTTGTGTGATGTGCTGCGCCGTGTTCACGATCTTCTGCAGCTTCTTTCGGTCTTGGACAGGACATCTTCCATACCAGGTTGTGATGCACCCTAAAAGAATGCTTTCTACGGTGCATCTATAAAAATTAGTGAGGGTTTTAGGGGACAGGCCAAATTTCTTTAGTTTTCTCAGGAAGTAAAGGCACTGGTGGGCCTTCTTGGCAGTGGACTCTGCTTGGTTGGACCAAGTCAGGTCATTTGTGATATTGGCCCCGAGGAACTTGAAGCTTTTGACCTGTTCTACTTGCACACCACCAATGTAAATTGGGTCGTGCGGTCCGCTACTCCTTCTGAAGTCAACAACCAATTCCTTCGTCTTGCTGACGTTGAGGGATAGGTTATTGTCTTCACACCATGCCACCAGTTTCTTAATTTCCTCCCTGTACTCAAACTCATCATTACCCGAGATACGGCCTACAATTGTTGTGTCATCAGCAAACTTATATATTGAGTTTGATGGAAACTTGGCTACACAATCATGGGTGTACAGTGAGTACAGCAGGGGGCTGAGTACGCAGCCTTGTGGGGCAACGGTGCTCAGAATGATTGTAGAGGAGAGCTTGTCCCCTTTTTGTACAGCCTGGGTCCTGTCTGTGAGGAAGTTGAAGATCCAGTTGCAGATCTGAATGCTAAGGCCCAGGTTCCGGAGTTTAGGAATCTAAGGTTGAAAGCTGAAAAACAGGACCACCAGGCTGTGTTGTAATCCCTAGACTGCTGCCTGTGCCACATGCCAGTGAGGGTAAAGATAGGCTGATTTGACAGGTGAATTCTCTGTGGAATTCTCTGCCACAGGAAACAGTTGAGGCCAGTTCATTGGCTATATTTAAGAGGGAGTTAAATATGGCCCTTGTGGCTAAAGGGATCAGGGGGTATGGAGAGAAGGCAGGTACAGGGTTCTGAGTTGGATGATCAGCCATGATCATACTGAATGACGGTGCAGGCTCGAAGGGCCGAATGGCCTACTCCTGCACCTATTTTCTATGTTTCTGTGAATGCGTGGCTGAGAAACTGGTGCAGGGGAGGGGCTCAGAGTTATGGATCAGTGGGATCACTGCTGGGGAAGATATGGCCTGTCCAAAAGGAAAGGGTTATAAAAAACCTGAGGGGGTCCAATATTCTTGTGAGCAGGTTGTCTAGAGTTGCTCGGGAGGGGTTTAAACTAATTTGGCAGGAAGATGGGAACCAGGGTGATAGTGCTGAAGTTGAGGTAGTTGGTTTACAAACAATGTCAACGTGTAGTGAGACCCCTAGAAAGGAGAGGCTAATGATACAGCAAAATTGCTGTCAACAGGATGAGTCAGAATGTAAAAGGCAGACAAATTCAAAAAGGGTGAATACAGGACTGAAGGTGGTATGTTTGAATGCACACATTATACGGAATATGGTGGCTGAACTTGTAGCACAGTTGTGATGTTGCAGGCATCACTGAAACATGGCTGAAAGAAGATTATAGCTGGGAGCTTAATGTCTATAGGTTCACGTTGTATTGAAAAGACAAGCAAGTAAGCAGAAGGGTGACGTTGCTCTGTTGGTAACAAATGAAATCAAATCATTAGAAAGAGCTGGTATAGGTTCAGAAGGTTTTGCATCATTGTGGATAGAGCCCAGGCACTGCAAGGGTAAAAAAGACCCTGATGGGAGTTTTATACAGACACCCAAACAGTATGTAATGTTACAATAGTCAAGGGGGACTTCAATATGCAGGTAGATTGGGAAAATCAGGTGATGCTAGATCTCAAGAGGGGGTATTTCGAGAAGGTCAATGAGATGCCATTTTAGAGCAGCTCGTGGTTGAGCCCACTAGGAGATGAGCTATTCTGAATTGGGTGTTGTGCAATAAACCAGAATTGATTAGAGAACCTAAGGTCAAAGAACCCTAAGGGGAAGTTATCATAATATGATCAAATTCACCCTGAAATTTGAGAAAGAGAAGCTTAAGTCAGATGTATCAGTATTACAGTGGAGTAAAGGAAATTACAGAGGCAGGATAGAAGAATTGGCCAAAATTGACTGGAAAAGAACACTGGCAGGGATGACAGCAGAACAGCAATGGCTGGAATTTCTGGATCCAATTCAAAAGGCACACGATATATACATCCCAAAGAAGAAGAAGTATTCTCAAACCAAGATGACGCAACCGGGCTAACAAGAGAAATCAATGGCAATATAAAAGCCAAAGAGAGGGCATATAATAGAGTAAAATAATAGTGAGAAGGTTTTTAAAACCAACAGCAGGCAATGAAAAAATCATTAAGGAAGACAAGATGGAATAGAAAAGTAAACGAGCCAATAATATTAAAGAGGATACCATAAGATTTTTCAGATACATAAAGTGTGAAAGGGAGGCGAGAGTGGATATCTGACCACTGGAAAATGATGCTGGAGAAGTAGTAATGGGAGACGAGAAAATGGCGGATGAACTGAATAAGCATTTTGCATCAATCTTCACTGTGGAAGACTCTAGCAGTATGGTAGAATATCTAGAGTATCAGCAGTCATAAGTGTATGAAGTTACTATCACTAGGAAGAAAGTTCTTGGGAACTGAAAGGTCTGAAGGTAGATAAATCACAAAGACCAGATAGTGTATACACACACTTCAGAAAGAGATAGCTGAAGAGTTTGTGGAGGCATTAGTAATGACCTTTCAAGAATCAGTAGATTCTAGTATGATTCCAGAAGAGTGGAAAATTACAAATGTCACTCCACTCTTCAAGAAGGAAGAGAGGCAGAAGAAAGGAAATTATAGGTCAGTTAGTCTGACTTCAGTGGTTTGGAAAACGTTGGAGTTGATTGTGAAGGTTGTGGTTTCGGGGTACTTGGAGCACATGATAAAATAGGCCATGGTCAGTATGGTCTTCTCAAGGGAAAATCTTGCCTGACTAGGCTGTGGAATTCTTTAAAGAATTTATAAGCAGGTAGACAAAGGGGAATATGTTGATATTGTGTACCTGGATTTTCAGAAGGCCTTTGAAAAGGTGCAAAAATTGGCAAATGGAACACAATTTTAGAAAATGTGTGGTCTTGCACTTTGCTAGTAGAAATAACTGTGCAGACTATTTTTTAAATGGAGAGAAAATCCAAAATTCTGAGATGCTAAGGGACTTGGGAGTCCTTGTGCAGAAAATCTTAGAGGTTATCTTGCAGGTAGAGTTGGTGGTGAGGAAGGCAAGTGCAACATTAGCATTCATTTCAAGAGGTCTATAATACAAGAGCAGGGATGTGATACCGAGACTATATAAGGCACTAGTGAGGACTCACCTTGAGTATTGTGAACAATTTTGGGCTCCTCATCTAAGAAAAGATATATTGGCATCAGAGAGGTTTCAGAGGAGGTTCACAAGGATAATTCCAAGAATGAAAGGGTTACAAGGAATGTTTGATGGCTTGGGGTTTGTACTCACTGGAATTTAGAAGGATGAGCGAGATCTCATTGAAACCTTTCAAATGTTGAAAGGTCTAGACAGAGTAATTGTGGAAAGGATGTTTCCCATCGTCGGAGAACTAAGAAGAAGAGGACACAGCCTCAGGATACAGGGGCATCCATTTAAAACAGAGATGTGGAGAAACTTCTTTAGCCAGAGGGTGGTGGGTTTGTGGAATTTGTTACTGAAGGCACTGTGGAGACCAGGTCATTGGGTGCATTTAAGGTAAAGCTTGATAGATTCTTGATTGGACATGGCATCAAAGGATACAGGGAGATGGCCAGGGAGTGGATCTGTGGAGGAGAAAAAAGGATCAGCCATGAATGAATGGCAGAGCACTCTCAATGGGCCAAGTGGCCTAATTCTGCTCCTATGTCTTATGGTCTTATGACAGGAAAGATACTAGTACGGATAAAGCTGTGGCTGATTGGGAGGAGACAAAGTGTGGGAATAATCTTTTTTGGTTGGCTGCTAGTGACAAGTGGTGTTCCACAGAGTTCTGTGTTGGGGCAGCTTTTTACGTTACATGTCAATGACTTGAGTGACAGAATTGATGGCTTTGTTGCAAAGTTTGTGGATGACATGAAGATAGGTGGAGGGACAGGTAGTTTTGAGGAAGCAGAGAGGCTACGAAAGGACAGACAGATTAGAAGAGTGGGCAAAGAAACCGCAGATGGGATGTGTCTCAGTAACAGTGTGGTCAGGCACTTTGGTAGAAGAAGTAAAAGGGCAGGCTATTTTCAAAATGAAGAGAAAATTCAAAAATCTGATGTGCAAAGTGACCTGGGAGTCCATGTGCAGGATTCCCTAAATGTTAATATGCAGGTTGAATCTGTTGTAAGGAAGGCAAAAGAGATGTTAGCATTCATTTCAAGAGAACTGGAATGAAAGCAAGGATGTAATGTTGAGGCTTTATAAAGCACTGGTGAGTCCTTGCTTGAAGTATTGTGAGTAGTCTTGGGTCCCTTATCTTAGAAAAGATGTGCTGACACTGAAAGAGTTCAAAGAGGTTTGATGGCTCTGGGTCTGTATTCACTAGATTTCAGAACAATGAAACCTATTGAATGTTGAAAGGTGTTGACAGAGTGGATGTGGAGAGGATGTTTCCTGTGGTGTGAATGTCTAGGACCAGAAGACACAGCTTCAGAATAAAGGGGCATCATTTTAAAATGGAAAAGAGGAGGAATTTCTTTAGCTATAGAGTAGTGAAACCATAGAATTTGTTGTCACAGACAGTGTGGAGGCTAAGTCTTTATGTTTATTTAAGGCAGAGGTTGATAGATTCATGATTGATCAAGGCATGAAGGGATATGGGGAAAAAGCAGGAGATTGAGGCTGAGAGGAGTAATGGGTCAGCCATGATGAAATGCAGGAGCAGACTCGATGAACAAATAATCTAATTCTGCTCCGGTATCTTATGGTTTTATAGTCTATAAGCCCTAGCTCTGTCAATTTATCATCGTAAGAAGTGCTCTGTAATCCAGGCAGAACCTTGGTAAATCTCTGCACCCTCTCTAAAACTTCTGCATCCTTCCTATGATGAGGAAACCAGAATTGAACACCATACTACAAGAGTGGTCTAACCAATGGTTCGTACAGCTGCAACAGTACCTCTCAGCTCTTAAACTCAATCCCCCGACAAATGAAAGTCAGCAGACCGTGCATGTTCTTAACACCCCTTGTTTTGCAATATTGAGGAAATTAAGAGAATTTAAGAGAACTTTGGGTAGGTACATGGAGGAGAGACGTATGGAAGGATATGGTCTGGGTGCAGGTTGGTGGGAGTAGCCAGAAGATAAAGTCAGCATGGACTAGATGGGTTGAAGGGACTATTTCTGTGCTGTAGTGCTTAAGGGCTTTACTCTGCTTACCTGGAACATCTCCATTCATACATCTGCCTTGTTAATCTTTTTTTCAACGTCTCTCATGTTTCCACAACCTCATGTATGACGTACAGTGCCTCACACTCCAAAACTGATCACACCAGGAGTTGCACAATTCCTTCTCACTCAGTCTTTGGCCAGATAGGATTCCACTAAAAAACTCAGTTCTCCAGTCCAGAGACTTCATTTTAATTTGCATTCCAACATCTTTCACCTTTAAGGCATAATATAAAACTGAGAGTTGGGAAATAAATAGATTCTCTCTACAGCTTTTGTTTGAACGTTGCAGACTGTAAGAAGAGGGTGTATGTGTTACAAATGTGTTGTGATATACATCACTGATTAGCATGCTTATTATTGTGTCTGCATCAATGCTTGATGTACTGAGTGATCTGGAGAAGGTAAATAGAAATCCCATCATACTGGGTTAAAATTTTGAATTCTGTTTCTATTAATCTGGATGCATTAGAATAAGAAAAGTGATTGTGAGGCTGTAAAAGATTCACTTCATCCCCAAATGCCTTTGGGGAGGGAATTTTTGGCACTTTACTTAAACCTCAGTTGCACATTTCAAAGACCAACCAAAAATCTAACAACCTCTGCCTTAAATATACTCAATGACTTGCCCCACAGCTGCATTTGGAAATGAATTCCACAGATTCACCACCCGCTGGCTAAAGGTTGGTAAATTGTTGGAATTGATTGTTAGGGATGAGATTACGGAGTACATGGAGGCACATAACAAGATAGGCCAAAGCCAGCATGGTTTCCTGAAAGGAAAATCCTGCCTGACAAACCTACTGCAATTTTTTGAGGAAATTACAAGCAGGGTAGGCAAAGGAGCTGCAGTAGATGTGGTGTACTTGGATTTTCAAAAGGCCTTTGACAAGATGCCACACATGAGGCTGCTTAGCAAGATATGAGCCCATGGAATTACAGGGAAATTACTAGCATGGGTGATGTGTTCACTGATCGGCAGAAAACAGAGAGTGGGAATAAAGGGATCCTATTCTGGCTTGCTGCCAGTTACCAGTGGAGTTCCACAGGGGTTGGTATTGGGACCACTGCTTTTTACGATGTATGTCAGTGATTTGGACTATGGGATTAATGGATTTGTGGCTAAATTTGCCGATGATACAAAGACAGGTAAAGGAGCGGGTAGTGTTAAGGAAACAGAGAGACTTAGATAGCTTAGGGGAATGGGCAAAGAAATGACAAATGAAATACAATGTTGGAAAGTGTAAGGTCATGTACTTTGGTAGAAGAAATAAATGGGCAGACTATTATTTAGATGGGGAGAGAATTCAAAATGCAGAGATGCAAAGGGACTTGGGAGTCCTTGTGCAGGATACCCTCAAGGTTAACCTCCAGGATGAGTCAGTGGTGAAGAAGGCGAATGCAACATTGGCATTCAGTTCTAGAGGTATAGAATATAAGAGCAGGGATGTGATGTTGAGGCTCTGTAAGGCACTTGTGAGACCACACTTAGAGTATTGTGTGCAGTTTTGGGCTCCTTATTTTAGAACGAATATACTGACATTGGAAAGGGTTCAGAGAAGATTCACAAGAATGATTCCAGGAATGACAGGTTTACCATATGAGGCATGTGTGGCAGCTCTTGGGCTGTATTCATTGGAGTTCAGAAGAATGAGGGGGGATCTCATAGAAATATTCTAAATGTTAAAAGGCCTGTACAGATTAGATAATGCAAAGTTATTTCCCATGGTAGGGGAGTCTAGAACAAGAGGGCATGACTTCAGGATTAAAGGACGTCCATTTAGAACAGAGATGCAGAGAAATTACTTTAGTCAGAGGGTGGCTACTTTACTTTTCTTACTTTCCAACTTGATTTGATACTATGACTACAAGAACTGCTAAAGGTAAAAAAGAAGAATATTCTTCTACATCTTTGGATTCTATTATCGAATTGCTGCAAAAGCACAGAAAAGAAGCATCCAAGGAATTTCAGCGATTCAGCAAAGAATCTTCCGAGGAATTTCAGCGATTCAGAAAGGAATCTTCTGAGGAGTTTCAACAACTTGGCTCAAAAATTAAACAATTAATTACAAAACTGGATTCTATTCCAGAAACCTTAACTGAGCACGATAAATGAATAAAAGAAAATGAAGAAATCCTGTCTATTTTGGATGAGAAAATGGACGACCTGCAAAAGCGTTATGAAAATCAATCCAAGGATAACGATAAACTAAGACAGAAGATTACTGAATTAGAAAACAGAAGTAGAAGGAAGAATGTACAAATTCTTGGTCTCGAAGAGTTAACTGAAGGTGATCATCCTACGGAATAGTTTGCAAGCATTTTGGTTCAGTTATTTCCTGATATTTTAAAATCGACACCAATGATTGACCGAGCGTACAGAGTACCTGGAAATAGAATGTTTGCAAGTAAACCTCATTCAGTAATTATCTGTTTTCATGAGTTTCAAACAAAGAACCGTATAATTCGTGAATCTCGTCGGAAAGGTATGATTGATTATAATGTTAAGAAGATTAGAATTGTTGAAGATTTCTCAGCAGAGGTTATGAGGGAGCATGCTAAGTTTAAAACCGTCATGTCAGAGCACTAGAACAAGAATTTTAACCTTCTCTACGGTATCCGGCGAAGCTCAGAATTACACTGCAGGATGAATCGCAGAAATGGTTCCGTTCATGTCTCCAGGCCCAGGAATTTTTAGAGTCAGTAAAGTGATTGCATATTATTTGTTACATGAATAACTGTCTATTTTACCTTTACTAAATTTTGTACTTAACTCTTTCTTTTTGAACTGTTAAGGCTTTGTTTTGAAAATAAGACGAAGTATTAATGTACTAATACTTTGTCTGTTGAGTTTAGAAGTGTCATGTTAGAGCTGTTTAACCAAAAACTTAAATGAATAATTGTGTATTTTGCCTCTGGTGAATCTTATAGTCAATTCACTTTTTGAACCTTTTAAGGTTTTACTTTGAGAATAAGATGTTACTGAGCTAATACTCTGTGTGTCCATATTATTTTATATTATACTTACTTTTCTAGAGTTCATGAAATCAGAATTAACTGATTATCTGTTATTTATTATCTGTTATTCTGACTAGGTTGGAATATTTCTAACCTTGAAATTTATTTAGAGCTAAGCCAGCAGGATTTTTGGGGGAATGTTATTATTAGTTGTAGGCGTCGACGTTCTTTGGTCGACTTTCTCTCTTTGGGAGGGGAGAGGGTGTTTGGGATTTTTTCTCGGAAACTGTTTGGGATTCTTAGACAAACCTATAGTTTGGTTTCCTTATCTCATAGGTCATTGTTTAATTTTATTAATCTTCTTAAGGATTATCCTTTTAACTTTTCTTTTAAATAATAATAAAACAGATTATAGTATTAATTTACTTAGTCTTAACGTGAAAGGATTAAATCACCCTTTGAAACGAAATAAGATTTTCACCTATATTAAAAAACTTAAGGCCCCAATTATTTTTTTACGAGAAACCCACATATGCAATTCTGATAATTCACACCTTTTTAGCTAATGGAGAGGATTACTAACATGCAGAATTCTAAACCATTTAAACTTCAATGTGGAACCAACAAGGTTGCCCTTTGAGTCCTTTGCTCTTTGACCTGGCCTTAGCTATTGCTTTTCGAGAATCTAATGATATCACTGGTATTTTACGGAAGGGTACTATCCACAAAGTTTCACTTCATGCGGATGACTTATTGCTTTACATTTCTAATGTCAAAACTTTGTTACCTTCTGTACTTTCTTTACTCTCTTGTTTTAGTCAGTTTTCTGGATATAAATTGACCTACACAAGAGTGAACTTTTTCCCTTGAATAATTTGGTATCAACTGATATTAACCTTTCTTTTAAAATTGTAAGAAACCAGTTCACTTATTTGTGTGTAACAATTACTAAGAATTATAGATACCTATTTAAAGAAAATTTTCTTACTTTATTAAATTTAATAAAAAGAACATTATCGAATTGGTCGCCCCTTTCGTTATCATTGACTTGTCGAATTAGTTGTATTAAAGTGAATGCTTTACCTAAATTTACATATCTCTTTCAGGCTTTACCCGTTTTTATTCCTAAATCCTTTTTTGACTCTCTGGACTCTATTTTATCCTCCTATATATGGAAAAATAAACATCCTCGATTGAATAAAGTCCATCTTCAGAAAGTTAAAAAGAATGGAGGTTTAGCTTTACCAAACTTTAGGTTTTATTACTGGGCAGCCAATATACAGAATCTCACGTTTTGGTTATACTATATTAATCATGAGGATTGTCCCGGGTGGGCTTCTTTAGGAGCTAACTCGGTTAATAAATTCTCTATTATCTCTCCTTTGGGATCTTCACTTCCTTTATCCTTAAGTGAGATAACTGAAAATGTGGTAGTCGAAGATACTTTGAGGAATTGGATACAATTTAACAAACACTTTGGGTTATTGAGATTCTCCCGTACTAGTCTCAGTTTTTTAAATTACTTTTTTAAGCCTTCTATGACAGATGTAGTTGTTAAACAATGGGAAGGACTGGGCATTACATATTTCCAGGATCTGTTTGTGGAGAAAGTCTTTCTTCGTGTGAATAATTGTCAACTAAATATAGTTTACCAAAAACCCATTTTTTTCGGTACTTACAAATTAGAGATTTTCTGCAATCTCAATTATATACATTTCCTAATAGACCTGATAAAAACATATTAGATGAAATTCTTAATATGAAATCATTTTCCAATATCCAATATTTATGATATGTTGTTGGGAATGAGAATTGATCCTTCAGACAAAATCAAAAATCTTTGGGAACAAGATTTACAGACTTCAATTTCTGAAGAAACTCGGAATGAAATTTTTTAATTGGTTAATACTTCATCATTATGTGCTCATTATTCCCTCCTACAATTTAAAGTGGTTCATAGGGCTTATATGACCAAGGATAAGTTATCTCGTTTTTATATGGATATATCTCCCTACTGTGTTAGGTGTAACAATGGAGAATCTTCATTTATTCATGTATTTTGGACATGCCCAAGTCTTGGAACATATTGGAAGGAAGTATTCCAAACTTCTTCTGTACTCTGTAAAGTAAATTTTAAGCCTAATCCTTTGACTGCCCTATTTGGTATTGTTGGAGGGAAAGATATCATCTTGAAGACATCTGATTTGTACATTCTGGCTTTTATTTCTGTTATGGCTAGGAGGGCGCTTTTGTTTAAATGGAAGGATGCTGTTCCGCCTAACCACGCTCAGTGGTTACGGGATGTTATGGCATGCCTAAATTTAGAAAAGATTCATTGTTCAATTTCTGAATCTAACCAAGATTTTCAAAATTTGTGGGGGCCGTTTTTAAATTATTTTTATAATCTTTGACTTCCTGTTAAAGTACAAAAGTTGGTTAATAGCATATTTTATTATCCAGTAAGGTCCTTTTTCCTTTTTTTCCCAAACAGCTTTGACTTTGGTAGTGGGTATAGATCTTTTTTTTTAATAAAACTGTTTATATTCTAATATACAAATTAATTTAATCTATATGAATATAGAGTAAGGGGTTCATTAATGTGATTCAATATACTGTATCTGGTATTACAGTATTATATTTTTTCTTTTGTTTTATAATATGTATTCTCTTGGATCCTGTATTCTTCTATATAGAAATCAATAAAAATATTGACAAAGAAGAAAGAGGGTGGTAAATCTATGGAATTTGCTGCCATGAGCAGCTGTGGAGGCCAAGTCATTAGATACATTTAAGGCAGAGATAGATTGGTTCTTGATTAGCCAGCCAGGACATCAAAGGGTATGGGGAGAAGGCAGGAGAGTGGAGATGACTGGAAGAATTGGATCAGCCCATGATTGAATGGCGGAGCAGACTCAATGGGCCAAATGGCTTGCTTCTGCTCCTATATCTTATGGTCTTGTGGTCTAAAGAAATTCCTCCTTATCTCCATTCTAAATGGACATCTCTCAATTCTGATACTGAGCCCTCTGGTCTTTGACTCCTCTACCATAGGCAGGGATAGCCTACACTGAACGGTTCAACCAAGTTTTAGGAATTGTGTACAGGAACATCTGCGCTGTGTATGGATTGGACACTCCCAAGCCCAAGTGGGAAACCCAAGAAGGTAATGGAAAATGACAGAGCTAAGATCCTGTAGGGCTTCCAAATACAGACTGATAAGGAGGTACTGGCCAACCAACCAGACATAGTAACATTGTATAAGGAACAGAAGAAAGCAATAGCAATAGATGTGGCAATCCAGAATGACAGTAACATCAGCAAGAAAGAATATAAGAAGATCATAAGACAGAAGGTATAGGAGCAGAATTAGACCGTTTGGCCCATTGAGTCTGCTTTGCCATTTCATTATGGCTGACGTACTATTCCTCTTGGCCCCAATACCCCACCTTCTTCTTGTATCCCTTCATATCCTAACCATTCAAGAAACTATCAATATCTGGCATAAATACTTGGCATTCACAGCTGTCTGTGACAAAGAATTCCACAGATTCACCATACACTGGCTACCAAAGTGCAGGACCATACACTTCCCAACACTGGCTAAAGAAATTGCTCCTCATCTCTGTTCAAAATGGACACCCCTCTAATCTGAGGCTTTGTCCTCTTATCTGATACTCTCCAACCATAGGAAACATCCTCTCCACATCCACTCTATTAATGCATTTCACCATTCAATAGGTTAAATGAGGTCATCCCTCATTCTTCTGAATTCCAGTGAATACAGGCCCAGAGGCATCAAACACTCTTCAGATGATAAGCCATTCAATTCTGGATTAATTTTTCTGAACCTCTTTTGAATTCTCTCCAGTTTCAGCACATCCTTTTTAAGATTGGGTGCCCAAAACTGCTCACAATATTCCAAGTGAGGACTCACCAGTAATTTATAAAGTCTCAAAATTACATCCTTGCTTCTATATTCTAGGGATCTTGAAATGAATGCTAATATTGCTTGTGTCTCACTCACAATAGACTCAACCTGCAAATTAACCTTTAGGGAATCTTACACAAGGACTCCCAAGACCCTTTGTGCCTCATTATTTTGTATTTTCTCTCCATTTAGAACTTGTCAACTCTTTCAGTTCTTCTACCAAAGTGCATGACCATACACTTCCTGAGACTATGCTCCATCTGCTGCTTCTTTGCCGATTCTCCTAATCTGTCTAAATCCTTCTGTAGCCTCTTTACTTCCTCAAGACTACCTTCACCTCCACCTATCTTCATATCATTGGCAAACTTTGCAACAAAGCTATCAATTCCATCATCCAAATCATTGACGTGTAACATATAAAGAATCAGTCCAAAATGCAGACCCCTATGAAATACTACTAGTCACTGGCCGCCAACCAGAAAAGACTCCCTTTATTCCCACTCTTTGCCTCCTGCCAATCAGCCACTGTTTTACCATGCTAAAATCTGTCTTGTAATACCATAGGCTCATAGCTTGTTAAGCAGCCTCATGTGTGGCACCTTGTCAAGGGCCTTCAAAAATCCAAGTACACAACATCAACCGATTTTCCTTTGTCTATCCTGTTTGTTACTTCTTCAAAGAATTCCAACAGGTTTGTCAGGCCAAACTGTCCCTTGAGGAAACCATGCTGACTACAGTTTATTTTATCATGTGCCTCCAGGTAACCTGAGACACCAGCCTTAATAATTAACCCCAACATCTTCTCAATCCCTGCAGTCAGAATAACTGACCTATAATTTCCTTTCTTGTGCCTCACTCTCTTTTTGAAGAGTAGAGTTACATTTGCAATTTTCTAGGCTTCCGGAACCATTCCAGAATCTAGTGATTCTTGGAAGATCATTACTAATGCCTCCACATTCTCTTCATCCACCTCTTTCAGAACTCTGGGGTGTACACCATCTTGTCCAGGTCACTTATCTACCTTCAGACCTTCCAGTTTCCCAAGAACCTTCTCTCTATTTGGTAACTTCATGCACTTCATGAACCCTGACACCTGGAACTTTCACTATACTGCTAGTGTCTTCCACAGTGAAGACTGGTGCTAAACACTTATTCAGTTCAACCGCCATTTCGTTGTTCCCCATTACTACCTCTCCAGCATCGCTTTCCATTTGTCCAATATCCACTCTCACTTCTCTTTTATGCTTTTATGTATATGAGAAGCTGGAGAGATACCAGGGCTTGAAAGAGCAGATAGGAAGGATGTGGAAGATTAAAGCCAGAGTACTCCCAGTGGTGATAGGAGCACTTGGAGGTGTGACAGCTGTACTGAGAGAGTGGCTCCAACAAATCCCAGGAACAACATCTGAGATCTCAGTCCAGAAGAGTGAACTACTGGGAACAGCAAAGATACTGCACTGAACCGTCAAGCCCCCAGGCCTCAGGTAGAGTATCTGAGATTGAGGGGAAAAAACATATACACCACCCATAAGGGGTGAGGAAATATATACACTGTACTGTGTATGCAAAAAACATCTGTAAAGCGAAGATGCTTTCAAAAATAATGAAATTAATATTTTCTTAATATCAAAATATTTACTATAAAGAGCAGTAAACAGTAAAAAAAACTAAATCAAATCAATACTTGGTGTGACTACCCTTTGCCTTTAAAACTGCATTAATTTTCATAGGTACATTGTTGTGTAGTTTTATAAGAAAATCAGCTGGTAGTTTGTTCCAAGCATCTTGGAGACCTTGTCACAGTTCTCCTGCAGACTTTGGCTGTCTCGCTTGCTTCTGTCTCTCCAGATAATCCTAAAGAGCCTTGATGAGGTTGAGATCAGGGCCCTGTGAAGGCCATACAATCTGATACCAAATAAAAAATCTAGGGTTCCTAAGACTTTTCCACAGTATATATAGACAGTATTCCATTGATATTAAATCTGATTCTAGCTCTGAATATTCTCTATGTGTTATCTGTTCCTATCTACCTGTGTTGCTGTTACAAGAAAATTTTTTTAATATACCTGTTTGGAAACGTGTCCCAATGTTCCCTACAGTGAATAAATCTAGGACCAGAGTGCACAGTCTCAGAAATGAGGGATGTCTACTTGGAACGAGGATGAGGAGGAATTTCTTTAGCCAGAGGGTGGAGAATCTGTGGAATTCATTGCAGTGGATGTTTGTGGAGGCCAAGTCATTGGGTATATTTAAAGCAGGGTTTTTCATTAATCGGGATGCCAAAAGTTACAGAGAGAAGGCAGGAGATTGGGGTTGAGAGGAATAATAAATCAGCCATGATGAAATGGGCTGAGTGGCCTAATTCTGTTCCTATGTTTTATGTCAAGAATAACTTCCATAGAATAGTACAGCACAGTACAGGCCCTTCTGCCCACAATGTTGTGCCGACCCTCAAACCCTGCCTCCCATATAAGCCCCCACCTTAGATTCCTCCATATACCTGTCTAGTAGTCTCTTAAACTTCACTAGTCTATCTGCCTCCACCACTGACTCAGGCAGTGCATTCCACGCACCAGCCACTCTCTGAGTAAAAAACCTTCCTCTAATATCCCCCTTGAACTTCCCACCCCTTACCTTAAAGCCATGTCCTCTTGTAATGAGCAGTGGTGCCCTGGGGAAGAGGCGCTGGCTATCCACTCTATCTATTCCTCTTATTATCTTGTACAACTCTATCATGTCTCCTCTCATCCTCCTTCTCTCCAAAGAGTAAAGCCCTAACTCCCTTAATCTCTGATCATAATGCATACTTTCTAAACCAGGCAGCATCCTGGTAAATCTCCTCTGTACCCTTTCCAATGCTTCCACATCCTTCCTATAGTGAGGTGACCAGAACTGGACACAGTACTCCCAGTGTGGCCTAACCAGAGTTTTAGGGAGCTGCATCATTACGCCGCGACTCTTAAACTCTATCCCTCGACTTATGAAAGCTAACACCTCATAAGCTTTCTTAACTACCCTATCCACCTGTGAGGCAACTTTCAGGGATCTGTGGATATGTAGGAAAGACATCCTTGCCATAGAGGGAGTACAAAGAAGGTTCACCAGATTGATTCCTGGGATGGCAGGACTTTCATATGAAGAAAGACTGGATGAACTTGGCTTGTACTCGTTGGAATTTAGAAGATTGAGGGGGGATCTGATTGAAACGTATAAAATCCTAAAGGGATTGGACAGGCTAGATGCAGGAAGATTGTTCCCGATGTTGGGGAAGTCCAGAACAAGGGGTCACAGTTTGAGGATAAAGGGGAAGCCTTTTAGGACCGAGATTAGGAAAAACTTCTTCACACAGAGAGTGGTGAATCTGTGGAATTCTCTGCCACAAGAAACAGTTGAGGCCAGTTCATTGGCTATATTTAAGAGGGAGTTAGATATGGCCCTTGTGGCTACGGGGATCAGGGGGTATGGAGGGAAGGCTGGGGCGGGGTTCTGAGTTGGATGATCAGCCATGATCATAATAAATGGCGGTGCAGGCTCGAAGGGCCGAATGGCCTACTCCTGCACCTATTTTCTATGTTTCTATGTTTCTATGTACCCCAAGATCCCTCTGTTCCTCCACACTGCCAAGTATCCTGCCATTTACTTTGTACTCTGCCTTGAAGTTTGACCTTCCAAAGTGTACCACCTCACACTTCTCTGGGTTGAACTCCATCTGCCACTTCTCAGCCCACTTCTGCATCCTATCAATGTCTGTCTGCAATCTTTGACAATCCTCTACACTATCTACAACACCACCAACCTTTGTGTCGCCTGCAAACTTGCCAACCCACCCTTCTACCCCCACATCCAGGTCGTTAATAAAAATCACAAGAAGTAGAGGTCCCAGAACCGATCCTTGTGGGACACCACTAGTCACAATCCTCCAATCTGAATGTACTCCCTCCACCACCACCCTCTGCCTTCTGCAGGCAAGCCAATTCTGAATCCACCTGGCCAAACTTCCCTGGATCCCATGCCTTCTAACTTTCTGAATAAGCCTACCATGTGGAACCTTGTCAAATGCCTTACTAAAATCCATATAGATCACATCCACTGCACTACCCTCATCTATATGCCTGGTCACCTCCTCAAAGATCTCTATCAGGCTTGTTAGACACGATCTGCCCTTCACAAAGCCATGCTGACTGTCCCTGATCAGACCATGATTCTCTAAATCCCTATAGATTCTATCTCTAAGAATCTTTTCCAACAGCTTTCCCACCACAGACGTAAGGCTCACTGGTCTATAATTACCCGGACTATCCCTACTACCTTTTTTGAACAAGGGAACAACATTCGCCTCCCTCCAATCCTCCGGTACCATTCCCGTGGACAACGAGGACATAAAGATCCCAGCCAGAGGCTCAGCAATCTCTTCTCTCGCCTCATGGAGCAGCCTGGGGAATATTCTGTCAGGCCCCGGGGACTTATCTGTCCTAATGTATTTTAACAACTCCAACACCTCCTCTCCCTTAATATCAACATGCTCCAGAACATCAACCTCACTCATATTGTCCTCACCATCATCAAGTTCCTTCTCATTGGTGAATACTGAAGAGAAGTATTCACTGAGCACCTCGCTCACTTCCACAGCCTCCAGGCACATCTTCCCACCTTTATCTCTAATCGGTCCTACCTTCACTCCTGTCATCCTTTTTTTCTTCACATAATTGAAGAATGCCTTGGGGTTTTCCTTTACCCTACTCGCCAAGGCCTTCTCATGCCCCCTTCTTGCTCTTCTCAGCCCCTTCTTAAGCTCCTTTCTTGCTTCCCTATATTCCTCAATAGACCCATCTGATCCTTGCTTCCTAAACCTCATGTATGCTGCCTTCTTCCACCTGACTAGATTTTCCACCTCACTTGTCATCCATGGTTCCTTCACCCTACCATTCTTTATCTTCCTCACCGGGACAAATTTATCCCTTACATCCTGCAAGAGATCTCTAAACATCGACCATATGTCCGTAGCACATTTCCCTGCAAAAACATCATCCCAATTCACACCTGCAAGTTCTAGCCTTATAGCCTCATAATTTGCCTTTCCCTAATTAAAAATTTTCCTGTCCTTTTTGATTCTATCCTTTTCCATGATAATTATAAAGGCTAGGGAGCGGTGGTCACTGTTCCCCAGATGAACTGGACTTGTACTTGTTGGAATTTAGAAGATTGAAGGGGAATCTGATTGAAAGGTATAAAATCCTAAAGGGATTGGACAGGCTAGATGCAGGAAGATTGTTCCCGATGTTGGGGAAGTCCAGAACGAGGGGTCACAGTTTGAGGATAAAGGGGAAGCCTTTTAGGACTGAGATTAGGAAAAACTTCTTCACACAGAGAGTGGTGAATCTGTGGAATTCTCTGCCACAGGAAACAATTGAGGCCAGTTCATTGGCTTTATTTAAGAGGGAGTTTTAGATATGGCCCTTGTGGCTACGGGGATCAGGGGGTATGGAGGGAAGGCTGGTGCAGGGTTCTGAGTTGGATGATCAGCCATGATCATAATAAATGGCGGTGCAGGCTCGAAGGGCCGAATGGCCTACTCCTGCACCTATTTTCTATGTTTCTATGTTTCTATGTTTCTCACCCACTGAGAGATCTGTGACCTGACCCGGTTCATTACCTAATACTAGATCTAGTATGGCATTCCCCCTGGTCGGCCTGTCCACATACTGTGAGAGGAATCCATCCTGGACACACTTAACAAACTCTGCCCCATCTAAACCCTTGGAACTAATCAGGTGCCAATCAATATTAGGGAAGTTAAAGTCACCCATGATAACAACCCTGTTATTTTTGCACCTTTCCAAAATCTGCCTCCCAATCTGCTCCTCTGTATCTCTACTGCTGCCAGGGAGCCCATAGAATACTCCCAGTAGAGTAACTGCTCCCTTCCACCCATACTGACTCAAAAGAGGATCCTGCTACATTACCCACCCTTTCTGTAGCTGTAATAGTATTCCTGACCAGTAATGCCACCCCTCCTCCCCTTTTTCCGCCCTCTCTATCCCTTTTAAAGCACTGAAATCCAGTAATATTGAGAATCCATTCCTGCCCTGGTGCCAAACGAGAGAAAATCTGCCAATGCTGGAAATCCAAGCAACACACACACAAAATGCTGGAGGAACAGAACAGTCAGGCAGCATCTATGGAAAACAGTAAACAGATGAAGTTTCAGGCCGTGACCCTTCATCAGTCCGAGATTAGGGTCGCAGTCTTTTCTATAGATGCTGCTTGACCTACTGAGTCCTCCATCATTTTGAGTGTGTTCCTATGTCTGATGTGCTATGTCTTATTGGAGGGCTGTCCATATGTGGGTGGAGGGAGGAAGGAACACGGTTTGTTTTGCTGCTTGTTGTGTTCTGTGTTGTTCTGCTGAACACTGTGGCCATGTTGGTGCCGTGATATGTGAAAACACTTGTGGGCTGCCCCTAGCACACGCTTGTATGTGTTTGTCTGTAGGGTGCTTGTACCTTCTCCCCATGACCTTCGGGTGCTCCCATTTCCTCCCATTGTTCAACAGACAAGGGGTTAGTAAATTGTGGACATGTCATGCTGGTGCCAGAAACATGATGACATTTGCAGTTGCCCTCAGCAAACCTTCAAGTGGTGATGGTTGTTAACGCAACATTGCATTTCAATGTACATTTCAATTTACATGTGATAAATAAATCTGTATCTGAATCTTCAGTGAACCCCAGTGCTTTTATTGGCGAGGAGCTTTGTACTCCTGTTACAGTGCCCTTGAGCTGCATCAGAAAAGGAACTTCACTCCCAGTGTTATGAATACAAATGTTGATATTTTGTCAAATTAACAGTGCCAAGTATCCATTAAGGTTTATGATTTATTTCATTTCTTGAAAGCAGAATTTTTTTTCCCAGAGCTGAGTTGTAGTAAAAGATCTACAAGGCATACAAGAATAAAAAACAAAGAGATTTTTCAGTGAGGAAAAGTCCCCCACACCTCGCCTCAGCCATTCACTCCATCATTCTCGTAAATCATATGCAAAATAATACCAGAGCCATTTGAATCTAATTTGCATCATACTTTAGTGATGAATGTGGCGAAATAACAAATCCCTATTTCTCTGCAAACACATAATTCTTACAGCAACAAATTCAGTCTAATATTTATATATAATTGGCCTTTGATTGTACTAATGTCCATGAATTATTTTCCTTGGAGACAACCTGATTATCTTCATTCAACCCTTTGATTTACAGTGGGCTTTGTTCATGTTATAAGTGCATTAAGGCATCTACTTGATGAGTCAGACTGTAGATGAACTGAGGTCTACGTGTTTACATCACGAAGTAGATAAAGAACAAGTTAACAGGAGGGGATTGACGCTGGAGAGAGTCAGCAGTTTTAAATTTCTAGATGTTAAGATGACTGTTAGTTATATGGAAATCCTTACCTCCTTAAGGGCAAATTAGTCACTTCTCTGAAATCTCCTTCTTCGTCCCACTTGTCAGGAAATGACAAGGTGATGTACAAGAGTGAGAGAGATTGTCTGGTTGAGTGGTTTCACAACAACCACTCTACCCAGTCCATCACTGAGCACGTATACTGTACATGGAGCAGTGTTGCAGAAAAGCAGCATTCATTTCGCCAGAGGGTGGTGTATCTGTGGATTTATTGCCACAGTCAACTGTGGATGCCAAGTCGAAGGGTATATCTAAAGCCGTGATTGATAGGGTTCTTGATTAGTCAGGGTGTCAAAGGTTACAGGGAGAAGGCAGGAGAATGAAGTTGAGAACGATAATAAATCAAACATGATGGAATGGTGGAGCAGACTCGATGGGCTGAATGGCTGAAGCATGGAACGAGCTGCCAGCGCAAGTGGGGCACGTGAGATCAATTTCACCACTTAAGAGAAGTTTGGATAGGTATGTGGATGATGGTCCTGGAGCAGGTCAGTGGGAGTAGGCAGTTTAAAACATTTTGCACGGAGTAGATGGGCTGAAAGGCCTGCTTCAGCGTTGTACTTCCCTATGATTCTATGACTCAATCAGGAGGCAAGTTTATTGCTAAAATGCAGAACAAGTCTACAGAGCTCCATTGGGTCAATATTTGCAGAGCTCTTTAGAAAAACATAGGAGCAGAATTAGGACATTCGGCCCATCAAGTTTGCTGTAATGAACATCAAACATTCCTCATTCATTAACCCTTTCCCTCCCATGATCACTCTCATGAACCTCCTTTGGACACTCCCTAATACGAGCACACCTTCTCTTAGATAAGGCACCGAAAACTGCTACCAATACTCCAGGTACAGTCTGACCAGTGCCTTATAAAGCCTCAGCATTACATCCTTGCTTCTATGTTCTAGTCCTCTCAAAATGAATGCTAACATTGCATTTGTCCTCCTTACCACTGACTCAGCCTGCAGAGAAAGCTGAGAACACACCAGAACACGAGGAAATCTGCAGATGCTGGAAGTTCAAGCGACACACATAAAAAGTGCTGGTGAACGCAGCAGGCCAGGCAGCATCTCTAGGAAGAGGTACAGTCGACGTTTCAGGCCGAGACCCTGTGTCAGGCCTAACCCAAAGAAGAGATAGTAACACACCAGAATATTGTTTAACCAAAGCATGCCCCTGGAGTTAAACAGAAGCAATTCAGCAAAAGACGTCCTTTTCACAGTGATTAGGCAGGACACCATTTCAAGCAAGACACCACAATCACGTTCTTCCTTCAACACCAAAAATTTATGAAAACAAAGGATACTTGGTTGAAGTGGATGAGAAAATAAGATGGGTGCCATAGTAGCATAGCGGTAATTCTGACGCCATTACAGCTTGAGGTGATTCGGAGTTAATTCTGGTGCTGTTCTGTAAAGGGTGTCTATACATCCTCGCAGGGAATGCATGGGCTTTCTCTGAGCCCTCCAGTTTTATCCCACAGTCCAAAGGCCACACCGGGTAGGTTAATTGGACATTGTAAATTTTCCCGTGATTTGGTTAGGGTTAATCGGGTTTGAAAGAGGTTGCTGTGGCGGCGTGGCTTAAAGAGCTGGAAGGGTCTAGACCGCATTGTATCACTAAATAAATAGATAAAATTCCAAGTATTCGGGTGGTTTAAATGATCTCTGCTAGAGATGAACTAAATCAAGTGGTGATCCACTTGATCATGGGATTGCACCTGAGTTGGATCTAGGAGAACAACATTTTCATCAATGCAAATTATAGTAGTGTGTGATCAGTTAAGTTGAAGACGATGTTCTCCTTAGACATTGTCTATTGGTAGGTCATCAGGTGCCTGTAGAAGCTGATCTGGGATCCACATGTTCTGGCGCAGTGTGGGCAACAGTAAGTGGGGGCTGTCATTAGTGGTTGGGTTTTTTGGCTGTTCAGTCTCTGCTTTCGCAGCTGCCGGTAATGCTCTGCGGCACACCGGAAGCACCACTCACCTTAGGTGCACTCTATCAGGATGCATCACGTCCTGGTATTGCAAGTGCTGTGCAGACTATTGCCAGGAACTACAGAGAGTTGTGAACACAGCTCTGCACATTACAAAATCCAGCCTCCCCTCTATGGATTCTGTCTACACTTCTCACTGCCTTGGAAAAACAATCAACATAATCAAAGTCCCCTTCCATCCCAGACATTCTCTCTTCTCCCCCTCCCAATCAGGCAGAGGATTCGAAAGCTTGAAAGCATGTACCACCAGGCTCAAAAACAGCTCCTATCCCGCCGTTATCAGACTCCTCAGTAGATCTCTTGCGTGATAAGAGGGTCTCTAGGACTCACAGACGACCTCACTATGAGATTGCACTTCACTTACACTGCACATCTTTGGTATCTTTTACACTCCATTCTGCATTGGTATTGTTTTACCTTATTCTAGCTCAAAGCTCTGTGTCATGATCTGATCTGTATGAACAGAATGCAAGAGAAGCTTTTCACTATCCTGGTACATGTGACAGTAATAAACCAACACCAGTCCAACTGTGAAACTAAAACTTTTTTGAGTTCAAATCTGAGAGCAAATATTTCAAAAGCGGATTCAGCGCCAAAACGCAACAGGAGACACGGTACTGAATTGAATTGACTTAATTTCTTACATCCCTCGCATACATGAGGAGTAAAAATCTTTAAGTTACACCTCCATCTAAATGTGCAATCTGCAATTTATAGTAATTTGTTATAAATAGTAGGTACAATGCAACAGTCAATATAGCATAGAAATACAATTGTATCAGTGTGAATTAAGCAGTCTGATGGCCTGGTGGAAGAAGCTGCCCTGGAGCCTGTTGGTCCTGGCTTTAATCCTGTGGTACCGTTTCCCGGATGGTAGCAGCTGGAACAGTTTGTAGTTGGGGTGACTCGGGTCCCCAATGATCCTTTGGGTCCTTTTTCACACCTGTCCTTGTAAATGTCCTGAATCATGGGAAGTTCACATCTACAGATGTGCTGGGCTGTCCGCACCACTCTCTGCAGAGTCCTGTGATTGAGGGAAGTACAGTTCCCATACCAGGCAGTGATGCAGCCAGTCAAGATGCTCTCAATTGTGTCCCTGTAGAAAGTTCTTAGAATTTGGGGGCCCATACAAAACTTCCTCAACCGTCTGAGGTGAAAGAGGCACTGTTGTGCTTTTTTCACCACACAGCCGGTATGTACAGGCCACGTGAGATCCTCAGTGATGTGTATGTGTATGGAACTTAAATCTGTTCACCCTCTCAACCCCAGATCCACTGATGTCAATAGGGGTTAGCCCATCTCCATTCCTCCTGTAATCCACAACCATCTCCTTTGTTTTTTGCAACTGAGGGAGAGGTTATTCTCTTGACACCACTGTGTCAGGGCGATGACTTCTCTGTAGGCTGTCTTGTTATTATTTGAGATTAAGCCAAATAATGTAGTATTGGCAGCAAATTTAATAAGCAGATTGGAGCTATGGGTGGCGACACAGTCATGGGCATGCAGAGAGTAAAGGAGGGGGCTTAGGACACAGCCCTGAGGGGCACCTATGTTGAGTGTCAGAGGAGAAGAGGTGAGGGAACCCACCCTTATCTCTTGTTTGCGATCTGACAGGAAGTCTAGGATCCAGCTATGCAAGGCAGGGTGAAGGCTGATGTCTCTGAGCTTCTTGTCAAACCTGGAGGGAATTATCATGTTGAATGCTGAACTGTAGTCCAAGAACAGAATTCTCACACAAGCATCCCTCTTCTCCAGATGTGTAGGGACGGTGTGTAGAGCTGTGGCTATTGTATCATCTGTCGATCGGTTGTGTCGGTAGGCGACCTGCAGGGGGTCTGGTGTGGGTGGTAGCATGCTGCAGATGTAGTGTTTGACCAACCTCTCAAAGCATTTGTTTATTATTGAGGTGAGTGCAACAGGACACCAGTCGTTCACAGAACAAAGAATATAGAAGATAGAAATTACAGCACATTACAGGCCCTTCGGCCCACAATGGTTTGTCAACCATGTAACCTACTCTAGAAACTGCCTAGCACATAGCCCTCTATTTTTCTAAGCTCCATATGTTCAGACATGTTACCTTGGTCTTTTGAGGTACAGGAACAAATAATAAAGGCATCCGTTAGTCTTGCGAGACCATGGGTCTGCGCCTGGAAAGTCTTCACTCTCCAGGGCGCAGGCCTGGGCAAGGTTGTATGGAAGACCAGCAGTTGCCCACGCTGCAAGTCTCCCCTCTCCACGACACCGAAGTTGTCCAAGGGAAGGGCATTGGGACCCATACAGCTTGGTACCAGTGTCGTCGCAGAGCAATGTGTGATTAAGTGCCTTGCTCAGGGACACAACACGTTCCCTCGGCTGGGGCTCGAACTCACGACCTTCAGGTCATTAGTCCAATGCCTTAACCACTTGGCCACGTGCGGGGACAATGGTGGATGTTTTGAAGCAGGAGGGCACTCTACACTGGGAGAGGGAGAGATTAAAACTGTCTGTAAACACACCTGCCATTTGTGCCATGCACATCCTGAGTACCCGCCCTTGGACGCTGGGTACCTGGGTACTGTAAAATCGTTACAGTGTCAGTGGCCTGGGTTGAATTCCACCACTGTCCGTAAGGGGCTTGTACGTTTTCCCTATGACTGTGTGGGTTTCCTCCGGGTGCTCCAGTTTCCTCCCACGTTCCAAGGACATTCAGTCAGAAGGTTAATTGGTCAGATGGGTGTAATTGGGAAGCATGGGTTTGTTGGGCCAGGGCTGCCTGTTTCTGTGCTGTGTCTCTAAATAGATATAAAAGCATTGAAGCACATAGGGAGGTTCTGAAAGCTGTTGTTGGGCAAAATGCAGGTAGATTGTTGATAACTGTATGTGCGTGTTTATAAGTAAATAGCATATTGAATGTTAAAGCACTGGAGTGCAGCATATCCTTAAGCATGGAGCATGCGGTTCCCTCTCTGTCCCTGCTTATCTGGTGATAGGTTTGGCAGCAGAATGTTATGCTGTGCCTGCTTTGTGACAATGTAGTGTTGTCACTGAAGTTTAATCTGCATCTGGAGCTCAAGGTCGCAGCATGTATTTCGTTTCAGGGCGCTTTGTGTAAATTAACCTCGGCTCCTTCGGTTCGGATCTGATTCAGATTTATTTATGTCATGAACATCAAAACATACAGTGAAATGTCATTTGCATTGAGAATCAACACAACTGTGGCATCATGGTAGTATAGCAGTTAGCTATTGCAGCTTGAGGCATCGGAATTCAAAATACCATTCCGGCATCCTCTGTCACAAAGTTCTTAGTTCCTCTCACTGCCCGTGTGCTTCCTCCGGGTGTTCCACCTTCCTCCCACAGTTTAAAGACGTACTAGGTAGTCGGATTGGTCATTGTAAATTGTCCTATGATTACACTAGTGCTGAACAGGTGGATTTCTGGGTGGTGCAGGACTTTGAGCCAGAACATTCTGTTCCTCACTGCATCTCTGCATAAGTAAAGTAAAATCTAAAGATGTGCAGAGGGCCAGACCACAAAGTCCACTATGCATCCCAGCCCCACAATGTTCAACAGAGCAACTCAAGCAACAACAGCAAGACCAAACATCAGCAAAACAAGCCCCTTTATTCCCTCCCTCCCTCCCTCCCACACACCCACCTACACACTCACACACATCAACAGGCCTTCTACCCCAGGACAAGCCATATTTGGGCCATCTGGACTTGCAGATTCACAGATATTGGGCATCTGACTTTCAGACTCTACAAAATTGATCTTCAACCTTCAGGCTTCTACCTCCACACTTGACAAACTCTAGACTTTGATCTTCGGCCTTGCCCTACAAATTTTGTCACCCCCGGGACTCTCTGATCACAGTTTGGCCCTCAGGCCACGAACCCAGAATAAACATTC